>NC_134066.1:2421573-2737736 GCF_965140245.1 Athene noctua | reverse complement strand
CTGCTTTCTGGCGGGGCCGTATCTACTGCTCGATTGATGCGTGGCTAAACAAGAGTACCAGCTTAAAATCAAATTTTGCTCACATCTGGGGTTTTCGTCAAGGCCCTGGTGCTGCTCAGCACCGCTCCAGCCAAACCGAGCGACCGAGCCCAAAGACCTTTCGCCTTCCCCAGATTCACGTGGGGCAGTTTCCCAAACGCCAAAATGGCTCCTTGACGTATCCAGGGGAGCAGGAACCAGCCGTGGTGTTTTATTCAGGAACCTGGCATGCCTAAAACCGTGGCTGATGGCCGATGGAAACAAGATTTATGTGATTGCTTTGTATCCTGGGGTCAGCAGTCATTCCTGAGCCTGGTGGCTGCTTTCACTCAAATCAATTAATTGAGTCAGAAGGGGGGATGAGAGGGAGCACACACACGCCTTGAGTGAGGCGGGGGGGGAGCCAGCAGCACTAAGACTCCCAGATCACTTCAGACAGCAACAAACCTACCAGACTCTGGGGAAGTATTTATTTAGAGATCTGGCATCACCGAGACCACCTTTCCTTCAGATTTCTAAATTATCCCTTACAGAACATACCAAAGCCGCAATGAGCCATCCAGGATAACCCAGACACGGACCTACACGTGGACGCACGCAGTTGGAT
Organism: Athene noctua; assembly: GCF_965140245.1. Taxonomy (NCBI): domain Eukaryota; kingdom Metazoa; phylum Chordata; class Aves; order Strigiformes; family Strigidae; genus Athene; species Athene noctua. The sequence continues at coordinate 2,737,090 of NC_134066.1, read as the reverse complement.
TCTGAATGGGGATAATTACATGACTGGTTTACAGATCGAACCGTTTTCTCCTCAGCATAGATCTTTGGAGTTATTTACAGGCAGTAACATTCAGGAGCAGAACACGATTCTGCACCCGAACTTTGCACGTACGTTTTCGCAAGAATTAAAAATACCCTCCTGAACGGCTCAGATGTTCGCTCTGTTCTGGGGCGCTTCTAGGAAACAGGTGGGTTTCTGATTGGGTTTCAAAACTGCTGCGTTATTAAAAATAGCTCTGTCTCGTTTCCTCTCTCTCCACGCTTCTCACCAGCCCTTTGTTACACCGCAAAGGGGTTTTGTTTTGCTTTCAGAAAGAAAGAGAAACCGAAAGACACTCTTCACCTGGCCGAGGTACGCTCCTTTACAGAGAACTAGGAAATATCTGTTGACTGCATTAACATTCTAGAGCAGCAGAAAAGTAGTAATTGAAAATTCAATCACAGCCCAAACAGGACAGGGCACAGGCAGAGGAGTCTGCAGCTTTAACTCTCACCTTCCCCCGTGTCCACGCCGCCGCAGCGGCGCGGGCGGCGGATGAGCTGCTTCACAAAGCAGGGCGGGTTTCGGCTCCCCGGCGGCGCTGGGAATTAAAACCTGCTCTGCATTCCTGCTCGGGGTCAGGTACTGACGGCCGAGACCCCTTTACTTTTCTTCAGGAACCCACGACGTGCCAGCACTGCCCGCCGGGGCTCGCCCCGACACTGCCGAACGCCGGCCTCCGCGCCCGGGGGGGACCTGCCGAACCCCTGAGCCCCCCGAGCAGCCGCTTCCCACGTTTGCCCCCAGCTGCCTCCTACAGATTTCTCTGGCGTTGCCCCCCCCGCAGCCCGGATAAGTCTCTCCTGCTGTTCCAAGGTGTGTTTCTCTCCACACATACTCAGCTCCGGGTGCCGGGCTCTGTTTGCAGCATCAGAGAGAAGTCGATTTCTTAACGACTCGCACCGAGGCTTCCAGGAGCACAGACACAAATACAGCGTTTTAAAAATCAGTTAAAAATTATCCCAGACAATTATTTCCATAACTGTTACTAATTGCTTTGAATCATGGATGGACCTAGCTGTCAAAGGACGGCTGGGCTCCTCAGGTAGACGCCGTTTCTATGCCAAAGCTGCTAGGAAAAAAAAAAAAAAAAAAAAAAATCTACAGAGAACAAAAGCTCTTCTCTTGAGGTAGAGGACATGAATTGTCAAACCCATTCGCCTTAAATTATTAATTAGTAGTCAGTTCAAATAAAAAGAGAACCGTAACCCTCAACCCCCCCTTTTTTCCCCCGCCACACACACACTTTGGAATTAATGTTTCACACACGACAAATAAGATCCCTCCCTGAAATAAGCCGCTCGACGCCAGAACGGCTTCGCCGCTCAACGCACGATGGCGGAGAAAGGAAAATCCGCCTCTGGGTGCGGAGACAAAGCAAGCGAAAAGCTTCTCGTCCGCTTGCTCGTTGCCCTCCTGTTCCTATCCTGAAGGAAAATGATTGAATAGGTCTGGTTTGAAGCCCGTCCCCGAGAGGCGCGGGCCTGAGCAGAGCCATCCCGCCGCTCCTCGATGGCTCCTCGATGGCTCCGGGGGCAGGAGGAGCAGAGCCGAGGCAGGGGGCTGGGGGGGTGTTGGGGGGGTTAATGCCATGAGGGACCCAGCCCCCAGTGAGGGGAGGGAGGGGGGGCGCACACACACACCACCCAGGCACCCCAGTGCCATCCAAAAGTTTGGTTCGGCAGCTCTTCACCTACTAAACGGGTTTTTTTTTTCCTCCCGTGGCCTGCCTGGGAAAGCGCGGCAACACCACCGTTACGCAGGAACTCCTGAAGCCAGAGCTGTCCAGCCGGACAACTGAAACGCGACTGAAAACGTCGCAAAACCCAACAGGTTGTGCGATGTCACCCAGAGGGTGACAGCGAGCTGTCAGGTGGCACCAGCAGCCTCGAAAGGGGTATGGCAACAGCAATTAACCCCCTTCTCCTAATTGATAACTTTGGAATCGATCGTGCTGTTTATTGGCATTTGATTCTATCACGTCCACACGCATCTTACCTTTTGTATTTTGCTTTTTAGACATCTCAGCGTGTTTGCTCTAACGTCCGGCTATACAGGACGGGGGGGGGAATAAATCGAGTCCTCGCCCTTGAGCACTGTAGCTGGCAGCTGCAATTCAGACACCGCTTGTATCAAGGCGGGAAGCAGCAGAGATCTGGTTTGGGATGGCAAAATCCCAGCTGCGAGGGCAAACGGGGTCTGGAGTTGTCAGAAATCTGCTGACAGGCCAGCAGAGCACTACAGCTCCTTCCACTGAAAAGCAACTTCTTGTCACAAAGCCTGACTGCAGCAGTTGGTGTCGGCCTTTTCAGGTTCTGAAAAAGAAAGAAAGGAGAAAAAAAAAAATAAAATCATGAAAGTAGTAAGAAAATTGCTACTGTACTAGCCAAGGCATACACCCTGAGCCTCCTGGCTTGTCAGAGCCGTCTGGCTCATGCTTTTTAAGAGTAAAATTTGTATTTTGTTTAAAGGCTTGGTGAAACAACCAGCCAGAAAAAAAAAAACAACAAAACAAAAACAAACATTTAATCTAAAGCAACAAGACCCCTACAGACTTGCTACGGTTTCAACAGGCTTAATTCAAGGCTACTGTAAGACGCTGGCACTTAAGCATGCAAGGAGAGAAGCGGGGAGGGTTCGGACCCCTCATAAAAAAGCCGCTGACACAAACGCCGGCGATCGGGAGACAAGAGCCCCCGGACAAAGCCCTGGGACGGAGCGCGGCGGCTCCTACGCCCGGTGGCAACTCTTAGACCGTTCGTGTGTTAACGGCGCCGGCATCCCAGGGAAGGCAAAATTCACCCGGCTGCCAGCACCCACACGCAGACAGATTTCAAAGGCTTCCTCCGCTGTTTTCGGCAGAGCACGACGCGGGAGCTCTCCCCGCCGAGGCGGCGCAGGGGCAGCTCCGCGGGGCCGTTACATCCGTCGTGGGTTTTCCCGGTGCTCCCGGCCAGCGCAGGGGCGGCAGGCACCACGTCAAGTACCATGACAGGTTAAACAAAGAACACCAGGATACACAAGGTAAGGAAACAATAGAGACCTCTCCGCCACGGCAAACCCGCCTCACCCCGAGGAAGGATCCGGCCCCCCGTTACAAAACCTCAAAACCACAATGGAGCGCTGGGGGCAAAAAAAAAAAAAACCAAAACCAAACCCACAAAAATTGCCATTTCAGTACAGGTAACCGAAGACACAAAATATTTTAGTAAACGTCAGGAGACCTCGTACGTTGTCGCAAAACCCACACGCTCTTGACGACGAAATGACAGCACTGAGAAACAGGCATCTAATTTGCTCCAGAATTAATTAGATGTTCAACTCCTGTCCACCCCGACGAGGAGGATTATTTTTAGGGAGATGGTTTACAAGTCTGAGGAATGCAGCAACGCGCCTGCACCGGCAACGCTGCCCCAGGGTTCATCGACAGGCTCCTAAGGAGCCTATTTTGATTTAAAAGTAGACGTTTCCTACCATTAGAATTCTCCTTTATTAGCTACACAGGAGTTCAAAACTTATTTCCAGGTGCTGACTCTAGCAATCTAAATCTGAGACAGAGCCAACGCTCGCTGTCTGTGCAAAAAAAAAAAAAAAAAGACTGTGCAAAAGAATTTTTTTACCTGAAAAAAAAAGAGTCCCAAACGAGAGAGGTGGTTACAAACTCCCGCCTCGCCGCCTTCAGCTCTCTCAATTAAACGCCTTCCTTCGTTTTGATGCCTCGAGGCACTAAATACCACCTCATAAAAACTGCGGCATCTGAAACTCTGCTCAAAAAAACACAGAAGCCAGAGAATTTAGCCCAGGATTAGGCTGCCGGATCGGGATGTGAGCGGCCCCCGAGCTCGGCGCCGGGAGGCTGTCGGCAGGTCGAGCTGTGCCGGCCGTGCTGGCGCGGCCGATGTGCCTCGGTTTGCTCGATTACACCCAAGTTTCACTTCCCTGCCTGACTGCTTTGTGTCCGCCACCAGGAAACGCCGCGCAGCTGCCGGGAACCTCGGCCACCTCCTGTGAGTTTAAGATAACGTCGGCTTGCGGAGAAGGAAAGTGCTCCCGCACCGACCTGCCACACCAGAGTTAAAGGCCTTCTGCGTATATTGCTCAGAGTTTTAAAAACAAACAAAAAAAACCCCCCGAAACTGCGCTTTAGAATCATCTTTATAATTTCATTTTTTATTAAATAAAGACGAGCGTGCGTTAATCCGGAGGGAGCGTGGAAACACACAGGTACTGACAAAAGCCGGTAACGTCACGCTTGGGAGTACTTGACGTGAACTCCCTCAAGTTGTCTCAAACTTTTAATCCATGAAACAAAGCAACACTTAAAAAACTGCCTCTGCACGTCCACCCCCGAAAAACAAATAACCGCAAGAACGCTTCGCTCAGACAAAGTCTAGAAACAAGCTGTAAAAACCAGAAGTCGCTGGTGAAGCAGTTATCAGGAAATGGCCAAAAGCCTGAGAAACACTACACCTTACCGCCCAAAAAATACACTTTTACCCACTTCAAAGGGGAAAAAAAAATAAACAGTAATTAAGTCTTGGGGGGAACACAAACAACACAGAGCAGGGTCTGAAGCGCTCGCTGGCAAGCTAAATTCGAAGCACAAAAATAATGGACTGGAAACAAAACCCCACTGATGTATCTGACGAGTATAAACAGGCAAATCTTGACTCCTTGACGATGAAATTAATATTTCATCCGATACGCCCCGTGGTGAGAATCTAGAGCCAGACAGCCCAAAGCTGCTCCAGCTCACGTCAGAACCGGGGCCGAGGCTGCGTGACCTGCCCTTAACTCGGCGTCTCCGCGCTGGAACCTCCAGCGCTGCCGCTCGCTGGGAACCTGAAACCGGTCGGCGCGAGGGGGCTGCAGAACACACGCGTGTTCTTAAAGCCCGAGTGGAAATCTCAAGGCTGGCGGAACAGCAAAGGTTAATTTAAGTTCAAATAAACTCGTTACAGGCGGTGAGCTCCTTCAGAGAAGGGCAACGCGAGGCTGATACGGCGCAGCGTACGTCTCTATAGAAACGGTAAAGCATCCCTACAAAAACGTCAAGAAATCTACCTGCAGGATTAATATAAAATATCGTCGTTCTCACAGAATTGACAGGGGAGCAATATAACCCACAGAAACTCCTTCCTGCTACGGACAGAGCGGCCAAACTCCTCCCAGAGCCGCCAGCATTCAGCTGATGACATCAAACTTTTCAAGTCACGTTGGAAACGCACGTTATTGTTAAACGCACAAATATCAGCGCCTTGCATCTAATTTAGGAAGAAGGAAGGAAAAAAAAATATTGAAAATTTTACAGACAGCAAGGCAAAAAAGGAAACGACTTCTAAATCCCCCTCACCCGTGGCGTTAGCTTGCCGTGCTATTCCTGCTCCGTCTAGACAGATTATTCCAGCAAACTTTCGGCACTCGATAGCTCCCTATTTGAAGGGAAAGAAGAAAAGGAGATAAACAGTGAGAAATTTGTCTGGATTTTTTTATTAGTCTAGGGAAGATGCTCTTGCTGAGAAACCTGGAGCTCTGGAGAAGAAATAAATCTGCTTCTTGGGAGGGTTTTTGCCGGGGCTGTTTTGGGGCGGGCGGCACGGGGGGCTGTCCCCAGCCGCCGCCTCCCGCCCGCCCGGAGCATAATTCACGCCGTACAGTAGCATCTGGCTAATTGGCTTTTGAGTTAAGTAGTCCCTCACCAACCTATTTTAATCTTGTTGATCAAGCACGTAAGAGTCGTCTCTGTGAGTACACACGACGGTATTTCGGGAGAATAAATGGTCCTGTTTGTAATTTATAATCACTGTCAAATAAAAATCCATTTTGCGAGACTCCAGCACCGCGGAGGACCCGGGTATTTACCTACAGCACTGGCACCCCCCCGCAACACGCTCACACAAGAAATGAATTAACTCAGGTTTATAGCGTGTCCTGGAAAAAAAAAAACAAAAAAAAAAAACAAAAAAACAACAACAAACAACAAGACAAAAAAAAAACCAACAAAAACCAAACAAACAAAAAAAAGGCAACAATTACACTAAAAATTCAGGGATTTATTCTACCCGTCACGGAACACAACTTGGAGGAGCCGGTTTAATCCACCCCCTGCGCACGGAACCCGCCGACACCCCAAACTCCTCCTGCCTTTGGGGGGTGCTGCCAGCCCCGACTCTTTTTTTTTTTTTTCCCCCAGATCTCCACCGAATCTTTGGGGAATTTACGCAGCACTGAAACCCCGAGACTGGGAGGTTTTTCACCAAATTCCTGCTCAGCTACAGCAGACCAAAAGCCTGTTCATCTCTCACGTTCAACAGATGCCTCAGTCGCTTCAGTTTGAAGAATTAAGGTTTTTTCCCCAAAAAAGACATCGGGCCAAGGCTTTAATCAAAGCCAGGAAGCGCGACTACCCCGCCGCCGAAAGGAAGCGCGCCGACCCGCAGCAAGCCTGACCCTAACTCGGGGTGGGGGGTATTTTTGTCATTTTTTTTTCTTTTTCTCCCCCCTCAAACGGAGACAAGGGGTTTTCAGAAGCTCCTTCCACCGAGCAGCGGCCGGGTCAGAGCCCCCTCCCAGCCCACGGCCACAGCCCGGCCCGCACGAAGCGGCTCCTTCTTGTGCCCCGGCCAAGCCCTTTCGTGGAACTGGGCAACAAATCCTAAAATTGTACATTGTACAAAAGAACCGGTTCAGGAGTTAAAAAAATAATTTCTTAGTAACACTCTTGGGGTTTGTGTTGGATTTTTTTTCCCCCCTCCCAAGTATTTCCTCAGGAATGAACTGAATATTTAACCTCAGAGATAATTAGCTGTCTATATTCTGTTTAAATCCACACATTTATTGTTCTTTCACCAAATGCATTATGCAGAGCACGACTGGGCATTAGTTATTCTCAAACATCTACCTCTCATAAGCTAATTGTGTGTCGTTAGCACAAAGAAGTAAAACTAGGTATTTCGGATGACAAAACACTCCCGCATCTATTCCAAGGATGCTACAAAACCCCACCCGGTGTGAGAAACACTTAAACGAGATAAAAGAGCAAATCAAGGGGGTTTTGCGTTCCGGGAGGGGGCTGGGGTGTGGGATTCTTGGGGAGGGGGGCAGGATTCCCACTCGGCTGCTCTTTCCCATAAACCAGGAATTGCCGGTGGGGTTTCTGACACTTTACACCGTGGTGCAAGAGGAGCCGCTCGGCAGCAGCGGAACGCTCCGGAGCCAGACACCAAATTTGACTTTCCTGAGGCAAAAGAGCTCTTCGAATTTTGTCTTCTGGGCCTCCCTCCACCCAGCCAGAGCTTCCCGCGTCCCCTCCTGCCCAGCCCGCGCGCGAGGGAGCAGCTGCAGTGGAAACTCGCAGGCGGACGCTCGTCCTGGGCCATTCCGCCTCCATCGCTACTATTTTTAGATTGAATTTGCCAGCTTTGTGATCTGGAAGAGTCTCGGGGACTTGCCAAGAATTGTTTCAGATTGAAGAGGATAAACTCGCGTCTCTTAAATTTTACTTTTCAGCAAAGCACCTACAAAATCGGAAGCTTTTGAAAAGATGGAAGGAAAAAACCAAAGGCAAAGGCAGCGGGTTCATTGCTCCGCTTTAAACTGGGGGAGCAGAGGATGTTTTCACCGTTTCAACAGGGTGAACGGGGCTACTGCATCCGACTAGAAACCTTCCCCTCTCCTCAGTTTTCTTTGATTATAGCTCATCTCCCGGCCCAATATCCCACCACAGAGCTTGAAAATATCATTAAAAAACAAGCCCTATATTTTAATCATCAGATCTATATATTTTTTTTTTTTTTAAATGCAGTCCCTATATACCCTCTTCAGGTTGCAAGTCACCTTTAGAGCTCCTTTGTCCTGAATCCAACGAGAATCTTCTGCTTAAGGGTTGCACGGCTCAGAAAAATCATAAAATATTTAAAAGCCCCTCTAAGAGTAAGGTACAATTAAAAAAAAAAAAAAAATCCCTTCTGCATTAGGCAAGCTCTGCAAAAGGAGTTTAACGTGTTTAACGTGGCAAACCTGAGACGACGGGGGCTCAGCCCCCGAGGGGCTGCAGGCGCTTCACCGGCCCAGCGCGCCCGAACTCCGTTAGTAACGGAAAACTGCACGAAAGGAAACAAACCCATGGCCCCGAGCGCCGAGGGGAGAGCGTCAGGACCCCCCTTCCGCCCCTCCACCTTCTGGGGGGCAGCGCCAGCGCCCACCGCGGGCGTTTCTGAGGAGATTCTGCCTTTCAGCCTCAACCCGCGTGCAGACGAGGCCGCGCTCCCGCGCTCCCCCTCCCCAGGACGCCGGGAGCTCGGTGCTGGCCACGGTCACGAGGAATTCGGGAGGTCTCAGCCCAAACTGAACACCCGCTGCCCTTTCTGCTCTACCAGACCTCCGCCAGACCCCAAAATCTCCAGGATTCAGGCCCGTGCTCCAGCCAAGCTGCGTAACGGGGCACCCCCAGGTTGCGTGAGCCAGTCCTGCTTAGAAAGTCCCTGAGCCAAAGAGTTTGGCAAAACACTCCCCACCCTCTGCCCGTCACTTTCGAGGCAAAAGGCCACGAGACCTGCAACACCTCCAGAGAAAGACGTGGCAGGCAGAGCCACGATGGAAGCGCAGCACAAAGTTAGGGCAGAGTAATCATTATAAAAAGCTCAAAATCATGAAAATAGCCGCACCAGGCTGTGGCGGGACACCGAAGCAGATCCCAGGGGGAGTCAGCGGGGGCACTTTCTGTCCATCGTTCCAAGTTTACCTCCCATCAATTAACAAAGGCTCCACGAAGAACCTTTTGTTTCCGTTTCCTCAAGCCCCTCTGGTGGCCCAATGATGGCAAACTGCTCTGCAAGAGAACCGCTCGGGCTGTCACCCCCCCGTCACCCCTCGCAGAGGGCCGTTACACCCGGGGAGGATGATCACCCCAGGGGCACCACGGAGGCACCCTCAGAAGGAAACCCCACAGCCCTCAGAGGATTTGCTCCCCTGTCCAAACCGACCCAAATCCTATTCTTCGCCTTCCCAGGGAACCGCGGCGGAGGGCCTGTCTCTGTGGGGAAAGAGGCTTCACAACTTCTCTGCAACAGCTCCCTCTGCGGATACATTAACGCCTCCTTCTGCGCGCTCAGGCAGCTGATCATCAAGCACAGAACAAGAACAGCACCGATGAGCACCCACAGCGGGGAAAAAAAAAATAAAAATGAGTAGGGACCCGGCACTGGAAGCCACCTCCCGCCTTACTGCTGGCTCGGTTTCTGGCGGAGCAAATCCTGAGTAAGGGGAGGGGAAGACAAGCTTTAGGTGTGCTAAGGCCCACGGCCCTGTGGAGGTACAGGGGAAAAATAACATTTCCCTCTGGGCAGCTCGGCCTCGTTTCCACGAGTTACTTATTCGTGTGAGGGCAAGAGCTAAAGGCCGCAGAGCCGGATCTCCGGGCATGCCGGGAGCGGCTCCCGGCCCCCGGGAGCTCGGAGCCGGCCGGCGCAGGAGGAGGCACGGCGGCGGCCGGGCTGAAGGACGGCGGGCGGAAGCAATGGGCGAGCTGGGCTGCGTACGTGCACCGGCTGCGGCATAAATAATGTATTAACACCCCTGAGCGGCCGCTCCCCCCCCCCTTCACCCCCCTCTGCTCGGCTCAGACCCACCCGCAACCCCCCCCCCAGCCGCTCCCGGGTCACCCACTGCCGGGCCCCCCCCCACACCTCAACCTCTGCCCCCCACCCCCCGGCCTGCGCCGGCTGCCCCTTCCCCACCGCGGGGGGGGGTGGGTGGAGGGGGGCGCCCCTCCCCAGGCCCCCCCCCGAGCCCCATCACTGCCCCCCTTCCCCCCCAGACCACCCCCCCGGCACAGGGCAGCCCCTTCCCCGCGCAGGGCCCCTCCTGCCCCCCCCATTTCCCCACAGCCCCCCCCCAGGCTGTTCCCTCCCCCACAAAACCCCCCCCCTTTCCCCACACAAGACCCATCCGGGCCCCCCGCCCCGCACAAGGCCCCTCCCGACCCCCCTTCCCCAGACAAGGCCCCTCAGCCCCCCCCACCCCTCGCAAGACACTTGGGCCCCCTCCTCCCCACAGAGGCGCCCCCAGCCGCCCCCCCCCGGCCTCTCCCCCCCCCCCCCCCGCACAAGGCCCCTCCCGGCCCCCCGGCCCGGCCCCCGGCTGCGCCCTCCCCCGCCGACCCCCCGCCCCCTCCTCGCGTTCCCGCCCGCGCTCCCCCGGCCGGGCCCGGCCCCGCGGCCGCCCCGCACTCACCGGCGCTGGCGGCGGGGTCCCGCTCGCCCCTGCCCGCCGCCGCGACCCCCCCTCACCTCAGGCCGCCGCGATGCACCGGGGAGGGGGGCGGGGGCCGCGGCCCGGCAGGAGCCCTCAGGCCGCGCCAGCCAATCGGGACGGGGCCAGCGCTCCACAGCCAATGGCGACGCGAGAACGCCGCACCGCGCCCGCCCTCCTGGAGGACCCCGCCAATGAGAGGGCGGGAAAGGTAAGGCTCGGCCCGCCCTCCTTCTCCTCCAGCCATTCAGCTGCGAGGCGGGGGCGGGGCCGAGAGCTCCTGGCCAATGAGAAGGCAGAGCGGAGGCCCTGCGCGCGCGGGGACGCGGCGCGGCGCGAGGAGGGCGGGATCCCGCCAGCCAATGGCGAGGCGGCCCAGCCGAGGCGACGGCGAAGGCCCCGCCCTCTCCCGCCTCCGGCGCGCGGGAAGGCCGTGACAATTCTCCGCCGAGAGCCAATCGGACCCGGCAATACCGAGGCCCCGCCTCCCCACCCCCGCGCTGGGCGGGGCGGGGCGGGGCGGCGGGTGCCGAACGTGGACGGAAACTGCCGAGAGCCGCCGCCCTGCGGCGGAAACACCCGAGTGTCTCCGGGAAAGGCCGAAGATGGGGCACGGCGGGGGCCGGCGCCCGGCGCTCCGCGTGTTCGCGGCCCCGCTCCGCCTTCGCCGCCCCCCCCCCCCCCCCCCCGGCTCCCCCCGTGCAGGGCCCGGCGGCTTCCTCGTGCAAATGTGCGACACAACTCCCCGTGCCACGGTTCGCACGAGCCCCTCAACGCCGCGCGTCGTCGCACCGGGCGAAGGAACGAAGCAGCAGCCGGAGGGAAACCTCGTGTTTACAACTCCCGGCCCCGCAGGACCGGGGCTGCTGGCGGCGTCACCCCGCCGCCGCTCTCCTGGCCCCCGCCAGCTCCTCGTAGGCCTCCTGCAGCTCGATGAAGCGTCTCTCGGCCTCCTCGGCCCGGTGCCGGTTGTGGTCCGGATGCCAAAGCTTCACCAGCTCCCGGTAGCTCCGGTGCACGTCCTCGGCGGAGGAGCCAGCCGGGACGCCCAGGACCTGGGGCGAGAGGGACACGCTGGGGTGGGCTGTGGGGACCCCGCCGGGCCCCCCCGCGGCGCCACGCGTGGGGCTGCACGTGCCTTCAGCATCTGGAGAGGACCCCAAAAAGCACGTTTGTCCCCCTCGGGGCACGGGAGCAACCCCACGGATCCCCCCCGCCGCAGCGTCCCCCCCGGCGCCGCGTCCTGCACCTCGTACGCCCGCTGCTGCCGCTCGCTCCAGCCGCTCGGTTCGAAGCCGGCGCCAGGCTCCCGCGCCGGGGAGCCGCCGGCCAAGCCCAGGACCTCTGCCAGGAGCCGGCTGGCGCGGAGGGGCAGGACCAGGAGCTCGGCGGCGGCGCGGAGCAGGGCCAGGAGGGTGCCCAGCACCCCGGCAGCGCCGCAGAGCCCGCGGCAGGCGAGCGGGGCGGCGAAGGCCAGGCACGCCAGCCCCAGGTGGTAGAGCCGGGCGGCCAGCCGGGGCCGGGGCATCCCCCGGGGCTTGTAGCGCCGGTGCCGCTGGGCGACGATGCTGGCGGCCAGGCTGGTGGGCAGCACCGCCAGCACCCGGCCCTGGAAGAGGAGGGAGGCGAGGAAGGCTGCGGCCAGGGTGCTGGGTGCCTCCGCTGTCTGGTCGCCCACCGAGGAGACCAGCTGCACCCCCAGCCCCACGGCCAGCGGCTGCGCCAGCAGCGCCGGCACCCAGGGCAGCCCCAGCGCTGCCACCAGCCCGAAGTACGTCCCCACCGTCACCTGCCCTGCCAGGCGCAGGGGGCTGAGGGCCGGCACGGTCCCGCCGCGCTCCCCGGGAGGCCTGGCCCCGTTGGCGGCAGCCACCCAGCCCGGGAGGTGCCAGAAGTCCCAGAGCCAGCTGCCGCCGAAGCCGCCCAGCGTCAGCATCCAGAGCAGCGCGTGGCTGTCCCGGCCCAGGTAGATGTGGTGCAGCCCCAGTGGCCCCCCCAGCGCCCACAGCCCGTAGGCCACCACCAGCCGCTTGGCCATCGTCCCCCTGGCTGTGGCAACCAGCCCGACGGGGCTGCCCAGGGGGTCACCACCCCGGCGGGCACCGGCACAGCCCCGGCATCTGGCGCCCTGCGGGTGGACAGCACAGTCAGGGACCCCGGGTCACGCTGTCCCCCCCCCACCAGACCCCTCCAGTGACCTGCATGCCCACCCATGGCCAGTGTGTGCCCACCCGGGGTCCCATGTGCCCACCCAGAGCCACTGCATGCCCCCCAGCACCCTGTGCCCCCACCCAGGACCCCCTGAGCCCCCCCAGCGCCCTCTGTCCCCACCCAGGACCCCCTGAGCCCCCCCAGCACCCTGTGTCCCCACCCAGGACCCCCTGAGCCCCCCCAGCGCCATGTGTCCCCATCCAGGACCCCCTGAGCCCCCCCAGCGCCATGTGTCCCCATCCAGGACCCCCTGAGCCCCCCCAGTGCCCTGTGTCCCCACCCAGGACCCCCTGAGCCCCCCCAGCAGCACCCTGTGAGCCCACCCATGGTCCCATGAGCCCACCCGGGCTCAGGACACCCCCGCAGCCCCCCCAGACCCCATGCCAATGGGGCTCCAGCCCCCCCCGACCAACCTCTCCCCATGGAGCTCCTGGCAGCACCGCTCCCCCCCCCCGCCAGACTTTGCCCCGGCACGACGCCGGGCAAAGGGCACAACACCGGCATCACCCCACGGGTGTGGGGATCCTGGGGGGGGGGGGGGGGAACCACGTGCCCCCCACCGGCACCCCCAGCCCCGTTCCCACTCCCGGGGTGCAGCCACCCCCAGTTCGCCGCTGTGCCTGGAACCGGGGTACCCGCTGCGTGGTGGATGTGAGCCAGCACAGGGCCACCCCCCCCTCAACCTGGCCCCCCCGGGACCCCCCAGCCTGGCCCCCCCCGGACTCCGCAGCCCCTGTTTGCTCAGCCCACGCCGCCGCCGCCGTGTTTGCAGGGATTAACCGGCCGCCGGCTGCCAATTTGGTCTCATCTATTATTAACGGCCCCGCAGCCCCCCCGCGCCGGGGCTCAGCGAGGCCTGGGGGGCTGCGAACCCCCCCCCGAGCAGCACCCCCCATGCGGTGCAGCCTGATGGGCTTTAGGGGTGAATCACCCCCCCTCACTGCTGCCCTGGGGCTGGATGGGGACCCCCAGCCCCTCCTCAGGTTTGGGGGGGCAACAGGGCAAAGCCCAGCTTTTGGGGGGGGGGGGCTGAGAGGCCGGGATGGCCCCCGGGGTGCTGGCGGGGGATGCTGGCGGCCCCCCCAGGCTCGGCTGCCCGTCAGGGCGGGCTGACAGCGGCCCCCCCACGCTGCCCACCCCGCGCCTGGCTGCCTCCCTGACAGCGGGTCCCAGCGGACCCCGGCCCACGCTCCGCTGCCCCCGAGCCCCGCGCCGGGGGGGGGCCCAGCCTGGATGACGGGGTGGGGACACCCCAGCCTGGGTGGGTGCCAGACCCCTCACCGGACCCCCCCCCAGGACGCCTGGGCTGGTGGGGCTGCAGTGCTGGCCCCCCCCCCCCCACTGTGGCGCAGGATGGATGCGGGGGGGGGGGGGGGGGCGGGGGGGGTCTCGCATCCCGATCGATTCCTTTAAGTATCTGGATTTTAAAATGTCAAATCTGCCCTCGGCGAGCGGGAACGCGGATCGATGGGGTGGGGGGGGCCGCAGCCCCCCACGGCAGCCTCAGTTTCCCCGGGTGCCCCCCAATGCAGAGCTGGGGGGCTGCAGAGAAGCCCCGGGAGGGGTCTTGGGGTTCCCAAGCCGGTGTGGGGGGGTCTTGGGGGGCTCCCCCAGCCCCTGCGAGCGCCCGTTTGCGGGTGTAATTGGTGCCATTGATCAGCCCCGGCCACCAGCGTTTAAGGCATCGATTTTTGGCACCTTCCTGCGAATTGAAGCATCTGTCACCGCCCAGGCGTGTGGGGACCGGGGCTGGGGACACGGGGGGACAGGGCTGGGGACACGGGGGGACTGGGAACGGGGACACACGGGGGACAGGGCTGGGGACATGGGGGGACCAGGGCTGGGGACACGGGGGGACAGGGAACGGGGACACAGGGGGGACAGGGCTGGGGACATGGGGGGACAGGGAACGGGGACACGGCAGGACTGGGACAGGGCTGGGGACATGAGCTACAGGGCTGGGGACACAGGGGGACAGGGACTGGGGACATGGGGGGACTGGGAATGGGGATATGGGGGGACTGGGACTGGGGCCTCATCCTGCCTGTCCCTCCCTGCAGGCAGCGGGTCGCAGGCTCCTCAGCCTGAGTGTCCCCTCTGGTCCCCGTGCGTGGCCGTGCCAAGCACTGGGGACACACGTGTGTCCCACGCCCACGTGTGTCCCACGCCCATATGTGCCCCGACACCCCCCTCCCACCAGGACCACGAAGCCTCCCCCCTCCACCCCAACACCCCCCCGCCAGCCTCACCCAGGGCACCACGTCCCGCCACGCGTGGCCACGCCGCACACGCGTGTGCGCGCACACACACACACACACACACAGACACACGCGCCGGGGCTCGGGAGAAGCGGCCGCGGGGCCGGTTGAAGGCATCCGGCGCGTCCCGCGTGTCACGCCGCCTTGTCAGTTTGCTGGTAATTAATGCAAACGCCGGGGCCGGAGTCCCCCCGGACTCGTACATCACTGCCAGCGCCGGCTGCGGCGCGGCCCCGCTCCCCGAGTGCTGTTATTAGGGGAATTTTATATGTATTAGCTGTTGATGCACATTAATACATTAAAAATGTCAGCGGTGGAGGCCAGCTAATTGTCTGATTTAAATGTCTATTTGTCAGCGCCCGGCTCAGGTGGGCATGAGGCGAATCTGCAATGAGGCCCCAACCCCGCCGCCGGGGGGGGCAGCACCGCGGCGGGGGGAGCCCCGGCCCCCAGCACCCCACGGCGGGGCTGGGGGGGGACGGGACACCCACAGGGCTGAGGGACCCCGGGGTGGTGGCGCAGGGAAGGGGCCGGGCAGGTGGCGGGGGGGCGAAGGGGGCCCCCCGTGCCCCGGCCACCCGCCTAATTGCCGCCCGGGCGGGATGGATTTCTCCGCCTGACATCCTCTGCATCCCTAATAAATGCCGCTTGTCCAGAGAATTAATCCGGGCCGGGCCGCAGCCATCCATCTCGGCAGGCGCCGGCACGCCGTGACGGACGGCCCCGCTGCCGGGCCCCCGCCAGCACGGGGAGGGGGGGGCAGCGCCGGGAGGGGACGTAAATCCCCCCTCCGGGATCCCCTGGCTGCCCCTTCCTGGGGGATGCCCCCCCCCTGCACCCGCTGCGGCCCCCCCACGGCTGAGACCTCACAGCTCGTCACAGCGGTGGCCCAGGTGCGGCTTTGCTGCCCCTCTCCCCCCCCCCCCCCCCGCCATAGGCAAAGCCCCCCTGCAGCGCTCGGCCCAGCGCGATGTGTGTGCTGCCGGGTGGGACACCCCACCCTGACCCGGTCCCCCTCCCCTCGCCCCCCCTCCCCGCGTCCTGACGCCCCAACGGCCGAGGGGCGCCCGGCTCCAGCCCCCCCAGGCCCCGCCGCCTCCTCACCGATTCCCAGCAGGCGCTCACGAGCCGGGGGGGGGCCAAGGGGGGGGCTGGGGGTGCCCAGGACGCGCTGGGGCAGAGGGGGGGTGCGGGGTGAGGGCTGGGGGGCGCGTCGGGGACCACGCGCGGAGGGTGACGCTCCCGGCACAGCCCCGCGGCGCTGCCACGTCCCTCACCGGGCCCCGGCGGCCATTTCCCCGCAGCGGCACCGGGACGGTCCCCGGCGCGGCCTCGCAGCCCCCCCCGTCCCCCCGCCCCAGCTGCGGGTTTATTGTCGCCGTTCAAGGACAATTTTCATCCAATTTGGGCCGGGCCGGCGATAACGGCAAACACGCCCTGGATGGAGCACGCGGCGCCCGCCGCCTCCAGCCCATCTATATTCATTTACACGAGGCTCCCTCCGGCCCCGCGGCCGCGCCGACACCGCGCCCACACGCCAAACCGACCGCCGGCCCGGCCCGGCACCGGGGGGACAACCGGGGACGTCCCGGGGGCACTGGGGACCACGTGGCACCCGGTGCTGGCACCGGGCACCGTGCTCCAGGCTCCACGTGCCGGCGCCGGGTGCCACACGCGGGCCCCAGGGACCACGTGCCGGCGCCGGGTGCCACACGCGGACCCCAGGGACCACGTGCCGGCGCCGGGTGCCACACGCGGGCCCCAGGGACCACGTGCCGGCGCCGGGTGCCACACGCGGGCCCCAGGGACCACGTGCCGGCGCCGGGTGCCACACGCGGACCCCAGGGACCACGTGCCGGTGCCGCACAGCGGGTCCCCGGGGCCGTGCGCCAGCCCCGGGCTCACGCCGAGGGCTCAGGAGCCGAGCGCCGGGGCTGTGCCGGCGCTGGATGTGACCCAGCGGGTCCTCGGGGGCCGCGGAGGCAGATGGTGAACGTGGAGTCGCCGGATGGCTGCACCGAACCCCCCCCCACCTCCCCGGCTGCTGCGGGGGGGCGGCGGGGGGCTGCGGGGCCGCGGCGTTATGAATTTATTCATGCTCTGCGCCCCGGCCCCGCGGCTCCGGCGGCTGCACCGGGCTCCGCTCCCGGCGCTGCGGGGGGGGGACACGGCTCTGTCCCCAAGTCGCCGTCCCGGGTCCTGCCAGGCGGGATGGGGAAACTGAGGCACCGCTCGGGGCGGCCGGGAGGGCCCGGGGGGGGCTCAGCTGGGCTCACAGCCCCCACGGACGGCGCCGAGTCCCCCCCAAACCCAGCCGCCCCCCGCGGCAGCGGCGCTGAGGGCAGGATCTGGCCCTGACCCCCCCCCCCCCCCGCGGCTGCTCACACCGGGACCGACCTTCCGTGCTGCCGCCGCTATTTTTACCCCTGACCTTGACCCCCCCGCCCCGTCCCGCTGCCGGCAGGGCTGGGGGGCAGCCAGGACCCCCCCCCTGCATCCCCTGCTCCCCGCCAGCCCTCCGTGCCTGCTAATTAGCACCCGGGCTTCCCCTCGCAGCTTGGCTAATTAATTCGCTGCTGCCGCTCATTAAGAGCAGCCGGGGGGGGGCGGGACTCCGGTGTCACCCGGCCCCGCGGGGGACACGCTCCGGCGTTTGTCCCGGTGGCGGGTACCGGGACCCACCGAGCCCCCGCGGGAAGGGACCGAGAATCCCCCGGACCAGGGAGGAAACGTGTGTGTGTGTGTGCGTGCACACGCGTGTGGCAACGCACAGACACACGACACGCACAGACGCGCACACAGACGTGCACTGAGTGCACACACAGGCACGACATGCACACACGCGCACGCACACACGCGTACACACACGCACAACGTGCGCACAGTGCGCACACCTGCGCCGAGCGTGCGCACATGGACGTACACATGGACGCAGCACACACGTACACACATGTACAGGCGCACACACAAGCGCACACACTTGTCCACACACACACGTTCACACATTGTACACGCACACACAAGCACGCACACGTGCACACGCACACGTGCACACACACTCAGGTCCACGCAGGAGCCGCCGCCAACCCCGCAAGCACACGCGTGGACCCCACGGCCCACACGCGTGTGCGAAGCCGCCCGTGGGCCCCCCCCCTCCTCCGCTGGCTCCGTGCGGGCCCCCCCCGTCCCCGCCGTCCCCCCCGTCCCACGGGGCCCCCGGAGGGACCCGAGATGTTCCCGGCGCGGGGGGGGTGGGGGCCACCGGGGGGTCCTGCCCGATTTTTCCCCTTTTCCCTGGTATTTCGCTAATTGCCGGGAAGCGGCCGCGCGGGGCCGGCGCCGGGGGGGGGACACACACACGACACCCCCGCGGCTCCTCTCCCGGGAGCGCAGAGGCCAAGATTCGTTTTGCATAACGGAGCGAATTCAGGCGAGATGGGAAAAGCGCGGCCGTAAATCCACCCCCCCCCCCCCGTAAATCCGCTGCCCCCCCCCGCTGCGAAGGGACCATGTGCCCCGGCAGAGCTGCCCCCCCCCAAAAAAAAAAACGTGCCCGCAGCACCCACCTGCCTGGGCTGTGCGCGGGGCTGAGCCCCACGGGGCCGCAACCGCGGGGGGGGGGGTCGGAGGGGGGGGCAGTGGGGGGACTCACACCCCCGAACCCGCCTTGCACCCCCCCCAGACACCCACACCCCCCCCAGCCCCCCCTTGCACACACAACCCTGCACAGCACCCCCACATTCACCCCTGCGCGCCCCCCCCCGCACACACAGGCCTCTGCCCCCCCATCACCCCCCCAATCTGTGCCCCCCCCCCCCTTGCACACACACTGCCCCCCCCCCCCCCCCCCCCCCCCGCTCACACGCGCCCGGAGCTTCCACACACACGGGTGTCCCCCCCCAGCTCCTCGCACACCCAGAGCCCCCCCGCCGCCCTCCCGTCCCTCCCCCCCGCCCGCCCCCGCCGTGCCCGGTGCCGTCGAGCGGGGCGGGCGGAGCGGGGCTGCGGGCGCGGCGCGGAGCGGGCGGCGGCCCCGGCACGTGGCTCCCGGCGCCGCGAGCGGCAGGTACCGGCGGGCACCGGCGGCTGGGGGGGGGGACACGGACGACGGGGCGGGGGGGGGAAGCTCCGCCGCGGTCCCGGGAACCCCGAGCGGGGCGCGGAGGCGGCGCCGGGAGAACCGCCCCGGGCGGCGCTGCCCGGCCCCGGCGGTGCGTACCGGGGAGAGCGCGGAGCGGGGCAGCGGCGGGGCCGCTCCCCGGGGAGGGGGTCCCGTTCCCGGGGGTCCCGCTCCCGGGGGTCCCGCTCCCGGGTAACTTGGCGAGAAGTTGCCCCGCGAGTCGCGGCGGTTCCATCCCGGTTCCTTCCCGGTTGTATCCCGGCTCCGGTCCCGGCTCCATCCCGGCTCCGGTTACATCACCAGCTCAACACCGGCTCCGGTCCTGGTTGCATCATCGGCTCCGGTCCCGACTCCAGCACCGGCTCCGCTCCCGGCTCCTCTCCCGGCTCCTCTCCCGGCTCCGTTTCCCGGCTCCGCCACCGGCTCCTCCACCCGCTTCGGTCCCGGCTCCGCTCCCGGTTCCACCACCGGCTCCGGTCTCGTCCCCTTCACCAGCGCAAGTCCCGGCTCCACCCGCGGCCCCGCTCCCGGCTCCGGCCCCGCTCCCGGTCCCATCCTCGGCCTCAGCCCCGGCCCCGCTCCCGGCCCCGCCGCCGGCTCCATCCTCCGCCCCGTCCCCGTCCCCGCTCCCACCCGGTCCCCACCGGCGCGGGCGGCTCAGCGGGCGGCTGGGCGCCGTCCTGCGCCCCCGGCGTCACCATCGCACCCAAGGGTGACGAGGACCTGCTGGCTCTGGCCGCCTCGCGGCTGAGCCGCAGGAAGCGGGTGGCCGGGGCGGCCGTCGGCGTGGCCATGGTGCTGGTGCTGCTGGTGGCCATCCCGCTGCTGGTCCACAGCTCCAAGGCGGCCGCGCACTACGAGATGCTGGGCAGCTGCCGCATGGTCTGTGACCCCTACCCCGGCCCCGAGCTGCCCCCCGCCTCGCCGCCCCCCTTCCTGCCCGGTGCCAAGGGCGAGCCGGGGCGCAAGGGCCGCGCCGGCGTCCGGGGTCCCCCTGGGCCACCGGGACCGCGGGGGCCACCGGGTGAACCGGGCCGGCCGGGGCCCCCGGGCCCACCGGGGCCGGGTCCTGGGGGGTACATCCCCTCCTTCTACAGCCCCAAAATCGCCTTTTACGCGGGGCTGCGGAAGCCCCACGAGGGCTACGAGGTGCTGCGCTTCGACGACGTGGTCACCAACGTGGGCAACTACTACGAGCCCTCGAGCGGGAAGTTCACCTGCCCCCTCCCCGGCATCTACTTCTTCACCTACCACGTCCTCATGCGCGGCGGCGACGGCACCAGCATGTGGGCCGACCTCATGAAGAACGGGCAGGTACGCACCGGCACCGGCACCGGCGCCCCCCGCGCCCCCCGCGCCCCCGCCCGCCTCCTCCAGCCCCACTTGCCCCTGACTGCTCCCCCCTGACGGTTTCCCTTCTCCCAGTTTTCCCTCTCCCAGTTTCCCTCTCCCAGTTTCCCCCTTCTCCCAGTTTCCCCCTCTCCCAGTTTCCCCTCTCCCAGTTTTCCCCTCTCCCAGTTTCCCTCTCCCAGTTTTCCCCTCTCCCAGTTTCCCCTCTCCCAGTTTCCCTCTCCCAGTTTTCCCCTCTCCCAGTTTCCCTCTCCCAGTTTCCCCCTTCTCCCAGTTTCCCCTCTCCCAGTTTCCCCTCTCCCAGTTTTCCCCTCTCCCAGTTTCCCTCTCCCAGTTTCCCCCTTCTCCCAGTTTCCCCCTTCTCCCAGTTTCCCCCTCTCCCAGTTCCCCTCTCCCAGTTTCCCCCTCTCCCAGTTTCCCCTCTCCCAGTTCCCCCCTCTCCCAGTTTCCCTCTCCCAGTTTTCCCCTTCTCCCAGTTTCCCCCTCTCCCAGTTCCCTTCTCCCAGTTTCCCTTCTCCCAGTTTCCCTTCTCCCAGTTTTTCCCTCTCCCAGTTTTCCCCTTCTCCCAGTTTCCCCCTCTCCCAGTTCCCTTCTCCCAGTTTCCCTTCTCCCAGTTTCCCTTCTCCCAGTTTTCCCCTCTCCCAGTTTCCCTCTCCCAGTTTCCCCCTTCTCCCAGTTTCCCCCTCTCCCAGTTTCCCCTCTCCCAGTTTTCCCCTCTCCCAGTTTCCCTCTCCCAGTTTCCCCCTTCTCCCAGTTTTCCCCTCTCCCAGTTTCCCCTCTCCCAGTTTTCCCCTCTCCCAGTTTCCCTCTCCCAGTTTCCCCCTTCTCCCAGTTTCCCCCTTCTCCCAGTTTCCCCCTCTCCCAGTTCCCCTCTCCCAGTTTCCCCCTCTCCCAGTTTCCCCTCTCCCAGTTCCCCCCTCTCCCAGTTTCCCTCTCCCAGTTTTCCCCTTCTCCCAGTTTCCCCCTCTCCCAGTTCCCTTCTCCCAGTTTCCCTTCTCCCAGTTTCCCTTCTCCCAGTTTTTCCCTCTCCCAGTTTCCCCTCTCCCAGTTTCCCCCTCTCCCAGTTCCCCCCCTCCCAGTTCCCCTCTCCCAGTTTCCCTTCTCCCAGTTTCCCCTCTCCCAGTTTCCCCCTTCTCCCAGTTTCCCCCTCTCCCAGTTTCCCCTCTCCCAGTTTTCCCCTCTCCCAGTTTCCCTCTCCCAGTTTCCCCCTTCTCCCAGTTTTCCCCTCTCCCAGTTTCCCCTCTCCCAGTTTTCCCCTCTCCCAGTTTCCCTCTCCCAGTTTCCCCCTTCTCCCAGTTTCCCCCTTCTCCCAGTTTCCCCCTCTCCCAGTTCCCCTCTCCCAGTTTCCCCCTCTCCCAGTTTCCCCTCTCCCAGTTTCCCCTCTCCCAGTTCCCCCCTCTCCCAGTTTCCCTCTCCCAGTTTTCCCCTCTCCCAGTTTCCCTCTCCCAGTTTCCCTCTCCCAGTTCCCCCCCTCCCAGTTCCCCTCTCCCAGTTTCCCTCTCCCAGTTTTCCCCTTCTCCCAGTTTTCCCCTCTCCCAGTTTCCCCCTCTCCCAGTTCCCTTCTCCCAGTTCCCTTCTCCCAGTTTCCCTTCTCCCAGTTTCCCTTCTCCCAGTTTTTCCCTCTCCCAGTTTCCCCTCTCCCAGTTTTCCCCCTCTCCCAGTTTCCCCCTCTCCCAGTTTCCCCCTCTCCCAGTTCCCCTCTCCCAGTTTCCCCTCTCCCAGTTTCCCCTCTCCCAGTTCCCCTCTCCCAGTTTCCCTCTCCCAGTTTCCCCCTCTCCCAGTTTCCCCCTCTCCCAGTTTCCCTCTCCCAGTTCCCCCCCTCCCAGTTCCCCCCATCCCGCTTCCCCTCCCTTGGTTTTCCCACCTTGGTCCCTCCCATCCCAGTCATCCCATCCTGATTTCCCTTAATCCCAGTTCCCCCCATTCTGGTTCCCCCCATTCCTGAGCCCCCATCCCCAGTTCCACCCCCCCAGTCCCCACATTCCATCTCCCCCCCCCCCCAAAGTAACCCCCTCCCCATCTCCCCCCATCTGGGACCACGGGGGGGGGCTGTGTGTGTGTGTGTGTCACCGCCTTGGGGACACAACCCCCCCATCCCGGGGGGCTCCGTGGGGACACGAAACCCCCCTCCCCCGGCAGCGCCGGGCATGGGGCCGCCTGGACCAGCCGCCAGCCGGGGGGGGGTCCGGGCTGTGCCCCCCAGCTGGGGCAGCCCCCAGCACGGCGGGGGGGGGGCCGTGCCCCCCCCGGCCGGTTCCTTTGTTCGCGGAGGCGCAGCCTCGCCCCGGACACTTCCCATTTATTACGGGAGAAACAGGATCGATCCAGCGCGGTCGATGCCCCCCCCCTTGCCCCCCCCCGGGTGTCCCCGGAGGCAGCACAAGAGCCCGGGGGGGGGTTGTGGGGGGGCCCTGGGCACCGGGGCTCTCCGGGTCCGGTCACCGGCGGGTCCCCGGGACTGAGCACCGACGGTGAGACCCGGGGAGGGGGGGGAGGCGGGCGGGCCCGATCCTGGGGGACAACAGGGTGCGGGTCAGGGGAGGGGGGGGCTCCGTCCCTGTCCCCTCCTGTCACCGCTGCTGCCCAGCGGCGCGGGGGGGGGGGGGGGAACACACTTTCCCCCCATCTCCCTCAGCCCGTTCTGCCGCAGCCGGGCGACGTGACCTTGAGCAGCGACGGACGGAGGGGCCGAGCGAAGCGCGGGGTTGGGGGGGGGGGAGGAAAAAGGCCCAGAGCTCAGCCCCGGGGAGAGTTTCGGGGGGGTGTCCGTGAGAGCTGTGGGTGTGTGTCCCCCCCCCGCAGGTGCGGGCCAGCGCCATCGCGCAGGACGCGGACCAGAACTACGACTACGCCAGCAACAGCGTCATCCTGCACCTGGACGTGGGCGACGAGGTCTTCGTCAAACTGGACGGGGGCAAAGTGCACGGCGGCAACACCAACAAGTACAGCACCTTCTCGGGGTTCATCATCTACCCCGACTGAGCCCCCGCGCCGGGGGGGGGCCGCGGGGGTCACCGGGGGGGTCCCCAGCTCCCGCTGCTGTCACCGTCCCCCCGCAATAGCTCTGGGTGCGATGAGACGCCTGTGTGTGTGTCCCGTCCCCCCCCCCCCCCCCCCCGCCACCGGCCCGCTGTCTGCGCAACTCTTGGCTCCTCCAACCCTCCCCCCCCTTCAAAAATCAGCCCCGTCGGTGCCCCCCCCCCCCGCATGCCAGCACCCCCAAGGGTGTTGGGGTGTCCCGGTGCTGTTGCCATCCCCGGGACACCCCCCCCGCCCCGTCCCCGCGGCTGATCGTTGGGCTCCGTGGTGTCCCCCCCCCCCAATAAAACACTCGGGGTTTGGGTGTGCAGCGGCCGCCTGCGCCTCCCGCGGCGGGGGGGGGCGGGACGAAGGGGGGGGACCCCCGGGGACGTGAGGGGGGGGCAGGAAGGAGGGGACCCCCAGGGAGGGGGCTGTGCCACCATCGCCCCTGCAGCGGTGACGAGCTCCGGGCCACTGGTGGGGACATCCCCACCCCCCCCTTTTGTCACCTTCCCCCCCCCCCCCCGGGGTTGACACCGGGGACAGCGACGCGCCCCCCCCACGCCCGTGCCCCGCGTGGCCGTGGGCCGGTGCTGCCACCGCGTGGCCAGAGTTACCGGGAGGCCCCGGCTGCCGCCAGCGGGGACCGGGGGGGGGGCCCCGGCAGCCTCGGGACCCCCGGGAGGGGCTGGCAGGGGTGGGGGCGATGTCGTCGTGTCCCCCCCCCCCCGGGCACCCCAAGGACCCCACAACCAGATGCAGCAGCAACTGTTTTATTCCCGGCGCAGTGTCCGTGGGCGCGTCCCCGCCCCGGTCCCCCCGGGGGGGCTCCCGGTCCCGGCTGCCCCCGGGGGGGGCTGCGGGAGGCGTGGGGGGTGGGATCCCACCTCCGCAGGGTCACCCCCCCCGTGTCACACCCCCCCCGTGGTGTCCCCAACCTCCAGAGAAACACCCCTGTCCCCAAATACCCCCCCCCCCATTCCCAGGGTCCCCCCCCGACACCACACCCCCCCCCCGCAGCCCCAGGGTCACCTCCAGCCCCGAGACACCCCCCCCCAGCACGGCGGGGTCCCCAGCGCTGCCACCTCGGGGTCCTCCTGGCCTTCGTCCCCCCAAAAGTTTTGCACCCACTTTCCTCCTGGGGGGGGGGGACACCCCAGACTCAGGGCAGGTGGGGGGCCCTTGGGGGGGGGGGTCAGGGGGCCCAGAAGTGCCCCCGCAGCCCCCACGGCCGCACCCTCGGGGACAGCGGCCTCAGGGCCGGCTGCAGGGGGGGGACACGGGGGGGGACACACCCCTCGGTGCCCTGTGCCCCCCCCAGATCGCTCCGCGCCCCCCTGGCTGGGGGGGGCTGAGGTGGGTGCCCCGGGGCCTGGCTCTGGGGAGACAAGGGGGGGGCACAGTTTGGGGAGGGGGTGTCCCTGTTCCAGGGGGGGCCACTACGACACCGGGGGGGGGCTCCGGGTGTGACATCCCGGCGGTGGCGGAGACAGAGGGGCCCGTTAACGGCGAGGGGGGTGTCAGGGAGAACCGGGGGGGGCTGCGGCATCACTCGAGCCCCCACCTGCGGGCCCCGCGCCCGCCCCCACCCCGCGGCCCCTCCGGCAGCGGGAGCGGCGGAGCCCGGAGGTTCCGCGGGGAGCAGCGGCGGCCGCCCCGTCGGTTTATAAAACACCGCCGCCGCCCATGTCCCGCCCCCCGCGGGGCAGCGCTGGCCAATGAGCGGCGGCAGCGCCGGCACGCGCCCGCCGGGGATTGGCTCGGCGCCGTCACGGGGCTGAGCCTGTCAGCGATTGGCTGCGATCAGCCTATCAGCTGCGGGGAGGGAAGCGATTGGTCATAGAGGAGACGGGGCAGGTAGAGCGCCGCGCTGTGGGGGATTGTGGGATCGCGGCGGCCCCCGCGCCGTGGCGGCGGCCTGCACCCCGAGCTGCCCGCGCCCGGTGGGTGCCCCCCCCGCCCCCCGAGGGGTCCCCAGGGCCTGACGCCCCCCGGCACTGCCCCCCCCAGCCCTGCAGCCCCCCCACGAGTGACTCGGCCCCGTCCTCGCCGCAGCCTTTATTCCCCGCTCAAGCAGGATGGGGACAGCGGGGGGGGGGGCAGCCCCCAGAGCCCCCCTACCCCCCCCCAGCCAGGCCCTGGACCCCCGTCCCACCCCCCCAGGGCTGGGGGCAGCCGGGGCCAAAAGAGGAGGGGGGGGGGGCAGCAACAGGGACCCACCGGAGCCCTTAAATAAACCCCGGGGGCAGCCGGGGCCCCCCCCGGGACAGCGCGGGAGAGATTCAATGAACTTGAAATCCAGCTGCTGGCCTGGCGGGGTGAAAAAGAAATAAGGCAATAAATAGCAATAAATACCCGGGGGGGGGGACACAAGGCACCGGGCTGTGCCACAGCACCACAGCGGTGGCAGCGGGGATGGGGGGGGCAGTAGGGATGGGGGGGGGGGGCAGCCGGCCCCATTTTCTGCTCCCCAGCCCGGCAGCGGGGTCCAGCAGCGCCGCCCCCCCCCGCCGCCACCAGGCGTCACTTCCCCGGCTCCGCTCGCTCCTTGTGCGACTCCGTCACCACCTGCTGTGGGGGGAGAAAAGGGGGGGGTCAGCGCCGAGGTGGGGGTGCGCACACCCCACACCCCCCCCCCCAAAGCAGGGACACACACACCGACCCCCCCTCACCTGCCCGTCCCGCGTCTCGATGGTTTTGATGAGAACCAGCCTCGGCGCCGGGGGCTCCGCCGGCTCCGGCTCTGGGGCACAGAGAGGCCGTCAGCCCCCCCCGCGCCCCCCCCCACACCCCGCCCTGGGGTGCGGGGCCACCCCGGGCACGGTCACAAGGACCCTCCTGCACCCCCGTGGGGACTCTGCCCCAAGAGAGACCCCCGGCCCCCCCCTCACCTGAGCTTCTCATGCTGAAGGAGCTGGCGGGGTGCAGGGGGACGGTGATCCTGGGGAGGGGGGGGGCGGGAGGAAAGAGTGGGGTGAAGGGGGGGGCGCTCTGGGGGGGGTCCCTTGACCCTCCCACAGCACCGACTCGGGGACCCGCAGGATTCACCCGCGCCCCCGGCCTTGGCTTTGACCCGGGCAGCGAGAACCTCCCGCGGGTTCCCCTAAGATCCGCGAAGCCCCAGCGCGGTGGGGGGGGGACGGGACCCCCCCGGGACCCCCCCCTCCTCTCCCCCCGCAGCCTCACCGGCTCTCCTCGCCCTCCAGCAGCTTGCGGTACGTGGCGATCTCGATGTCCAGGCCCGTCTTGACGCCGAGCAGCTCCTGGTACTCGCGGAGGTGCCGCCCCAGCTCCTCCCCGAGGTGCTGCAGCTCCCGCTCCAGCCGCGCCGCCGCGGCCCGGTACCCGCCCGCCTCCTCCCCGAACTCCGCCTCCATCTCCCGCATCTGCCGCTGCAGCGCCTCGTTCTGCGGGGGGGGGGGGGGGGGGTCACCCCCTCCGGTCACCCCCCCCCAGTCACCCCCTCCCGTGGTCCCAGATGGGGGGAGATGGGGAGGGGGTTACTTTGGGGGGGGGGGGGAGATGGAATGTGGGGACTGGGGGGGTGGAACTGGGGATGGGGGCTCAGGAATGGGGGGAACCAGAATGGGGGGAACTGGGATTAAGGGAAATCAGGATGGGAAGACTGGGATGGGAGGGACCAAGGTGGGAAAACCAAGGGAGGGGAAGCGGGATGGGGGGAACTGGGAGAGAAGGGGAAACAAACTGGGAGAGAAGGGGAAACAAACTGGGAGAGAAGGGGAAACAAACTGGAATGGGGGCAAACAAACTGGGAATGGGGGCAAACAAACTGGGAATGGGGGCAAACAAACTGGGAGAGAAGGGGAAACAAACTGGGAGAGAAGGGGAAACAAACTGGGAGAGAAGGGGAAACAAACTGGGAGAGAAGGGGAAACAAATGGAATGGGGACAAACAAACTGGGAATGGGGACAAACAAACTGGGAATGGGGACAAACAAACTGGGAGAGAAAGGGAAACAAACTGGAATGGGGGCAAACAAACTGGGAGAGAAGGGCAAACAAACTGGGAGAGAAGGGCAAACAAACTGGGAGAGAAGGGCAAACAAACTGGGAGAGAAGGGCAAACAAACTGGAATGGGGGCAAACAAACTGGGAATGGGGGCAAACAAACTGGGAGAGAAGGGGAAACAAACTGGGAGAGAAGGGGAAACAAACTGGGAATGGGGGCAAACAAACTGGGAATGGGGGCAAACAAACTGGAATGGGGGCAAACAAACTGGGAGAGGGGCACCTGGGCGGGGGGCGCTCGGCGCCGGCACCCCCCAGCTCTCACCATGCCCCTCAGCCCGTCCGCCTCGCAGGTCAGGCTCTGGATCTGCCGCCGCGACTCGTTCATCTCCTGCCGGGCCGCCCGCAGCGCCTCGTGGTTGCGGTTGGCCGCGTCCGACAGGTCGGCGAACTGCGGGGGGCGGCGAAGTCAGAGCTGCGGGGGCACCCCCCCGGCCCCCCCCCAGCTCGGGTACCTTGGATTTGTACCACTCCTCGGCCTCCTGCAGGTTCTTCACGGCGATGCTCTCGTACTGGGAGCGGATCTCCCGCAGCGCGGCCGTCAGCTCCGGTTTGCAGACCCCCCCCTCCGCCGGCACCGCGGGGCTCGGGGCGCTGCCCTCCAGGTCCCGCAGCTCCTGCGGGGGGACACGAGGCGTCACGGTGCGTGTGTGTCCCCCCCGCTGCCCCCCCCACCACCCAACCCCGGCCCCCCACCTCCTCATGCAGCTTCTTGAGGAAGCCGATCTCGTCCATCAGCAGCTCGACCCTGCGCTCCAGCTCCAGGCGGGACAGGGTGGCGTTGTCCACGTCCTGCGGGGACGGGACGGGCTGAGCTGCGGGGCAGCGGGGGGGGGGACAGGGACCCCCCCAGGGCCCCTCCCGGGGTGCTGCGGGACGGGGAGCGCCGGGTCTGTGGGATTTCGCACGCGTGTGCAGCCGGGCCGGGGGCTGAGCGCGGGGCGGGGGGGGGGGCATCGTTGGTGTGTGCTGCACGGGGGGGTGGGCGCTGCACGGGGAGGGGGGACACACACACACAGCCCCCCCCCCAGCCCCTCACCTTGCGGAACAGCACCAGGTTCCTCTCCGCATCCTCCCGCTTCTGCGTCTCGTCCTCCAGCCTGGGGACAGCAGGAGGGGGGGGACAGGGTGCAGCCCCCCCTTCAGTGCAGGCACACGGGGATGGAGCAGGAAGAGGAGCCCCCCCCCCCCCAGACTGAGCCACCACACACCCCCCCCGCAGCCCCCGAGGGCCTGGGGTGTCCCTGTCCCTGCGCAGCCGGCCCCTCCCGCAGGACCCCCAGATCCTGGGGGACCCCACCCGAGCCATGACCCCACTGCAGCCCCCCAGGGCCCCTCCCTGCAACACGCTCCCCCCCCGGGGGGGGCTCCAGCCCTGCCCCGGCCCCAGTTCCCCCGCCCGTGCTCATCCCAGTCCACTCCCGGTGCCCCCAGCCCGCCATGCCCCTCCCAGTGCCCCGCCCTTCCGCAGAGCCCTCTTCTCCCAGTCCCTCCCAGTCCCCACCCTGGGTCCCTTCCCAGCCCCTCCCAGTGCCCCCCCACACCCGTACACTCCCGCTCCCTCCCCAGCACACCCGGGGCATCCCCCGGTCCCTTTCCAATACGCGGCCGGTCCCTCTCCGGTGCTTCCCCCGGTCCCCATCCCGGTACATCCCCCGGTCCCCATCCCGGTGCATCCCCCATCCCGGTGCCTCCCCCGGTCCCCATCCCGGTGCATCCCCCATCCCGGTGCATCCCCCATCCCGGTGCATCCCCCATCCCGGTGCCTCCCCCGGTCCCCATCCCGGTGCATCCCCCATCCCGGCGCATCCCTCTCCCCGGTGCCTCCCCCGGCCCCGCCGCCCACCCACCGCTGCCGCAGGGCCACCAGGTCGGCGGCCAGCCCGTCCCGCTCGGCCTGGAGCCGGTCCCGGTCCCGGCCCAGGCTGTGCAGCCGGTCCCGCAGCCCCCGCAGCTCGCCCTGCACCAGCCCGGTGGCGCGGGGCGCGGCGGCGGCGCGGCCCAGGGCGGCTCGGAGGGCCCCGTTTTGCCGTTCCAACGCCCGCACCCGCTCCAGGAAAGCGGCGAAGCGATCGTTCAAAGCCGCCAGCTCCTCCCGCTCCGCTCCCCGCGCCGCCGCCGCCGCCGCCAGCCGCCCCGGAGCCGCGGTGAGGGGCGGCGGCGCCCCGAGGGCGCGGCGCGGGGGGGGGACGCGGCCGCCGCGGCTCATGGCAGCGCCGGGAAGGGTGAAGGCGGCCGGTACCGGCTGTTTATAGCGGGCGGCGGCTCCGCCCCACCGGGGGGACCCGGAGGTGCGGGAGCGAGGGGAGGGGTCTCCCGGCCCCGGGGGTGGGGGGGGGGAAGGACCGGGGGGTGCGGGTGTCCCGTCCGGGGGGCTGGGAGTGGCCGGGGGCCCCCGCGGGATGCGGGAAATGGGGCTGCAGGAATTTCCCCTCGGGGGGGGGGGGGCCGGGGACCCCCCAAGAGATGCAGGGTGGGGGCTGCAGGGCCCCCCCTCGGGGGTGCAGGCAGAGGAGTCCCGTAGAACCGGAAGGGGGGGGGGGAGAGGAGCTGGGGGGCACAGACCCCCCCCCCGCGGGCAGAGGGGTGGGCAGCCCCGGGTCTCCCCCTGCCAGGACGCAGGTGGGGGCGTGCAGGGACCCCCACAAATCGCATGAGGAAAGGTTGGGGGGGGGGGGGGCAGAGAGGGGCTGGGGGCTGCAGGGCTTGGCAGAGGCCCCGGCTCAGCTGGGTCCCATCCTGCCCATCCCAGCACCCGGGGGGGGGGGGGGCATCGTGTCCCCCTCCCCATTTTGTGGGGGCAGCCGTGACTCAGCGCTGCTGGAGCTGCCACGGGTGGGGGCAGCACCGGACAACGGGCTCTGCCCCCCCCTCCCTGAACCCCCCCCCTTCCGGGCAGCGAGGGCAGCACTTACGGGAAGGGCCCAGGAGCTGCAGGGGGGGTGGGGGGGATGTGTGTGTCCCTCCCACCCAGGACCCCCCCCCCCCCCCCCCCAGCTCTGCGGAGCAGCGCAGACACCCGCCAGGGGCCCGATCCTGCCCCCACACCCAGGGCGGGGGTGCATGAGAGCACTGGGGGGCCCCAGCCCCCCCCCACCATGACAGAGATCCCTGGGGACAGTAAGGACGGGGACATGACCCCCCCCACTGCTCCTGGGCAGGGCACAGGACACAGCCAAGGGCCCCCCCATCCCACAGAGACCCCAGTGCGCTGGGGAGGGGGCCCCCTTAGCTCAGCCAGGACCCCCCCAGCCCGCAGGGCATCCCCCCAGGTCGGCGCAGGCCAATAAACAAGACACAAGGGGAAAGAACCATTTTAATGAAAAGCAACCACAGTGGCACCGGCCCAAGACAAGACACTAATATTCCTCCCCCTCCTCCTCGCCCTCCACGCTGTCGGCCCCCACCTCCTCGTAATCCTTCTCCAGGGCGGCCATGTCCTCCCGCGCCTCCGAGAACTCCCCCTCCTCCATGCCCTCCCCCACGTACCAGTGCACGAACGCCCTCTTGGCGTACATCAGGTCAAACTTGTGGTCCAGGCGGGCCCAGGCCTCGGCGATGGCCGTGGTGTTGCTCAGCATGCACACGGCGCGCTGCACCTTGGCCAGGTCCCCCCCGGGCACCACCGTGGGCGGCTGGTAGTTGATGCCCACCTTGAAACCAGTAGGGCACCAGTCCACGAACTGGATGGTGCGCTTGGTCTTGATGGTGGCGATGGCGGCGTTGACATCCTTGGGCACCACGTCCCCGCGGTACAGCAGGCAGCACGCCATGTACTTGCCGTGCCGCGGGTCGCACTTCACCATCTGGTTGGCCGGCTCGAAGCAGGCGTTGGTGATCTCGGCCACCGTCAGCTGCTCGTGATAAGCCTTCTCGGCCGAGATGACGGGGGCGTAGGTGGCCAGCGGGAAGTGGATGCGGGGGTACGGCACCAGGTTGGTCTGGAACTCCGTCAGGTCGACGTTGAGGGCCCCGTCGAAGCGCAGCGAGGCCGTGATGGAGGACACGATCTGGCTGATGAGGCGGTTGAGGTTGGTGTAGGTCGGCCGCTCGATGTCCAGGTTGCGGCGGCAGATGTCGTAGATGGCCTCGTTGTCCACCATGAAGGCGCAGTCGGAGTGCTCCAGGGTGGTGTGGGTGGTGAGGATGGAGTTGTAGGGCTCCACCACGGCCGTGGAGACCTGCGGCGCCGGGTAGATGGAGAACTCCAGCTTGGACTTCTTGCCGTAGTCGACGGAGAGGCGCTCCATGAGCAGGGAGGTGAAGCCGGAGCCGGTGCCCCCCCCGAAGCTGTGGAAGACCAGGAAGCCCTGCAGCCCCGTGCACTGGTCAGCCTGGGAGGAAGGAAGAGGAGAGGAGCCCGGTCTGTCAGTCCTTCTGCACTCCAGCTGCTCCGAGCCCCCCAGGAAGGGCCAATCTTCACCCCCACACCTCAGGCCTCTGCGGACTCGTCCTGAGGGCGCGGGCGGGGGCAGGCAGCTGCCCGAGCGCCCCAGCTCCGCGCCCGGCCGCGGCGCCCCGGGCATCGGCCCGACCGAACGGGACCCCGGCGGGGTCCGGGGCGGGTCAGCCACGGCCTCGCACCTTTGCCCTCTCCAGCCTGGGTGCAGCAGGAGCCGCCCGGCCCACGCTGGCCCGTGGGCAACCAGCTCAGCCTTTGATGTGCCAGGAGCTCCCCGAGCGGAGCCGGCGGCGCGGCAGGTCCGGCCAGCCCCGGCGCCAGCCCCGGCGTGGGAACCGGAGGTTCAAAGAGCTCAGGGCGGCCGCACCAGTCAAACCAGTGCTGCACCAGCACCCAAGCCTGGGCCGCACAGCCCCCACTGCCCCAGGCGTGGGGCTTCCCTCCCTCCTCCCCAGGGCCGCGCCTGGCACCCGCAGGGACCCACCGTGCCTGGGGGCTCCGGGGACAGCCCAGACCTGTCCCCCCCCTCCCCGGGGCGGCAGGTCCCGCCTGGGGCAGCCCCACCTTGTCCCAAAGTGCTGATGGGGCGAGGAGGAGCTGCCGATCCCCCCCCAGGGACACCCTTTGTCCCCAGCCACCTCCTGGGGATGGACCCCCCCGCCCCCCCGGGGTTTGTACCCACCAGCTTGCGGATGCGGTCGAGGACCAGGTCGATGATCTCCTTCCCGATGGTGTAGTGCCCGCGGGCGTAGTTGTTGGCCGCATCCTCCTTGCCCGTGATCAGCTGCTCGGGGTGGAAGAGCTGCCGGTACGTCCCCGTGCGCACCTCGTCTGCGGGGGGGGCACAGAGAGAGAGAGACGGGCGCCCCGTCAGCACCCCCCAAGCCCCCCAGCGGCGCCCCGCAGCCCTCCCCGCGCTCACCGATCACCGTGGGCTCCAGGTCCACGAAGACGGCCCGCGGCACGTGCTTGCCGGCCCCCGTCTCGCTGAAGAAGGTGTTGAAGGAGTCGTCCCCCCCGCCGATGGTCTTGTCGCTGGGCATCTGCCCGTCGGGCTGGATGCCGTGCTCCAGGCAGTACAGCTCCCAGCACGCGTTGCCGATCTGCACGCCCGCTTGGCCCACGTGGATGGAGATGCACTCGCGCTGCGGGGACAGGACACGCGCCCGCGTCACCCCGCGCTGCCCCCTCGGGGTCCCCGGGGGGGGTGTGGGGGGGTGTGTGTCCCCCCCCGACACACGGGTCGTGCCCCGGCTCAGCCCATCGGGGCCACGGAGCAGCGCAGGGGCAGCCCCCGGGTACCCCCCCCCCCCGCCCCGCACTGTGGGATCACGGGGGGGGGGGTCAGGCTCAGCTGGGGGGGGCAGCCCCCACCCTGACACTTGGAGCCGTTCACCCCCCCCAGCACTGCCCCAGCGTTGGGGTTCCCCAGGGTTCCTCCCAGCCCCCACCACACAAGCCCTGTGCTGGGACAGGGACAACTCCCCCCCCCACACACACACATCCAGCTCAGGGGGCACCCCAGGACCCCCCCCCCCCCCGGAAAGGGGACACCCCCCCACCTTTTCTCCACACGACCGCGGCCCCACACCAGCCCTGACCCATGGGGGTGGGTGCCAGGCCGGCAG
This sequence comes from Athene noctua, assembly GCF_965140245.1. Taxonomy (NCBI): domain Eukaryota; kingdom Metazoa; phylum Chordata; class Aves; order Strigiformes; family Strigidae; genus Athene; species Athene noctua. Next base: position 2,703,760 of record NC_134066.1, on the reverse strand, counting down.
AGCCCCCCCCAGCCGCCAGCCGGTTCCACCCGGGACAGGAGCGAACTCCGGGGCCCCGGGAGGAGTCTCCCCACCGCGGCCCCCCCCCATCGCCCCACACCGCCGTGACTCGCTCCTACGCGTGGTCCCGGTCCCTGGGGACCCCCCCACACCCCCCCTCGGGGCAGGGTCCCCTCCCGGCTCGGGGAGCCCCAGGGGCGGCCGGGGGGGGTGTGACACCCACGGGGACATGTCCAGGACGCGCGTGGGAACCACGGCTCCGGGCCCCCCCCGCTACAGGGGGGCACAGAGGGCCCCGCATCTCCCCCCCCCCCCCCCCCCCCCGCGACTGGCAGCCCCACGTGCCGTCCTGGACACGGGGGGACCCCCAACATCCCCCCGTACCCCCCGCACCCCGCGGGGGGGTCCCACAGCCCCCCAGGGGGGTCCCCACGCCCCCCGGGGGGGGGCTCACCATGGCCGCTCACTGCCCGAACCGTTACGGAGCTGCCGAGGAGGGAGGCGGGGGGCGCCCGGCGCGGCCCCCCCGGTGATATACCCCGGGGGGCGGAGCCTCTCGCGATGGGCGGAGCGACATGGGCGGGGCATCACCTTTCTCCCCGCCCATCCGGTTGACGCGACGGCAGAGGCCACGCCCCGCGGTGACGGTCACGCCCCCTCCGCCCCGCCTCGCTTCCGATTGGCCGGTTCGAAAGTCGGCGGTGATGTCATCAGAGAAGAATGTGGCGGGGCGATGGGCGGGGATATGGGCGGGGCGATGGGCGGGGCGATGGGCGGGGCGGATTTGAGTGGCGTGGAGGGCTGGGGGGGGCAGGAGGGGTCCCTGCACCCCTCGGCCCGGCTCTGCCCCGGGAGCGCGGGGTGGGGGCCACGGGGGTCCGGGGGGTCCCCGCCCCGTCCCCCCCCCACGGGCACCCACCGCGCCCGTTGTGTGTCCCCCCCCCTCCCCGGGGCGGTTCCCGCGGGGCAGGACGGACCGGGCGGGGGGGGGTCACCCCGTGTCCTGCCCTGGGCCCCCCCCCCTGCCCTGGGGTGACGTTCCCAGGGCCAGCGAGGGGCTTGGGGACACGGGCAGCCCTGGACCCCCCCGCGCTGGGCTTCGAGCCCCACCCTGCAGGGAGGGTCACCCCCTTGGTGTGCCCCCCCCCGGCAAAGGCGCCCTGTCCCCATGCGGGGCTGGTCTGCGCTGAGGGGGGGGACACCAGGATGTCCCCGGGGGATCAGCCACGGCGACGGGCCCCCCCCCTCTTGCCCTGGGGCGGTTCCCGGCACGGCCGAGAGCAGCGGGTCCCTATGTGTGTCCCCCCCCCGCAGTCCTGGGGTCCCTGTGCCCCCCCCAGTGCTGAACTGTGCGCAGCAGCTGGGCCGGGGGCGCCTGGGCACCCCGAGCGTGTGTCCCCCCCTCCATGGACACCCCATTGTATCCCCCCCCCCCTCCCTGGGCACCCCCGTTGACCCCGACCCCCTCCCTGGAGACACCCCGATGTCCCCCCCCTCCCCGGGCACACCCTCGGTGCTGGCATCCCCTGACACGCCCCCCTCGAGCTCCTTGACCCCCCCAAGCCCCCACCACCCCAGTTCCGGGGCCGTGCTGGGGGCAGGAGGTGCTTAGGGCGGGGGGGCGGGGGGTGCACCCCGGCAGGGGGGTCTCTCCCTCCTCGCCCCCCCCCGCCGCCGCCCCGCTCCTTTCTCGCAGGTTTTGCCGCATTGCGGAGCCGCCCCGCGCCAGCGCTGCTGCAGCCCCCTCCCCACGGCCAGCACGGCCGCAGCCCCCCCGCACCCCCACGGCTGCTCCCCCCCCCCCGCGCCCTCTCCTGCCTCCCGTGTCCCCCCCCCGCGTGTCCCCCCTCCCTGGCGCTGAACCTCCCTTTTGTTGGGGCTCCTGCAATGCCCGGAGGGAGCGGGGGGGGGCACCGGGGCTGCGGGGACACACGGTGACACCCCCCCGCCAGCATCGGGGATGGGGGGGGGGCCCTCCCCCTGCTCTTTGGAGAGGGGGGGGCCGTGGGGTCGGGCAGGGCTGGGTGTCACCACCTCCACTGAGCCCCTCCAGCCCCCCCAGTCCCACCCTGAGCCGGCTGGGGGGCAGCGAGGCCCATTCGGTGTCCCCCCCCCCCCCGCTGCACCGGGGTCTCACCCAGCACCCCGGCGAGGAGCAGCCCCCCCCGCCCCCCCCCGCGCCGCCCCGTCTCTCCGTTTCAATGAACCCGTCGCCTCGGTGGTGGCAGGGGACGGACAGACGGACAGAGCGGGCGCTCGCACGCCGCGTTCTGCGGGAAAACAGGTTAAAAATAGCAGCAGCCGGGATGTCACCCCCCCTCGGCGGTGCCCCGGGATGTCACCCCCCCTCGGCGGTGCCTCGGGATGTCACCCCCCCTCCCCGAGAGCCGCAGCAGCCCCCAATGGGGCTGGGACCCCCCGATCCCTGGGGACGGGTGTCCCCCGGTTGTGGGGGGGGCGAGGTCACCGGTGAGGGACCCCCCAGAAAGGGCCCAAACTGGGGGGGGGGGGGGGAGATGGGGGGGGTTGGAAAACTCGGGCCGGGAGCCGGGAAATCAGGCTGAGGGGAGGGGGGGGGGGGGGGGGAGTGGAGCCATCAGCTCTCGGAGCCCCCCAAGATGTCCAAACGATGAGGGGGGGCAGCCATGGGCAGGGCTGGGGGCTCTGCGCGGCCCGGGGGGGCCAACGGCCTGTTCTGCTCGGTGGTGCCTGGGCGGGGGGGGGGACAGGGGGGCAGCAACCGTCACCAGGAACCGCCGCGTTGCTACAAACAGTCAACACAGACCAGGCGGCTGGGAAAGGGCCGGGGGGGGGGGGCTGGCAGCTGATCAGACACCCCCCCTCCCCACTGGCACACACACTGAGACTGGACATCGCGTGGGGGGGCCAGGGCTGGTGACCCCCATGGCGGGGTGCAGTGGGGACTGGGGGGGCCTGTGTACCCCCCCCCGGGGCCTGTGTGCCCCCCCCATCTCCCTGCACACACCCCCACCCCCCCCTCAAGGCTCAGGCCCCGGGGTGGATGTTTGGGAAGGGGAATGTGAGGGGGGGTCCCAGGCTGTCTCCTAGCAACCCGTCTCCTAGCAACCCCGCACCGCAGCCCATTGCCTGGCAGCGGGCGGGGGGACGAGTGGCCGTCCATACCTAACGAGGCGGGAAGGGGCGGGGGGGGGACACCCCAGAACACAAAGCCCCCCGCCCTACACCCCACATCGCCTGGGAAGGGGGGGCTGAGCCACCCCCCCTCCCCACAGGGCACCCCCTGCCCACGGCTCAGAGGGATGGGATGGGCAGGGACACACACCCCCCCCCCCGCCTGGGAAAAGGTCCCTGGGGGGGGGGGGGGCCTGCTGTGAGCCCCCAGGCCCTGGGGGACACCCTGGGGACACCCCGCCAGGCCCCACATGGGTGCTGGGGGGGTCAGGACCGTGGGGAGACAAAAGCAGGAGGCGTTTCGCACGCGGGGACGGACCCACTGTGGGGTCGAGGCGGCGGGGGGGGGAGGTTTTGGGGCCAGGGCCCCCCCAAAACACCCCTTTACCCCCGGGACCAGCCCCGATCTCCCCGTTCTCCTCGGCTCGGCGCAGCCGGGGCCGCCGGGTCCTTTGTTCCGGTGGGCGATGCCCAGATCCCGGCCCCTCTTTGTCTGCAGCCCCGCGGCCCGGGGGGAGCCGAGCCCCCCCCCCCCCCCTCTACTCCGGCAGCACCCCAAAAGCGCCGGGTGGGGGGGGTGCTGCCGCAGCGGGGGGGCTGGCGGAGGGGACGTGGGAACCTGGAGCTGCCCAGAAATCTGGATAATGCGGGAAATGCAGAGAAAAAAATGTGATTTCTCAGCTTGGGGGGGGGCACCCTGGCAGCTGGGGCCAGCCCTGCGCCCGCGTGCAGCGTGGGGTCACCCCCAGAGCCGCCCCCCCTGCAGCCGCTGTGGGTTTTGCAGGGACAAACGGGACAGGGACCCCCCCCCATGGCCACGGGGCCGGGGGTCTGGGGGGGGCCGCAGGGCAGAGGGAGGGGGCCGGGGACTCGTGGCCCCACGTCCCAGCCCGGCCCCAACCACCAGCTGCCACAGAGCAGCTGCCGCTCGGTCCGGGCCCCCCAGCCCCGAAACGGGCACCTCGGGGCTTTGTCCCCCGCACGCCCCCCGCTGTCCCCGGCCCTGCTTGTCCCCAGCTGCCCTGGGAGAAGACGCTTTGTCCCCCCCCGCCCCCGGCTGGGCCCCACGGGGGGGTTTTGCTGCCCGAGGGGACAAAGAGGCGCTGGAGGGGCCGGGACGCGGCTGGGAACCAGGGCACTGGGGCATGGCCGGCGCGGGGACAGTGACCCCCGCCATGGGGACAGGGGCACGGCTGGGGACGGGGACAACAGCCTGGCCGGGGACAGGGACCGGGGCGTGGCCGAGGATGGGGACAGGGGCAGAACTGGGAGCTGGGGGGGGGCAGATGGGGGCTCAGCGTCCCCCGCGTTGGGGACAGGGACACGGCCGGGGTTGGGGAGCAGGGCGTGGCCGAGGATGGGGACATGGGGACAGGGACATAACCGGGAACCAGGGCAGCGGCCAGACAGCGGGGGGGGGGGGGACGACGGGGGACGCGACAGAGTGACAACGGGGCATGGGGACCAGGGCGTGGCTGGTGGCTTGGCCAAGAACCGGGGACGGCGACAAGGACATGCCCGGGGCCCAGACGGCGGCGGGAGGGAACCAGCGGCGGGGCCGGGCCGTGGCCGCCGCAGCCCCCGGTGTCCCGTTCCCCCCCCCCCCGCCGCCGCCGCCTCCCTGAGCCGCCCGGCCTTTGTCTGCGGCTCCGGGGGGGCCATTACCTCATCCCCGCCCCGCGCCAATGGCCGCCGCCGCCGCCGCCCCCGGCCCCGCCGCCCGCCCCGCCCCGCCGGGCCCTATAAAGCCCCGCGCCGAGCCCCGCGCTCCGCCGCGCCTCTTACATCGACCGCCTCAGCGTCGGGCTGTGAGACCGCCCCGGACCGACCGCCGCCATGGTGAGGGGGGCGCGGGGAGGGGGGGCCGCTCCCGCCGGTGTTCCCGGTCCTCATCCCCGTGGTACCGCCGTTATCCTCCGTCCCGTCTCTCCCCCCAGCCTGGGATGACACCCTCGGCCACGGGGATGAGCCCGCACCGGGCGTGGCTCCCGTTAAACCGGGCAGGATGGGACCCCCGGCGACCGAGCCCCGAGCCCGCACCGGGCGTGGCTCCCGTTAAACCGGGCAGGATGGGACCCCCGGCGACCGAGCCCCGAGCCCGCACCGGGCGTGGCTCCCGTTAAACCGGGCAGGATGGGACCCCCGGCGACCGAGCCCCGAGCCCGCACCGGGCGTGGCTCCCGTTAAACCGGGCAGGATGGGACCCCCGGGGACCGAGCCCGCACCGGGCGTGGCTCCCGTTAAACCGGGCAGGATGGGACCCCCGGGGACCGAGCCCGCACCGGGCGTGGCTCCCGTTAAACCGGGCAGGATGGGACCCCCGGGGACTGAGCCCCGAGCCCGCACCGGGCGTGGCTCCCGTTAAACCGGGCAGGATGAGTCCCCGGTGCTCGTCCCTGAGCCTGTACTGGGCGTGGCTCCGGTTTGACGAGGCAGGATCGGGCCCCTCATTCCCGGTGCTGAGCCGCTGTCCCGCACCGGGCGTGGCTCCCGTTAAAACGGGCAAGACAGACACCCCCCCCTCCCCGGTGCTGAGCCCTCGCCCCACACCGGGCGTAGCCACGGTTTCACGGGGCAGGATGGGGCCCCCCCGGTGCTGAGCACCGTGTCCCACACCCGAGGACAAAGTGGGGCAGGATGAGGCCCTTCCCCACCCCCCCGGTACCGCACTGGGTGTGGCGCTGGTTCGGGGGGGACCCCAGCGGGCAGGATGAGCCCCCGGTGCTGAGCGCCCCCCCCCAAGCGGGTGTTGGTGGGTCTCAACGGGGCGGGCAGGGCAGGATCAGGCCCCCGGGGCTCTTTGTCTGACCCCGGGTGCGTGTCCCTCGGGGCGCGATGAGCCCCCGGTGCTGAGCCCATCCCGCGATGGGATCGCAGCTCCCTCGGGGGGGGCAGGATGAGACCCCCAGAACCGAGCACGCCGCGCCCCTGAAGCCAGAACAATGGGGCGCGTCTGCGCAGGATCAGGCCCCCGGGATTGAAGCGGCCGCATCCAGCCCTTGGCCGCGGGCCCTTCCCAGCTGCTGGGGGGGGGGACGGACACCCAACCAGCGGGGTGGGGGGTGCGGGGGGGACCCGGGGACCCCGAGGGGGCAGCGCGGGGTGACGCGGGCGCGTGTCCTGTCCCCGCAGCGCGAGTGCATCTCCATCCACGTGGGCCAAGCGGGCGTGCAGATCGGCAACGCGTGCTGGGAGCTGTACTGCCTGGAGCACGGCATCCAGCCCGACGGGCAGATGCCCAGCGACAAGACCATCGGCGGGGGGGACGACTCCTTCAACACCTTCTTCAGCGAGACGGGGGCCGGCAAGCACGTGCCGCGGGCCGTCTTCGTGGACCTGGAGCCCACGGTGATCGGTGAGCGCGGGGAGGGCTGCGGGGCGCCGCTGGGGGGCTTGGGGGGTGCTGACGGGGCGCCCGTCTCTCTCTCTCTGTGCCCCCCCCGCAGACGAGGTGCGCACGGGGACGTACCGGCAGCTCTTCCACCCCGAGCAGCTGATCACGGGCAAGGAGGATGCGGCCAACAACTACGCCCGCGGGCACTACACCATCGGGAAGGAGATCATCGACCTGGTCCTCGACCGCATCCGCAAGCTGGTGGGTACAAACCCCGGGGGGGCGGGGGGGTCCATCCCCAGGAGGTGGCTGGGGACAAAGGGTGTCCCTGGGGGGGGATCGGCAGCTCCTCCTCGCCCCATCAGCACTTTGGGACAAGGTGGGGCTGCCCCAGGCGGGACCTGCCGCCCCGGGGAGGGGGGGGACAGGTCTGGGCTGTCCCCGGAGCCCCCAGGCACGGTGGGTCCCTGCGGGTGCCAGGCGCGGCCCTGGGGAGGAGGGAGGGAAGCCCTGGTAGGGCTGGGGGGGGGTTGGTGTGGGTGTCGAGCTGAGGACAAAGACTCGGGTCTGTCTCGCCCTCCCCTCGGGACTAGCCGGGCCGGGTTTAGATGTAATATATTAATTAATGTTAATCCTGTTCTGCAGCGGCTGCCATTGGGCGGCAGCGGCCGCGGCGCAGCGGGGGGGTTGGAGCGGCGCCGCGGCCCCGGGTGCTGACGGTGCTGAGCTCCGCAATTCCCTCTTTGTTCCCGCTTGGCTCCGGCCGCGGCCGAGTCCAGCTGCGCGCGGCTGGGGCCGGGTGGCCCGAGGGCTGGGTGGCCCCGGGGACACGGCGCAGGCGCTGGCGGCGCCAACCGCCCGCGCTGAGGCCGGTGCTTTGTTCCGCTCCCCGACAGCAATTCCTGGCCCCAAATTTGTGCCGATAAATCTGTTGAAACGGTGGCACCCGGCCTCCCCGTGAGGTGCCCCCGGCCCCTCTCCCACCCTGGGGGGACTCACCCTTGAGTCAGCGCCCGAGAGGTGGGTCGGGGCCACCCTGTCACCCGTCCCAGCAGCTCCTGCTCTGCTGCTGGAAATCCCCCAAGTGTCCTCGTGAGGCCACAGAGAGGAAGGAGCGACTTCTGCTGCCTGGACTAAACATGCCCCCCCTTGTCTCTCCTTGCCAGGCTGACCAGTGCACGGGGCTGCAGGGCTTCCTGGTCTTCCACAGCTTCGGGGGGGGCACCGGCTCCGGCTTCACCTCCCTGCTCATGGAGCGCCTCTCCGTCGACTACGGCAAGAAGTCCAAGCTGGAGTTCTCCATCTACCCGGCGCCGCAGGTCTCCACGGCCGTGGTGGAGCCCTACAACTCCATCCTCACCACCCACACCACCCTGGAGCACTCCGACTGCGCCTTCATGGTGGACAACGAGGCCATCTACGACATCTGCCGCCGCAACCTGGACATCGAGCGGCCGACCTACACCAACCTCAACAGGTTGATAGGCCAGATCGTGTCCTCCATCACGGCCTCGCTGCGCTTCGACGGGGCCCTCAACGTCGACCTGACGGAGTTCCAGACCAACCTGGTGCCGTACCCCCGCATCCACTTCCCGCTGGCCACCTACGCCCCCGTCATCTCGGCCGAGAAGGCTTATCACGAGCAGCTCTCGGTGGCCGAGATCACCAACGCCTGCTTCGAGCCGGCCAACCAGATGGTGAAGTGCGACCCGCGGCACGGCAAGTACATGGCGTGCTGCCTGCTGTACCGCGGGGACGTGGTGCCCAAGGATGTCAACGCCGCCATCGCCACCATCAAGACCAAGCGCACCATCCAGTTCGTGGACTGGTGCCCTACTGGTTTCAAGGTGGGCATCAACTACCAGCCGCCCACGGTGGTGCCCGGGGGGGACCTGGCCAAGGTGCAGCGCGCCGTGTGCATGCTGAGCAACACCACGGCCATCGCCGAGGCCTGGGCCCGCCTGGACCACAAGTTTGACCTGATGTACGCCAAGAGGGCGTTCGTGCACTGGTACGTGGGGGAGGGCATGGAGGAGGGGGAGTTCTCGGAGGCGCGGGAGGACATGGCCGCCCTGGAGAAGGATTACGAGGAGGTGGGGGTGGATTCGGTGGAAGGGGAGGGCGAGGAGGAGGGGGAGGAATACTAAACTCTCACGAGGGTGCTGCTCTTACAGGGAACATAACCTAGTTGACGCCCCCCCGGGGGGGCAGTAGCAGTGTGTGCGCCGCGGTCTGTCCTGTTCCATGGTTTGTGCTTCAGTGGAAAAGTCTGTCACGGGCCCACCCGTCCTCTCCCGTGGGTCTGAATAAAAAAGCATTCCCTGTCTTACCACCCGCCTCCGGCGTCTTCACTGCGCGCGCCACGTCCCTGCGCGGGGTCAGACGCTGCCCCCCCAGCCCCTCCTCAGCCTTGGGGTCCCCCCCCTGCTCCCCAAGTGTCTGCCCAGGGTTGTGCTGAGCCCCACAGCCTGCCCCAGGCCTCTGCTCCCCAAACTGCTCCTCTCCCCACCCTGCTGGGGTGCACAAGTGCCCCCCACCCCGTGTGTGTCCCCCCACACTGCGCCACGGCCCTTAGTAGGCCCTGGGGGGGTGAGGGGGGGATTTGTATTTATTATTCTTAGGGCCAGAAGCCCCCGAGTACACACAAGGGGGTCGTTTCACCTCTCCTGGGGGGGCTGGGGATCTCTGACCCCCCCCTCAGGTTGGCAGAAGCCTGGGGGGGGTCTCTGCTGTGCAGGGGAGGGGCTGCATTGTCTCAGGGGGTCCTGGTTGAGGGGAGGGGGGGAGTGTCCCTGCCAGGGAGCACGGGGTGGGGGGGCTGCAGAGCATCAATCCCCCAGGGGCTGGGAACGGCCGCTTCATCCTAGGCAGAGGGGGGGCTCCCCCCATTTTGCCCCCCCAAGTCTGTGGGGTGTCCTGAGGTCCCTCTGTTCCCTCCTGCAGGGAGGAGCAGCCCTGGCTGTGCTGGTCCCAGCAGCCCCAGTCCCTGGTGGGGGGGAGGAAGGAAGAAATGAGGCAGCAGCCCCCCCCAGCCCCCCAGCTCTGTTTATGGGGGCAGCCAGGCCCCCCTGTCCCCCCCCCTCGCTGCTGCCTCAGGGCTCTGCTCAGGGATAAATAATGAAGGGGAAGTTGAACGCGGAGTGAAACTCGAGCGGGTGCTGCAGCGAGGGGCCGGGCACGCTGTGGCGGGGGGGGGGGGGGGCCTGGGACCCCCCCTTAGAGCCGTGGCACCCAAATCCCCCTCGCCCCGATGAGCGAGCGGGGGCTGCGGGCGGCTCTTCCGTGGCCACGTTTGCATTGAGCTGGCCCCAAGCATAACCGGGGACCCCCACACTGAGGGGGGGGGGCAGGAGCTTGGTGTTTGATGGGGGGGGGAGGCTGGGACCCCCCCTTTAGGGCAACAGCATCCCAATCCCCGTCTCCCCGATGAGTGGGGGCTGCGGGTGGCTCTTCTGTGGCCACGCTGGCATCGAGCGGGCCCCAAGCATCCCCCGGGACCCCCACACTGAGGGGGGGGCCCCCAGGAGCTCGGTGTTTGATGGAGGGGGGGGGAAGAAAAAGCTCTTTGCGGTGTGGGGGGGGAGCGAAGGCGCCGGGGCCGCCATGCGGCAAGCGGGCGAGGCAAATGGCGGGGAGCCACGTCACCCGCTGCAGTGCGGCTGCGGGGGGGCTGCGGCGGGGGCTGCTCCACCCAACACCGGCCCCACGCACCCCCCCGGGGTGGCCGAGGCTGGGGGGGTGACCCGGCTGTGGGGACTGGGGGGGACACACACGGACACGGACACCCCCCGGCCGGCGCATGGCGGCTGCCGAAATGGCCGCTGGGTTCTGCGCAAAGCCCCGGCGGGGCGGGGGGGGGATTATTGGGAGCAAATAGCTCCGGGGATTAGATGGGGGCTGGGGCTGCCCCCCCCCAAACCCTCCTTCGGGTCGTCCCCCCCCGCACCCCAAAAACTCCGGGCACCCCGCAGCCGGGCAGGGAGCTGCGTCCTGGGGGGCACAGCGGGACCCCTGCACATCCCCCATTTTATGGGCATCACGGGGGGGCGAGAGGGAGTGGGGGGGGCCGGGGGGGCCGCCTGTCTTGAGGGGGGGGGATCCCCCAGGGAAATGGGGAGGTGGTTGAGACAAAGCTCCCTGCAGGGAGCCGGGTCTGTGTCCCCCCCCACCCCGGGCAGATGCAGCTGGGTCTGTGTGTGTGCCCCCCCCTCCTAAAATAGGTCCAGTGCGGTGCTCCCCCCCATCGCGACTGCGGCGGGGGGGTCCCGTGGGGTGCAGATGGCCTTGGGGGGTGCTGAGGGGGGGCTCCCCAGGCTGCAGATGGGCTGGGAGGGGCCCCCAGGGTGCAGATGGGGCGGGGGGGGGGGGGGCGGTGCAGATGGGCCGGGGGCGCGGCGTGGGGGGCGGGGGGGGGGGGTGTCGGACCGGAGAAGCCGATTAACGGCCTCAGGACGCGGGGGGGGGGGGGGGGATGTCGGGGGGCGCCGGGCGCGGCAGCACGTGCCGCCGCCCCCCCCCCCGCCATGTCGCAGTTTTCCTCTGCAGCGGAGCCGCACCGGGCGGGGGGGGGGGGGGGGGGGGGAGCGGAGGGGGGGCGGCGGGAGCGGCTGTGCCCCCCCTCTCCGCCGCAAACGCGATGGGGGGGGGAGTGAGCACCGCCGGGGGGGGGTGTCAGGTCCCCCGGCCCCCCCCCACGCCCTCCCCTTGCTGGGGGGGTCCCGTCGCAAGCCCTGAGGGGGGGGGGGGGGGCAAAGCTCCGCAGCGCCCGCCCGACGGGGAGGGGGGGAGGAGGCGGGGCGCGCCACACGTCCCAGCCAATCCGCGGCGGAGAAAGCACGGATGGGCGGGCGCCGCGGCCAATAGGGAGGCGGGGCGGGGGCGCACGTCCCGCCCCCCGGGCCGGTATATAGGGGGGTGCCGGGGGGCGGCTGCAGCCTGGTACTTGCGTCGATTCTTTGCTTGTCGGGACGAGTAACCGCGCCGCAGCCATGGTAAAGGGGGGGGGCGTAAAATGGATGGGGGGGGCTGCTGGGCGGGGGGGGCCCGGCGGGAGGGAAGCTGGGGCTGAGGGGGGCGTCGGGGATTTGGGGGGGAATGGGTGGAAGGGGAGGGGGAGAGGCTGAGGGGGTGTAGAGCCCTGGGGGGGGGACACACACGTAAATATAGAGATGGGGGGGGATATGGCAGAGCGAGGGCTGGGGGGGGTAAAGGGAGGGGCAGATCGGGGGGGGCAGAAGGAGCTGGGGGGGTGAAGTGGGGGGGGCAGAGTATGGGGTTGGGGGTACCGCCCTTGCTGGGAGGAGCCCCCCTGGGGAGGGGGGGGGTGTTCACAGTGGCCTGGGGGGGGTCACAGTGGCCTGGGGGGGGCAGCACGTGGTGCCGGGGTCCCCTTCGGCGGGGGCGGGGCTCCCGCCTTTGGCGCCCAGCCGCGACCGTTACGGTTCCCGCGCGCGGGAAGACGCGGGGAGGGGGGGGTGATACAGCGCCATTCCCCCCCCCTTATCCCATCGTCACCAATTCACCCCAAATCCAGCCCTGCCCCCCCAAAAACCTCACGCACCCCCCCCGGGGCGAGGATAGACGGTCCCTGCATCCCCCCCACCCCCCCCCCGGTCCATCCGCGCTCCTGGCGCCCACCCGAGTCCGGCCCCACGGGGCTAATCCCGCTCCACGGCTTCTGGGGGAGCCCCCCCCCCCAAAAAAAAAAAAAACACTGCCCCCCCCCCCCCCCCCCCAGGAATGCGCGGGAGCAGGTGGCGCGGAGCAGGGAGCGGCCGGGAATGTGCTGGGCGGGGAGGGGGGGAGAGGGAAAGAGGGGACCCCCCCACTCCCCGCGGGAAGGGGGGGGTGGGGGTGACGCCATGGCCCCTCCCCGGTGGTTTTGGGTCGGCGGGTGCGCTCCCGTCGTGCGCTTCCTCCTCCTCCTCCTCTTCCTCCTCCTGCAGCGCAGCCTCGCCCTGGGCTGCAAAATGTCCTCCCGGGCGCCATTTGGGAGCGGGCGGAGGGTTGGGGCGGGGAGGGGGGGGGCACACACGGTGGTGCCAAACGGTGGCTCCGGGATGTCCCCAAATACGCGTCATGTGTCCCCCCAAAACCACACACACCCCCCCCCTCACCCCAGGGGCTGCCCCTGCGCTGCTCCGTGGCCCCGATGGGCTGAGCCGGGGCACGACCCGTGTGTCGGGGGGGGACACACACCCCCACACCCCCCCCGGGGACCCCGAGGGGGCAGCGCGGGGTGACGCGGGCGCGTGTCCTGTCCCCGCAGCGCGAGTGCATCTCCATCCACGTGGGCCAAGCGGGCGTGCAGATCGGCAACGCGTGCTGGGAGCTGTACTGCCTGGAGCACGGCATCCAGCCCGACGGGCAGATGCCCAGCGACAAGACCATCGGCGGGGGGGACGACTCCTTCAACACCTTCTTCAGCGAGACGGGGGCCGGCAAGCACGTGCCGCGGGCCGTCTTCGTGGACCTGGAGCCCACGGTGATCGGTGAGCGCGGGGAGGGCTGCGGGGCGCCGCTGGGGGGCTTGGGGGGTGCTGACGGGGCGCCCGTCTCTCTCTCTCTGTGCCCCCCCCGCAGACGAGGTGCGCACGGGGACGTACCGGCAGCTCTTCCACCCCGAGCAGCTGATCACGGGCAAGGAGGATGCGGCCAACAACTACGCCCGCGGGCACTACACCATCGGGAAGGAGATCATCGACCTGGTCCTCGACCGCATCCGCAAGCTGGTGGGTACAAACCCCGGGGGGGGGCGGTGGGGAAAGGGGAACCCTCCGGTGGGTGCTGGGTGCTGCTGCCCGGGTGTGTTTTAAGGTTTGGGGCGCCCTGCGGGGAGCAGGGTCAGCCCCGTCCTCAGCCCCCTGCACGCCCAGGACGTGCCCCCTGAGGGCTGAGCGTGCCTGGGGGCAGCCGGGCTCGTTCCTGCCCTTGGGAAAACCTCTGTTTTATCCTCTCGGGGTCATGCGAGGTTTCTCTCGGGCCCCGGCTCTGATCCTTCTTTACCAGCTGCTTATGAGCAGCAGCTCTGAGCGCTGAACTCGTGCGGGGGCAGCGCCCGTGGGTTCCCCCTCCCCAGCGCAGAACGCCTGGGTCACGCTGGGCGCAGGCGCTGCCGGGGCCAAATCCCGTGGCTGGCAGGAGCCGAGTGTCCCCCACCCCGGGGGGCATGGGGCCCCGTTCCCCAGGGCCCGTCGGGCCGATGCCCGGGGCGCCGCGGCCGGGCGCGGAGCTGGGGCGCTCGGGCAGCTGCCTGCCCCCGCCCGCGCCCCCAGGACGAGTCCGCAGAGGCCTGAGGTGCGGGGGTGAAGATTGGCCCTTCCTGGGGGGCTCGGAGCAGCTGGAGTGCAGAAGGACTGACAGACCGGGCTCCTCTCCTCTTCCTTCTTCCCAGGCTGACCAGTGCACGGGGCTGCAGGGCTTCCTGGTCTTCCACAGCTTCGGGGGGGGCACCGGCTCCGGCTTCACCTCCCTGCTCATGGAGCGCCTCTCCGTCGACTACGGCAAGAAGTCCAAGCTGGAGTTCTCCATCTACCCGGCGCCGCAGGTCTCCACGGCCGTGGTGGAGCCCTACAACTCCATCCTCACCACCCACACCACCCTGGAGCACTCCGACTGCGCCTTCATGGTGGACAACGAGGCCATCTACGACATCTGCCGCCGCAACCTGGACATCGAGCGGCCGACCTACACCAACCTCAACCGCCTCATCAGCCAGATCGTGTCCTCCATCACGGCCTCGCTGCGCTTCGACGGGGCCCTCAACGTCGACCTGACGGAGTTCCAGACCAACCTGGTGCCGTACCCCCGCATCCACTTCCCGCTGGCCACCTACGCCCCCGTCATCTCGGCCGAGAAGGCTTATCACGAGCAGCTCTCGGTGGCCGAGATCACCAACGCCTGCTTCGAGCCGGCCAACCAGATGGTGAAGTGCGACCCGCGGCACGGCAAGTACATGGCGTGCTGCCTGCTGTACCGCGGGGACGTGGTGCCCAAGGATGTCAACGCCGCCATCGCCACCATCAAGACCAAGCGCAGCATCCAGTTCGTGGACTGGTGCCCCACTGGTTTCAAGGTGGGCATCAACTACCAGCCGCCCACGGTGGTGCCCGGGGGGGACCTGGCCAAGGTGCAGCGCGCCGTGTGCATGCTGAGCAACACCACGGCCATCGCCGAGGCCTGGGCCCGCCTGGACCACAAGTTTGACCTGATGTACGCCAAGAGGGCGTTCGTGCACTGGTACGTGGGGGAGGGCATGGAGGAGGGGGAGTTCTCGGAGGCGCGGGAGGACATGGCCGCCCTGGAGAAGGATTACGAGGAGGTGGGGGTGGATTCGGTGGAAGGGGAGGGCGAGGAGGAGGGGGAGGAATACTGAGCGCCGGTTCCTTCTGTCGCTGTAGCATGTCCACAAAATGTCCGCTTCAAACACTTCGGCTTTCTCGTGCACTGGGTGGGGTTGAGCCCCTTGGGCCCGGCTGGGGGGGACGCGCTGCCCCGGCTGGGCTCCCCCCTCCGATGTGATTCATGTCGGTTTTCCGTGTGTCTGTACCATGTCTGTGAATAAAAAGGCTTTAAGAGAAGCTGCCGCTTGCGTCGGACACAAACCCTCTGCGTCAGCGCCGGCCGTGGGAACAGACTGTCCCTATTGTCTGTGCCCGGCCATGCCGCCGGGATGGCAGCGCTCCTGCTCCCTGGGGGGGGGTGAAGCCCCCCAGCCCCTCCAGGAGTGCTCTCTAGGGGTGGGGGCTGCGCCGGGGGGCTCTGGGTGCCATGGGGGGGGCTGTGCCTGGGTGCTGCGGCTCTGCCGCGTCCCTCCGGGGTCAAACTGGCTTTGGAGGGGAGGGGGGGGGCGTCTGTCCCCCGCGGCTCTGCCGGGGATTAACCCGCCCCCCCCGGGATTAACCCCGTTCCCGGGATTAGCCGCGTCCCGGCGCCCCGGTCGCTGCCTCCGCCGTGGGAGCGGGGGGGCGGGAGCTCGGCGGAGCCTTCAGCCTATCAGCGCCGCCCCGCGCCGCTTTCTACCAATGAGCGGCGCCTCATTCAACACGCGGGACCAATGGGCGGGAGGGGGCGGGGCTCGGAGGGGCCCTTTCAGACCGTGGCGGCGCGGACACGAGGGGCGGGGCCACCGCGGGCTCGGCCGGCGTTTAGGCTCGACCCGGCTCGGCTCGGCTCGGCTCGGCGCGGCGTTTCCCCCGGTACAACCGGCCCGCGGTAACCCCCCGGCCCGCGGTAGCCCCCCGGCCCGGCCATGCTGGCCGCAGCATGGCCCCCGCGGAGCAGGACGCGCTGGCCCTGCGGGAGCGGCTCTTCCACGAGTGGGTCCGCGAATGCATCGTGAGTACCGGGGGGGTGGCGGTGAGGGGCGGCGGAAAGGGGCCCGGTGAGGGCGGGGGGAGGCGCTGGGAGCCCCCCGGGGGTAGCTCTGAAAGGCCCGCCCGCCCCCACCGTGCCCCCACACGCCCGGTTCTTATCGGGGCCAGAGCCGCGGCGGGCGGGCGGGTGTGCGCCCCGCAGATAGCGGGGTCCCGGGGCTCAGCCCCGGCCCCCACCCCTCTGCCGGGGCCGGTCCCTCCCGACGGGGAGCGGGGGGGGACCCGGGGCTGGGGTGCGGCGGTGCCGCAGCCGGGCTGGACCCGTGCCCAGCTCCCGGCTCTGCCCCGGCCCCCAGGAGCCCCCCAGGGGTGCTCAGTGTCAGCGGGAAGGGGCCCTGCAGAGCCCCCCCAACCCTGGGCACTGCGGACGGGGGGGCAGCTGGGTCTGCTCCTCTGGTCCCGCTCCACCGGCCGGGTCACCCGCTGCCACGGGCTCGGGGATGGGGACAAACCGCGTGTCCTGGGTCCCACGTCTCCCGAGGGCCCTCCGGGATGCTGCGTGCGGGGTGGCCAAGCGGGCCGTGACCTTGCCACAGCCCCATTCGGGGGGGTCGCAGCTCCCCAGACACCCCCCCCCGTCCCGTCCCGGGGAGCTGCGTCTCGCCCAGGAGCTCCTGGCCCAGCACGGCCGGTGTGGAGCTCGCCCGGCCTGAGCTCGGGGGGTGCGGGAGGTGCCGGGGGGGTGCGGGAGGTGTCGGGGGTCTGCGGCTGGGCGCGGGGGTCCAGCCCGTGGCAGGAGGGGGCTGGTGGCCCGAGACCCTTCCCTGGGCAGAAACAGGACCGGGAGGACCCGCTGGGCCGGCTCCTGGGGCTCCCTGCGACCCCCCCGGCACATCCTGGGGACCCCCGACCAGCCGAGCCCCCCCGGGCCGGGGCAGGAGGGAGGATCCGCTCGGCCTGTGCCAAGGTGGCGGGTTCGGGCGACCTTTCCCCATCCTGCCGCGTACCCGGCGGGATGAAAGGTCGTCGTGTTCCTCGAGCGTCGCCTGCTCCGGGCCCCGGCGTGCCGGCGGGGGGGGCACGCAAATCCCGGCCTTGGCGCCCGGCTCAAGGCTGTTCCCGCGGCGCTGCCGGGTGCCGGTGCCAGCGGGACGAGGGCTGCGGGGCCGGGAGGTGCCCGGGGGGGGGCCCACGGGGTGGGACAGCTCTGACCCACAGCCTCCGGGGGGGCTTCTGCTCTGGGGCCCCCTGTCCTGGGGGCTGTGTCAGCCCCTGAGCACCCATGGGTGAGCCCCTGTGCACAGGGGTAGGTGTGTGGGGTGTAACCAGGGCCAGGAGTGGAAAAATAAATAGGGTGGAGCTGATGGGCCCCGGGGCCGGTGGCATCGCCCCGGGGGTGGGAGCGCTGCCCCCCGGGTCCTGCCCGCGCTGCCCGCGCCCCTCTGCCTGCAGATCTGCGCCCTCCTCTTCGCCAGCCTCTACATCCTCTGCCACTTCGTCATAACCCACTTCAAGAAACACACGGACTTTGCGGCAGGTACGAGGGTGGGAGCTGCTGCTGGCGGCCGCGTTCAGCCCCCCCCCCACCCCCCCGAGCTTGGTCCCTCTGTCGCAGCGGGGGTGGCTCAGGGGCACCGTCCCCGGCTGCCATGGGAGGGGAGCAGAGCCCGAACCCCCCCGGAGCGTTTCGGCAGCATTTGGAGCGGGGAGCGGGCAGGGAGCGATGCTCGGGGCAGCTCTGCCTCCCCCAGCCCCGTTGATTTGGATTTGCCCCCCCCCTCCTCCCCGCTCAGAGCACGATGACGAGGACGCTGCTGTCAACAGGATTGCGTAAGTTCCTGCCCGTCCCTCTCCCTGCCTGGCTGCAGCGTCGGGTCCCCCCCCCCCAGCCTGCGGGGGTTGTGACACCCACGGGGACCCCGACCCAGCGCCAGCACCGCGGCTCATCCCCCCCAACACCCCCCTGCAGGCTGGGGCTCTGCACCTTCACCCTGGCCGTGGCGCTGGGCGCCGTCCTCCTGCTGCCCTTCTCCATCATCAGCAACGAGGTGCTGCTCTCCTTCCCCCACAACTACTACATCCAGTGGCTCAACGGGTCCCTGGTCCACGGTGGGTGCGCGGGGTGGCCCCCGGGGTGCCCCAAGGGGTCAAGGTTGCCGCCCTCCCTCGCTGGCAGCTGACCCCACGCCGTCCTCCCCTTCCAGGCCTCTGGAATTTAATCTTCCTCTTCTCCAATCTGTCCCTGGTCTTCCTCATGCCCTTCGCCTACTTCTTCACCGAGTCGGAGGGTTTTGCGGGATCCAAGAAGGTTGGTGGCCATCTGGGGGGGGGTGTGGGGTGTGTCCCCTCTGTCCCCCCCTTTTCGCTGGCTCCCCGCTAACCCCGCTCCCGCAGGGCATCATGGCCAGGGTGTACGAGACGTCGGTGGTGCTGCTGCTGCTGACGCTGCTGGTGCTGGGCATGGTCTGGGTGGCCTCCGCCATCGTCAGCAACGACGCCGCCAGCCGCCAGTCGCTCTACGGTGGGTGGGTGCTGCCGGGGTGCACCGGGGCAGGATCAGGCCCTGGTGCTGAGCTGCGGGGGGGGACAGGAGAAGGTGCTGCTGGCCTGACCCTGCCGTCTCCGCAGACCTCTGGGAGTTCTACCTGCCCTACCTCTACTCCTGCATCTCGCTCTTCGGCGTCCTGCTTCTGCTGCGTAAGCAGGGGGGGCACTCCCACTTGTGGGGCTGCTCCCCGCAAACAGTGCCGGGGTCTCGAGGGGTCTCGGTGCGGGGCTAAACCCCCCCAGCCCCTATCCAGGACCTTTGTGGGGGTGCGGGGAGGGGTGTGATGCTGGCGGCCCCCCCCCTTGCTCAGCCTCCCTCCCGCCGCAGTGTGCACCCCCTTCGGCCTCTCCACCATGTTCACCGTCACGGGGAAGCTGCTGGTGAAACCCCGGGTAAGGTGTCGCGTGTCCCCCCCTCCCCGCCGCGTCCCGCTGCCCCACTTCGGGGGTTTGCTGTCCCCCGGGGCTGCCTGGGCCCCCCTCCCGGGCACGGGGTGCCGTTCGCACCCCCCCGGCCGCCTGCTCACGGGCTCCTCGCCCACCGCAGCTCCTGGAGGACCTGGACGAGCAGCTGAGCTGCACGAGGCTGGAGGAAGCCGCCGTGTCCCGCAGGATTTCCTCCGGTGGGTGCCCGGCACAGCCACTGCCCGGGAGTGGGGAGGTGGGGGGGGGCTCAGAGCAGACCGGGGGCCCCTCTGCCCCACCCCATGGGAGCCCTCAGCCCCCGTGAGCCCCTCGGCGTCTCCTCCCTGGCAGGCAAAGCTTCCTGCTGGCTGAACTTGAACGTGGAGCTGCTGCGGGAGCAGTTCTTCGCCATCCGGAGCAAGAGGCGGAAGCTGGGTGAGGAGCCCCGGGGGGGGGGTGTAGGGGGGGGGGCGGGGGGCAAGCCCAGGACGTCTGGGCTCTCTCCAGCTCAGCACTGGGAGCGCTGGTCCCCTGTGCCCCGTGGAGGGAGGCTGGGGGGTGTAACCCCCTGTCCCAGCACCTCAGGGCCCCCCTCAATCTCCTGCCCGAGGGTGGGGGCTCCTGCTCCGCTTTTACCCGGCCATGTCCCCCCCCCCGCGCAGAGCTGCGGTACCGAGCGTCGCCCTGGCAGAGGAACCTGGGCTACCCCCTGGCCATGCTGGGCCTCCTGGCGCTGACGGTGAGTGTCCCCGCGCTCCCCGGGGCGCTGGGGCTCGTCCCCGTGTCCCCCCCCCCGCCCTCACCCCCTCCCTGCTCCCCCCAGGGCATCTCCGTGCTCATCGTCTGCTTCCACGTCCTGGAGCTGCTGCTGGACGATGCCGCCATGCCGCGGGGCATCCAGGTACCCGGCGGCGGGGGGGGGCACAGAGGGGACCAGCAAGGAGCCGTGTCCCACGCTGGGGGGGGGGGACACAGCGCTCCCCCCAGCTCCCCTCAACGCACCCCCTCCCGGCAGGACGCGTCCCTGGGCCAAGTCTCCTTCTCCATCTTCGGCTCCTTCGGAGCTGCCCTGCAGGTCGTCCTCATTTTGTATCCTTTGGGGGGGCCCCCGTGTCCCCAGCGCTGGCCCCCGGGGCCGCCCCACCCCGTTCTCCTCCTTAACGCCCCTCGCAGCTACCTGATGCTCTCGTCCGTCGTGGGCTTCTACAGCTCCCCCCTCTTCACCCGCCTGCTCCCCGAGCGGCAGGACACCCCCCTCACCAAGGTGGGAGCACCAAGTTGGGGCTGGGGGGGGGTCCCGTGGTGCAGGACCCCCCTGTCCCCGCAGTGTGTGGTTGTGTGTGTCCCCGTGCGGTGGCACCAGGCGTCCCCCCACCTCCCAGTGCCGGGCGTGGGCAGGGTCCCAGCACTGGGGAGCCCCTTCCCCAGCTTGGGGCGGGGGGGGGGTGTCAGAAGCGCTGCCCCCCCCCCCCGACAAACGCTCCTTCCACCTCCCCCAGATCATCGGGAACTGCGTCTCCTTGCTGGTGCTCAGCTCGGCCCTGCCCGTCTTCTCCAGGACACTGGGTGAGCCCCACAGCGGGGGGGACTGGGGGGTCCCCAAGAGCGGGGTGTCCCCAAGAGTGGGGTACCCTGACCAGCTTTCCCCCCGCCCCCCCCCCGCGCAGGGATCACCCGTTTCGACCTCCTGGGGGATTTTGGCCGCTTCGACTGGCTGGGGAACTTCTACATCGTGTTCCTCTACAACATGGGCTTCGCCGGCCTCACCACGCTCTGCCTGGTGAAGAGGGTGTCCTGGGCCGTGCAGGCCGAGCTCCTCCGCGCCCTCGGTGAGGGTGGGGGCACGGGGACGGGTGCTGGGGTGTGTCCCCCCCCCCCCAGTCCCGTGTCTGTGTCTGTGTGTCCCCCCCGCCCCAGGCTCTCACACTTTTCCTCTACCCAGGTCTGCACAAGCTGCCGCTGCCGGTGCCGCGCTCCCGGCCCCCCGGCAAACCCTGCTAGGGCTGGGGGGCGGCGACACGGGGGGGCCCCCACCGCGGGGGGGGGGTGTCGTGTCCCCCACACACACACCGGGATGGCCACCAGCCGCAGAGCTGGCCCCGATGGCGCCTGGTGCTTCAGGGATGTCAGAGCCCCCCTCCCAGGAAGACGCAAGATCCTGGAGGGGGGGGGCCCTGCCCTCGCCCCCTCCCCGGTTCTATCTCAGCCTGTTGCGCTACTGAGCCTTGGCCTTGAGCCACGACCCCATCACGCCCCCCCCCGCAAGGGGTGCGGGGTCCCCCGGGGGCTGCGCTGGCTGCGGCCCCCCCCCCTTATTTACAGACCTCGTGGAAGATCAGCCAGGCCCCCACCCCCTCGGTGCTGCTCCCGGGGGTGCGGTTGGGGTTTAAATGTGCCCCCCCCCCGCCGAGGACTGTCACCACACTACAGTGGGGGCCCCTCACCCCCCCCCGCCCGGTCACTCCACACCCGTCCCCACCTCACCCCGGGGGTGGGGGGGGGCACTGGGTGTCCCCCACCCTGAGGTCTTCAGGGTCCCCAAGGGAGGGGAAGGGCTGGAGGGATGAGCCCCCCCCCCCCCCCCCCCGGTGTGATGAGTCTGTCAGGTCTCTGTTACCACAAAACTTGTTCGGAGCAATAAACAAATTCTCTCTTTTTATATAAAAATACCCAAATCTGGGGGGTTTTATTCCCCCTGAGAGGAAGGGGGGGGGCAGGGGGGGGGTCCCTGATCTCCCTCCCCTCTCCCTGGGGGCCATAATTAACCCTTTTCCTGGCGGGGGCTAATGAGCCTCTTCCAGGAAGGGCTGAAGGTGAGGGCAGGTCCCTGCCGGGGGCTGAGGGACCCCGGGGGGGTGAGGGGGGGGTCGGGGGTCTGAGCTGCCCCCAGCAAAGGGCAGGGGGGGGGCTCCAGCCCCTGCGCTCCTCGGAGGGGGGGGGGGGGTCGTGCGGCCGGAGCGGAAACTGCCCCGGGAACCGGCCCCCCCCCCACCCATCCTGCCCCGGCTGGGGCCGAGCCAGGCTGCCCCCCCCCATGGCGGGGGTGGGGGGCCCGGGCCCCCCCTCGCCCCCCCCCGCCCGGGGCCGAGCAGGAAGCGCAGGAAGCCTGGTTTATATTGCAGGAAATGAGGCCACCGGTGCCCGCGATTTCCCTGCGACCTGCTCCCCTCCCAGTCACCCCGGGCTGGCACCGGGGCTGCGGGGGGGCTGCGGGGGGGCTGCGGGAGGCCGGGCCCCCCCCTCGATCCGCTCCCAACCCTCCGCTGCCCCGCTGCTGCCTCCTGCCCTGGCCGGGGCTCTCGGCACCTTTGGGTGCTTCACCGGGAGCTTTGGGGGTGCTGCGGGGGGGTGGCACGGCCCCAGCCCCGGGGGTGCCTCGATTCCTCGATAGAATCCGGTCCCGGGGGTGTCCCGGTGACGGGGCGCGGGGGGGGCCCCCCGTCCGGGGCAGGGCAGCGCGGCGGGGCCCCGGCGGGGGCGGCCCCGGGGGATGTGGCCGCCGCTGCCGCCGCTCCCGGGGGCCGGGTCCGAGGCGGGGCCCGGGGGGGGGCACCCAGCGCCGGAGCCGAGCGGCCGCAGGTGGCGGAGCCCGGCCGGGGCGGCTGCGGGCAGCGCACGGTGCTGACCCGCACCCGGGGCAGCCGGGACCGGGGGCCGGGCCAGCAGCGCGTACCGGTACCGGGGCTCGGACCGATCAGGCGGGACCGGGGTAGTGGCCAGGAGGCGCGTCCCGGGAGCGGGGCCGTGCCAGGGGCCGGAGCAGGTGCCGGGACCGGCGGCGCAGCGTCAGGATAACGGGTGTCCCCGGGGCCGGCGGCTGCGGCGGGAGAAGAGGGGCCAGAACCGGGGCCGGCGGCAGGAGAGGGGGGGTCCCCGGTCCCGAGAGGCGGTGACAGGAGAGGGGACAGGTCCCGGGACCAGACGCGCGGCGTTAGGACCGGGATAAGGAGGGTCCCGCTACCGGAGCGCGGTGCGGGGAGCGGAGCCGGTACCGGAGCGCAGGGTTCAGACGGGGGGGGCGGGCTCGGGGCGCGGGGTCAGGTCCCGGTGCCGGTCCCGGCGCAGCGCCAGGAATCGGGTGCCCACTGCCAGTCCCGGGGCAGTGCCCGGCGCGGGGTGCCGGTGCCCGGTGCCGGTACGCAGCGGTAGGGCTTTCCCCGAGGCTCGGGCTGTGTCGGGGGTGTCCCCGGCGCCGGGGTCCAGCGCCAGGCGGGGGGGTCCCGGGCCCGTGGGAGCGGAGCCGGCGGCGGGGGGGGGGGGGGGGGGCGCCGTCCCGGTGCCCCGAGTGGGTGGCGGCACCGGCGGGGGGGTGGGTTTGTTGGGGGGGGTGTGAGGGGGGGTGTCAGTCGTCCCGGGGCAGCCGCCGATCCCGCAGCGGCGACGGGGCCGTGGGTGTGAGAAGGAAACGGCGCCGACCCGCCCCTGGCACCGCGACCCTCTAAAAGCCCCGGGGCCGCCGCACCGGGACCATGCCCGCCCCGGCCGCCCGTGCCCCCGGCGACTGAGCGGAGGCAACGGGGGCCGGTGGCCGGGATGCCCCGGCGGAGCCCGCTCGCCCTCGGCCTGCTCGGCCTCGCCGCTTGCCTGCTGGCCGCGCCGGCGCTGGGCTGCGGCCCGGGCCGGGGCCCGGTGGGGCGGCGGCGGTTGGGGCGGCGGCAGCTCTCGCCGCTGCTCTACAAGCAGTTCGTGCCCAACGTGCCCGAGCAGACGCTGGGGGCGAGCGGGAAGGCGGAGGGGAAAGTCCTGCGGGGCTCGGAGCGCTTCAGGGACCTGGTGCCCAACTACAACCCCGACATCATCTTCAAGGACGAGGAGAACACGGGGGCGGACCGGCTCATGACCGAGGTGGGGGCTGCGCCCGGTCCGGCCCGGCCTCGCTCCCGGCGGCTCGGGGACGGGGAGGGGAGGGCGGCGGGGGGGCGGGCGGGAGCGCAACGACCCTCCCCGGGCGGCACCGACCTTCCCCCGGGGGCACGGACCGTCCCAGGGGGGAACCTACGCTCCCCGGGGGGCACCGACCCTCCCGGGGCTCACGGAACCGTCCCCGGGGGACACTGTGCTTCGCCCCGGTCCCCGTCGCCGTCCCCCGGTCCTTGACGGCGGCAGCGGCAGCACCGGATCCCCGCGACGGGGCGGTCGCTCCGCGCCGGGCATTAAGGACCCGCCGTCGGGGATTAACGGGGCGGGGGCGGCCGCCGCCCCGGGGGTTACAGGGTACCGGTGGCTCCGGTCCCCCCGCGCTCCGGCCCCGGGGCGGTGCCGGCGGGGCGGGTCAGCGGGGAGGGGGCGGCCCCGGTCCCCATCTCCGGGGGATCCGGGGCGGCTGGAGCTCGGTCCGCGCCGCGCCCCGCCGGGATGCTCCCGGTTGCCATGACGAGGGGCGGCTCCGCGGTCGCCATGGCGACGGGGGATGCTGCGAGTGGTCCAGGCGGCGCCGGCGGCTCCCGCGGGCCGGGGCGGCGGGGGCGGCGGGGCCGGGGCGGCGGGGCCCGGCGGGGCCGCGGGCGCGGAGCCGGCCCGGGGTGCGGGCGGCTGAAAGGGCCCTTTGTGCCCGCGCCGGCATTCCCGGGGCCTGAGGTCAGCGCCGGGCTGGAAGGCGCCTATTGTCGCCGGGCCGGGCCGGGCCGGGCCGGGCGCATTCCTGCCCCCCCGCCGCTGCCGCCCCCCCCGGCCGGGCCGCCCCGGGCCCGCGCCCCGCACTCCCGCCCCCGCGGCCCCGCGCTCCCGGGAGCGGCTTTGTTGGACGGGGAAGCGGGGGGCACCGGGGCGTGGAGGGACACTGTCACCTCATCGGCTGCCCCGGGGGGGAACCCACGATACCGGGGGGGGGCTCCAGACCCTGCACCCCAGACCGGTGGTGCCGCTGCTGATGGGGAGGGGGACCCCGGACCCGCACGGGACCCCCCTGTTGCCGTCCTCGGCTCTGGGCGCCGGAGCCCTGGTCCCCCCCCCAGTGCCACTCCCCCCGGCCGGCGCTGAGCCGCCCCCCCGGTGCCACTCGGCTCTGGTTCAGGGTCAGCTGCGCCCCCAGCTCTGCCCCGCAGCCCCCCCCTGCCAGGTTAATGAGTCACGGCCGTGGCTGCGGGGAAGGTGACACCGTCCCGGTGGCCGTCCCGGTCCCCTGCCCGTTCCGCCCGGCTGCCCGCGCCGGGGAGCGGCTCCACCGCGGGACCCCGGGGCACGTTAACGTTCAACCCAAGCCCAGGCCGGGGGGGGACACAGCACCGCCGAGCACCTCGCTGCACCCGAGGCGGGGGGACGAGACACCTTATCTACCCCCCACCAGCCCCCTCAGGGTCCTTCCAAGCCCCGTGCAGGCCCGGTGTCCGTCTGTCCGTCTGCGTGCGGGACCCCCTCGGGGAGGGGAGCAGCCGCTGCGGCGGGACTGGGGGTGACACCGGTGCTGGTGTGTGTGTGTCCCCTCCCCGCAGCGCTGCAAGGAGCGGGTGAACTCGTTGGCCATCGCGGTGATGAACATGTGGCCGGGGGTGAAGCTGCGGGTGACGGAGGGCTGGGACGAGGACGGGCACCACCTCCCCGACTCGCTGCACTACGAGGGCCGGGCGCTGGACATCACCACCTCCGACCGCGACCGCCACAAGTACGGCATGCTGGCCCGCCTGGCCGTCGAGGCCGGCTTCGACTGGGTCTACTACGAGTCCAAGGCGCACATCCACGTCTCCGTCAAAGCAGGTACCGCGCCGGGGGGGCCTGTGGCCGGAGCGGGGGGCTGTCGCCCCCATAAGCAGCCCCGCAGCCCCCCCGCGGCATCCCGGATCCGTGTGGGATGCAGCCCCGCTCCGGCCAGTGGCCAGCCCGGGCGGGTTCAGCTGGGCCACTGCCCAGCTCCCCCCCCGCTGGGCCTTTCCGGCCACCAGATTGGCAAAAAACACACTTCCCCCTCCAAATTTTGCCCGGCCGGAGCCACCCCCGTGGTTCAGCCCCCGGTGCGGGGCACAGTTGGGGTGGTTAAACCGATCCAACCGGCCGCAGCCCCCGGCCCCCCGGCCCCGCAGCCGCTCCGGCCGGCAGCCCCCATCCGGCCCAGAAGTGACAATCGACAGAAAGTGAAAGTGGCCGTAAATGTCACCGTCCCCAGCCCCGAACAAAGGGCGTCAGTGCGGGGCGGACAAAGGGGCCCTGCAGCGCCCGGCCTCCCCGGGAGCCGCGCGCAGGAACCGGGGCGGCTGCGGAAAATACCCGCTTTGTTCCGGGGGCGGTTTGGGGGACCTGGCGGGGGGGGGGCGGCTCCGCCCGGGGCCGTTTCCCCTCTGGGTGGTGGCCGGTGGAGGTGGCCAACGGGGCCGGAGGACCCCATGGCTTTCTCCATCCGCCCAGATAACTCGCTGGCCGTCCGCACCGGCGGCTGCTTCCCCGGCCACGCCACCGTGACGCTGCGGAGCGGCGAGCGCCGGGGCCTGGCCGACCTGCGCCAGGGCGACTGGGTGCTGGGCGCGGAGCCGGGCGGGCGCCTGGTGCCCACCGAGGTGCTCCTCTTCCTCGACCGTGACCTGGGTCAACGCGCCTCCTTCGTGGCCATCGAGACGGCCAGCCCGGCACGCCGGCTGCTCCTCACCCCGTCCCACCTCGTCTTCGCGGCCCGCGGGGTGGCCAACGGCACGGCCGCCTTCCTGCCCGTCTTCGCTCGCCGCGTGCGCCCGGGCGACGCGGTGCTGGCCCACGGGGCCGGCGGGCAGGGGCTGCGCCCCGCGCGGGTGCTGCGGGTCTCGCGGGAGGACGGCGTGGGGGTCTTCGCCCCCCTCACCTCCCACGGGACCCTACTCGTCAACGGGGTGCTGGCATCCTGCTACGCCGTCCTGGAGAGCCACCGCTGGGCCCACCGCGCCTTCGCCCCCCTCCGCCTCTTCCATGGGCTCCTCTCGCTGCTGCCCGCCCGCGCCGAGGCGGGCAACGGGACGGCGCCGGAGGCCGGCATGCACTGGTACTCCCGCCTGCTCTACCGGCTGGCCGGGGGCGTGCTGGGCCACGAGGCCCTGCAGGCGTAGGGGGTCCCCGGCCCCCCCCAGTCGCCGCACTGCAAATCATGCCGCACGCTGGAAGCAGGAGGGGGGGCCGCCCCCTCGAACCCAGGAGGTGGAGGCGCAGGGGCACCCGCAGCCCCGTGGGGAGGTTGAGGTGCCTCTCGCTTCAGCGCTGCCCAAGGGTGCGGGGTGGTGGGATGGGGTGGGCCAAGAACCCAGGCTCAGCCCCCTCCCACGTTCCAGACCCCCCCCCCGGGGCACTGCTGGGTGCCTGGTTGGGTCCCCGCACCCTGGACCCCCGCGCACCCCCCCTGTATTTATTGCTTTATTAACCGCTGTGGCCGTGCCGGGGTTGCTGCCTGCACCACCAGCCCCTACCCCGGGGGCCAAATCCAGCCCCGGGGGGGGAAGCCGAATCACCCCAACACCGAGCACCCGGCAGCAGATCCTCCGTCTGCAGGGTCCGACCCCCCGTCCCCGCGGTGTCCCCGTCCCCGTGCAGCTCCGTGACGCAGGGCGGCCGGCCGGGGTGTCTGCCGTGGGCACGGGCACCCCGGGCCTGGCTCTAACCGTGCTAACCGCTAACCCGCCCTGCTTGAGAGTTTTATTTTTCTATTTATAAATGGTAATATAAATGTCCCCCGCGCCCGCCTGCCCTGTGGGGAAGGGGGCCAGCCTGCTTTTAACCACTTCTGTTTAAAAAAAAAAAAAAAAAGAAATACTACTATTTAATTGTTTGGGGTAAATAAAGAGACTCTATGGCGCTACCGGAGCCGTGGTTGGGAGCGGGGGCTACGGAAAGCCGGCCTGGGGGGGCCCGGGGGGGGCCTGGGGGAGCCCGGGGGTTGTGGGAGGCCGAGGGGGGGATCTCGGGGGGCAGAAGGAGGGTGCGGGGGTCGCCGGAGGGAGATGGGGGGGGCAGAAAGCGGCCGCCCCCCCCCCCTCCATCCCGCTCAGGTGCGCGGCCACCACGTGGCTGCGGCCGTTCCCTCCGTTTTCATGAATGGAGCCGCGGCCCCCAGCGCGCCTGCGCCGAATCCTGTCCCCGCCCCCGCGGCCGCGGCGTGGCCAATAGGATTGGGGGAGGGCGGGCCGTGTTGTGGTCACGTGGCGCTGCCGGTGTAGTGGCGGCGGCGGCGCCGCCCCCTCCCGCCGCGGCGGGCGGTTTATGGCGCTGTGTGCCGCGCCCGCCCGCGCCGCCCCCCCGCGCCCCCCCCCGCGGGGGCCATGGCACCGCTTCGCCACCGCAAAGTGCTGATCCTCGGGTACCGCGCCGTGGGTCAGTGCGGGGGGGCGCGGGGCGCGGCGGGGGAAGGGGCTCGGTGCCCCCCCCCAGGCGGTTCCGGGGTCGGGGGGGGGCCGCCCCACGGGGCCCTGCCATAGGGGGGGTACCGGGAGGGGGGGGGGGATCACCTGGACCGCCCGCCCCCCCCCCGATCCTTCATCACCCCGGGGGGGGGGGGGGCATCGCGGCCGTTCCCTTCCCTCCGCCGCGCGCCTTCCCCTGCCCCGGGGGGGCCGTGCTGGGACCCCGGCCCCCAGCCCTGCGCTTCGCCCCCCCCCCCGCAGGCAAAACCTCCCTGGCCCACCAGTTCGTGGAGGGGAAGTTCGTGGAGTGCTACGAGCCCACGGTAGAGAGCAGTAAGTTTGGTTGGTTTTTTTTTGGGGGGGTGTCCCGGGGCCCCCCTTCTTGCAGCTGCTTCCATGGGGCCAGGGGTGGTGGGGACAGACGTGCCCCCACTTCGGTGCTGTGCCCCAAAACCTTGTGCTGGGGGCTGAGGCACCCGGGGGGGGGGGGGTGGTCCTTGCTGGACGGGGGGGGGGGGGCGCAGGGGTGTGTGTGCCCCCCCCGACCCGGTGCCACCTCCACAGCCTACAACAAGATGGTGGTGGTGGGCAAGGACGAGTTCCAGCTCCAGCTGGTGGACACGGCGGGGCAGGTAACGCTGGGGGGGCAGGTCCTGGGCATGGCCGGGGGGGGGGGCAAGGGGCTCCAGAGCCCCCCCGAGCCCCCCCCCCGGCACCCATCCTGCCCTCCCCAGGACGAGTACAGCATCCTGCCCCACTCCTTCGTCATCGGCATCCACGGCTACGTCCTGGTGTACTCGGTGACGTCCCTGCGGAGGTGAGGGACCCCCCCACGGGGTCACTTTGAGGGGGGGGACACCCCCACCCCCCCCGGGTGGGGGGGTCAGTGCCCACATCTCCCCTTCCCACAGCTTCCAGGTGGTGAAGACCCTTCACAACAAGCTGTACGAGAGCCGGGGGAAGACGCGGTAGGTGCTGGGGGGGGGGCGGGTGGGGGCACCGGGGACCGGGGTGGTTTTGGGGGGCTGCAGGATGAGGCGGGGGGGGCGCCCAGGCCCTCACCCTCCCCTTGCCCACAGAATGCCCGTGGTGCTGGTGGGGAACAAGGCGGATCTGTCCCTGCAGAGGTAAGGAGGGCTCTGGGGGGGGTGGGGGGTGTCCCCCCTTGTTGTGTGTGTCCCCCCCCCTTGTTGTGTGTCCCCCCCCCGTCTCACCGCGTGTCTCCAGCCGGGAGGTGAGGACGGACGAAGGGAAGAAGCTGGCGGAGTCCTGGGGGGCCATTTTCCTCGAGTCTTCGGCCAAGGAGAGCCAGGTCTGGGGCAGGGTGATGTACGCCCCCCCCCCCCCCCCCCCCAAACCTCACCCCACCCTGGGGGCTGGACGCGGGGTCCCCCAGGGTGGACACCCCGTGAGGGGGGGGACAATCCCCCCCCAACATCCCCTCGTCCCCAGGTGACCCAGGGGATCTTCACCAAGATCATCGAGGAGATCGACCGGGTGGACAATTCCTACGGGAGATCCACTGGCTGCCGCCTGATGTGAGCCCCCCCGGGGGCAGCGCTGCCGCGGGACCCCCCCGCAACCACGGCGGTGGCTTTTTGGGGGGGGGGGGGGCTGGGGCCACGTGGTCCCACTATTACACAGGACCCCTCACTTTGCACAGGCCGGGGGGGGGGGCTCAGAGCAGGGCAGGGGTCCCGTCCCAGCTCGGGGGAGCCCCCCCCCTGCTCGTAGCTGCTGCTGTGCCCCCCCCAACTCCACACAAGGACACGCTGGGGCTGGTGCCCCCCCCCCTGCCCCCGGCTGGGGGGGCCCGGGGGTTGTTCCGGGCGCGGGGCCGCGGTCGGGCTGTGCCGCGCTGGCACCCGCCGCCCGTGGGACAGCGGGGCTGGAACAATTAAACGTTGTTTTGTCTGCACCCCCCCCCCGCCCCCCCCTCAGAGCCTGGGCTGCGCCGGGGGGGGGGCTGCTGCTGTCCTGGGGGGCGCTGGGGACATGAGGCAGCATGTGGGGATCCCCCCCAACATTGGGGCTTCCCCCCCGATCCCGAATGCGCTGGGGGGCAGAGCCCCCCCCTCCCTGGGGCTGAGCGCCCTGGGGGGCTCCACAGCCCCGTGTGTCCCCCCCACCTCAGAGAGCTGGGGGGGGGCTTTGCGGTGTTGGGGTGCGCGGCCTGGCTGCGGTTCTCCGTGTGGGTTATCTCCACCCAGTCAGGCTAATTACCGCTAATTACCCAATTAGCGAGGGGCGGGGGGGGTGTTGGGGTGCGGGGGGGACGGCGGCTTTGCGCCCCCGCGGCCGGGGTTGGGATGGAGATGGCGGCGGGGGCTGGGGTCGGGGTGCTGCAGCTTGGAGTGGGGGGGTCTCCACCCCCAGACCCCCACCCCGGCTCCCGGGGGGGCCCTTTAGCCCACCCCGTACCCGTCCTTTGTCGTTCCCCCCCCCCCCCCCCCCCCCGGGGCTGTCCGGTCCTGTGTGGGGGTCCCCGGGTGTGACCGAGGGGAACCGGAGCCGCTCCCCCCTCCCTCCCCGGGGCTGGGGGTCCGCGGGGGGTGTGTGTGTGTGTGTCACCCGTGTGCGCGGCCCCGACCGCCCGGTACCGGGAAGGGCCACGGGGACTCGGCGTTACCCCCGGCGTGGGGCGGAACCGCGGCTCAGCAACACACACGCGGCGGGGGGGGGGCGCCCGTTCCGGTGCGCTCGGGGCGCGGCGGCGTGACCGGGACGTGGTGCGGCGGGACTACCGGGACCGGAGGCCTCTCCACGGCCCCACCAGGGCCGCTCCGGTTCCCGGGCAGGCGGGGGGGGGGGGCGGGGGGGGGCGGAGCCAGCGGCGCTGCCCGGTGCCGCCCCGCCGTGCCCACGTGCGCGCCGCCCGCCCCGGCGCCGGCGGGGTTAAGCGTCGCGGAGGGATCCCTCCCGGCAGCGTGCGCTGCGGCCCGCGCCGTCACACCCCCCGCGCCGCAGCGCCCGCCGCGCACCGTCTCCCTCCGCCCGAGCCCCCGCCGCCAAGTAGTGCGGGCGCGGCGCCCCCCCGGCCGCGGCCCCCAGGGCGCAGCGCGGCGGCCCCGGCGGGGCGGGCGGGGCGGGGCGGGGGCGGGCGGCGGGACCTACTTTCCTCTGGAAATGGCCGCGCCGGGGAGCACCGTCCGCCCCGCGCCCCGAGGCCCGTCGGCGTAGGGCGGCCGCGGGGGTAAGAGCCGGGCGGGGGGCGGGGGGTGGCCCCGCCGGGGCTCCCGCGCGTTCGGGCCCGGGGCGGCCCCGGAAGGGAGAGGCCCCGCCGTCGGCCCCAGGCCGCGCCGCCTCCGCCGGGCCGCGCCGCCGCCGCCGCCTCCTCCTCCCGGCCAGGCCTTCCCCCGGCGGCCGGGCCCGGAGCGCGGCTCCCGGCTCCCTTTGTGTCCGCTACCGGCACCGGTACCGGCGATGCCCGCCGCCCGGGGAGCCGGTGGGGCCCTGGCCGACGCCGCTTGAGCGCAGGTACGGCCGGGCCCGGCGCTCCGGGGCCCCGGTGCCGGTGCCCGGGTAGGCCGCGGCGGGCCGGGGCACCGGGCCTGGCTGGCTCGGCCCTCCCGGAGGGCCCGGTTGTACCGGGGAGGAGGCGGGGAGGGCGGCCCGGGGGTACCGGGGAGGAGGGGGGGACGTACACACGGCCCCGCGCGGTGCTTCAGCCCCCCCCCGGGGGCGCGGGCAGGGCCGGCCGGGCCCCTCCGCCGACACCCCCCCCCCCCTCCGCCCCGTCGACCCCCCCCGCCGTCCCGGTGCACACCGGGGCCCTTCCGGGGAGGGCGCAGCTGCCCCGGGGCGCTCCTAATCCCCCCGGGATCTACCGGGGAACCGGAGGAGATTTGCTTGGGGGGGGGAGGAGGCGCCCCCACCCCGGGCCCAGGACCCCACCGTGCCCGACCGGGGGGCTCCTCCGACCCCCCCCCCCGCGCCGTCTCGGGGGGCAGCCGAGGTTTTGGGGTACCGGGAGCTGCCCCTGCGCGTCCCCGGGGCCCGGTGCTCGGGGGTGCGGGGGGGGGGGGGCTGTCGGTGCATGGAGCTGTGGCGGGGGGGCCCTCTCCCCCACGCGGTTGGGTTTGGGGTCTCCTTTGCTTTCTGTCGTCGTGTGTCGTCCCCCCCGGACCCCCCGGGGTTTTGGGGTGCTCGTGAAGTACCGGCAGGAGGGGGTGAGGTAGAGGGGGCACGGCCCCCCCCCCCCCCCCGGGCTTTGGTTGCGAAAATTTTGGGGGCGCCCCCCAACCCCCTCCCTGTGCCCACCCTGGGACCCCCCCCCCAGCCGCCACCGGCTTGACGCTGGCGCTGGGGAAACTGAGGCAGCGCCCGGGGGCCGGTGGGGGGGACCACGGGCCCCCCAATTTATTGTTCCCCAAATCCCACCCAGCCCCTCGGTGGGAGGCACCGGGGGGGGGGTCCCAGATTTGCTCCCCCCTTGGTGCTGCTGGGAGGGTCCGGGTGGCTTCTCGGGGGGGCCCCGCTGACCCCCCGGGGTGCTGGTGTCGCCCCAACATCCCCCCCGAGTTCGATTGAGGTCGCTGCGCTGTCTCCTCGGGGGCGGGGGCACGCACACACCGTTCCCGCTGTGGGGCGCGGGGTCTCGGGGACCCCCGGGGACACGTCGGGGGAGCCGCGTCCTCCGGGCTGAGACCCCCCAAACTCGCTTCTCGGGTGGCGGGGGGGGGAGAGCAGCTGGAGGGGGCTGCCCTGTCCTTTGCGTGGTGAGGGAGGGGGAGTCCCGGGGGGGCTGGGGAAGGGTCCCTTTAGCCCGGTGCTGACGGATGTGGCCCCCCCGCAGCCGCGGGCCTCCCCCGAGGGACGCCGGAGGCAGGATGGACGAACAGAAGCCGCCCAGCGAGGAGAAGGACGCGGCCGCGCCAGGTGAGCGCGGGGCAGGACGGGCCGGGGGGGGGGGCCGGTGGTGTGTGTGTCCCCCCCCCTCCCCGCCTGGCTCACGGCCGCTCTCCCGGCAGCCGATGGGGCCGTGGCCTCGGAGGAGATGGGCAGCGCCGAGGGGGACCCCCTGAAACCCCCCGAAGAAGCCTCCGCGGGGCCGGAGCCGGAGAGCGCGGACACGAAGGGACCTCCCCAGGCTGGCAGGTGAGGCCTCGGGGGGGGCTCTGCGGATGGGTGGGGGGGGTCCTGAGCATCCCTGACCCCCCCGCGCCGCGTGTCCCCCCCCAGCACGCCGGCACGCCGCTGCGCTCTCTGCAACTGTGGGGACTGGAGCCCGCACGGGCAGCGGGAGCTGCAGCGCTTCGAGCCGGCGCCCGACTGGGCTGAGCGAGTGGTGGGGCACGACCCCCCCGGGGGTCCCGGCCAGCCCCCCCCGCAGCCGGTGGCCACCGACCAGGCGCAGATCGGCTTCTCCGAGCGGGCCACCGCGGCGCAGCTCTTCGAGCCGACGGGTGAGCGCGGTTGCGGCACGGTGGGCCCGTGTCCCCCCTCCCCACAACCCCTGCCGACCTGGGGGTGCCCTCTGCCAACCCTGGGGTGCCCCCCCGCCGCCCTGGGGTCCCCCCATTGCTTGTCCCTGACCCCCCCCCTCCCCGCAGGGCACTGCTGGGTCCACCGCTGGTGCGCGGCCTGGTCCGCCGGCGTGGGGCCGGAGCCGCCGGGGCCGGTCGCCGTGGCCAGAGCCGTTTTCTCAGGGATCTCACAGGTAAGCGGAAGGTGAAGGGGGGGGCAAAGGTGGGGGGCTCAGCCCAGCCCTGGGCAACATCTGTGACCCCGGTGGGCAACTCCTCTTTCAGAAATGTGAACACTGTCGGCGGACGGGGGCCACCATCCCGTGCCGGGCGGCCGGTTGCCCCCGCCTCTACCACTTGCCCTGCGCCGCCGCCGCCGGCTGCTTCCAGTCCATGAAGAGCCTCCGGCTGCTCTGCCCCGAGCACGCGGCCGAGGCCCTGCAGATGGGTGCGTGCGGGCTGGGCGCTCTCCCCCCTCAAAAGAGGGGTCCCGGCGAAGGGGCCGCCCCGACAGCCCCCCCATCTTTCTCCCCCCACGCAGAGGACGCCCGGTGCTCGGTGTGCGACGGGCCGGGCGACCTGCGGGACCTGGTTTTCTGCACCAGCTGCGGGCAGCACTACCACGGGGGCTGCCTGGACATCGCCCTGACGCCCCGCAAGCGCTCGGGCTGGCAGTGCCCCGAGTGTAAAGTGTGCCAAACCTGCAGGTGAGCCCGCGGGGTGGGGGGACGACGAGGGGGTGCAGGGGAGTTGGGGGGGGGGACGGACACCCGCAGGCCTCACCCCGCTCGCCCCCGCCGCCCCGCAGGCAGCCCGGTGAGGATTCCATGATGCTGGTCTGCGAGGCTTGCGACAAGGGCTACCACACCTTCTGCATGGAGCCGGCCATCGAGGGCCTCCCCGCCGACTCCTGGAAGTGCAAAGTGCGTCCTGCTCTCGCCGGGGGGGGTTATAGGGGTGCTTGGCTGCCCCCCGAAACCTCAACGTGTCTCTGTGTCCCCCCTCTCCAGAACTGCCGGGTGTGCTCGGCGTGCGGCCGGGGCCCGGCAGGGCCCGACGCCGCTTCCCGGAGCTCCTGGGTGTGCGAGAGCTGCCAGCGGCGCCGCGCCGCAGAGGAACCCCCCGCCCGGACGTGAGTGGGGATGGGGGGCACTGCTTGGAGGGGGGGTGGTGTCGGGCTGGGTGCCCCCCCCCTTTGCAGGTGGGAGGATGCGGCCTGAGCCCCCGCGCCCCTCACAGCCCCCTGCCCTGATTTCGGGCCCCCCCCCCCCCATCCAGGCTGGCGTCCCCCGACCGCAGCGAGCTGCCGGACGTGCCCGTCGCCCCGCCGGAGCCGGAGCCTGCAGGGTGCGATGAGGAGGCGCAGCTGGGGGGGGACCCCAGGGTGACACCCCCAGGCGATGGCGGGTCTCCTCCCGGCGAGCCCATCCCTGTGGAGATGCCCCCCAGCGAGGTGCCCCCTGATGAACTGCCCCTTGACAATCCCCCTCCTCTCGTGCATCCCCTTCCCGAGGAGCCCCCTCCTCTCGTGCATCCCCTTCCCGAGGAGCCCCCTCCTCTCGTGCATCCCCTTCCTGAGGAGCCCCCTCCTCTCGTGCAGCCCCTTCCTGAGGAGCCCCCTCCTCTCATGCATCCCCTTCCTGAGGAGCCCCCTCCTCTCGTGCAGCCCCTTCCCGAGGAGCCCCCTCCTCTCGTGCAGCCCCTTCCCGAGGAGCCCCCTCCTCTCGTGCAGCCCCTTCCCGAGGAGCCCCCTCCTCTCGTGCATTCCCCCGAGGAGCCCCCTCCTCTCGTGCAGCCCCTTCCCGAGGAGCCCCCTCCTGTCGTGCAGCCCCTTCCCGAGGAGCCCCCTCCTCTCGTGCATTCCCCCGAGGAGCCCCCTCCTCTCGTGCAGCCCCTTCCCGAGGAGCCCCCTCCTCTCGTGCAGCCCCTTCCCGAGGAGCCCCCTCCTCTCGTGCAGCCCCTTCCCGAGGAGCCCCCTCCTCTCGTGCATTCCCCCGAGGAGCCCCCTCCTCTCGTGCAGCCCCTTCCTGAGGAGCCCCCTCCTCTCGTGCAGCCCCTTCCCGAGGAGCCCCCTCCTCTTATGCTGCCCCCCAATGAGCCACCCCCTGATGAGCTGCCCTTTGAGAGACCCCCCCTGGACGAGCTGCCGCTTGACAAACCCCCCCTCGAGGAGCTGCACCCCAGTGAACCTCCCCTCGACGAGCTGCCCCCCAATAAACCACCGCTCGAGAAGTTGCCCCCCAACGCACTGCCCCCCGATGAGCTGCCCCTTGACAAATCACCCCCTGAAGAGCTGCTCCTAGACAAGTCTCCCCCTGACGAGTTGCCCCCCGAAGAACTTCCCCCTGACGAGTTGCCCCCCGAAGAACTTCCCCCTGACGAGTTGCCCCCCGAAGAACTTCCCCCTGACGAGTTGCCCCCCGAAGAACTTCCCCCTGACGAGTTGCCCCCCGAAGAACTTCCCCCTGACGAGTTGCCCCCCGAAGAACTTCCCCCCGACGAGTTGCCCCCCGAAGAGCCACTCCCCAGCCAGCTGCCCCCCGAGGAGGACCCCAAGCCACCAGGTAAGTGGGGGATCTCTGGCTCTGTCCCTTTTCCCCCTTCCGTTGTCTCCTGTGGGTGTGGGGGTCCCACATGTGGGTCCTCTCCCAGAACTGGTGGGACCCTCGACCTGTTGTCCCTGGTTTCATGCTTTGATGCCCCGTTTGGGGGTGCGTGGGGGGCTTGGGGGGGGGTCCCTGAGCCATGCCCAGGCAACACGCGTTGCCTCAGCCCCAGGCAGGGTGGTGCAGGGGGTGGAGGGGACACCTGTACCCCCCCTGACCCGCGGCCCCATCCTGCAGGGCTCCTCCCCGAGGTGGCTGTGGCAGAGGAAGCACCAGCCCTGGCCCCGGAGGTGCCCCCCGAAGAGGAGATGGAGCTGGAACCGGAGCCTTTGCTGCCCCCCGAGACGGCACCGCCACCCCCGGCTCCCCCAGGTGGGTCTGGGGACAGGACTGGGGGGGGGGGGGGGGGGCGCGTGTCTGCTGGCGGCTGTGGCATCACCGTCCCCTCCCCTCCACCCCCCAGATCTCCGCGCCATCTCGCCCGCGCAGCCCCCAGACCCCTCGCCTGAGCCCAGGGAGGACGCGGCGCCCGAGCCGCCCTCCCCAGCCCTGCCTGAGCCCCCCAGCAGCCCCGGCGCTGCCATGGACACTGAGCCCCCCGGCTCCCCGCCGCCCCCCCTGGGCTCCCCTGCCTGCACCCCGGCCCCCGTCGAGCCCCCCGAGGATGAGGAGATGGAAACGGCCGGTGGTGAGGGGGAGTCACCCGCCAGCCCCCCGGGAGATGGCCCCCACACCAGCCCAGCCCCAGAGCTCGGGCCTTTCCCGGGCCTGCCTGAGGAGGAGGAAGAGGAGGAGGAAGAGGCGCCGAGGCTGGAGCGGGAGGGTACCAGTGGGAGCTCCCCGCCGCTGAGCGAGGAGGATGTGCTGGAGGAAGGCCGAGCTGGGGGGGACCCCGAAGCCAAGGGGTCCCCCCTGCTCCTGGAGCCGGAGGAGCTGGGCCCCGAGACCCCCATGGAGGTGTGCGCCGCCGGGGAGAAGCTGCTGGGGCGTGGGGACGAGGGGGTCCCCGAGCCCCCCGCCCTGCGTCCCCGGCCCGACATCCTCAACGAGATCTCCAACCTGAGCCAGGGGGACACGAGCAGCAGCTTCCCCGGCTCGGAGCCGCTGCTGGGCTCCCCGGACCCCGAGGGCGGGGGCTCGCTGTCCCTCGAGCTGGGGCCCCCCTCGGCCGACGCCAGCCTGCCGAAGGAAGACGCCGGGTCACTGCCCCTGGGTGCCGAGACCGACGACTCGCTGCTCTTCGAGCCGGTGGCCAAAGGCGACGGGGATAAGAGCCGGCGGCGCAGCTCTCCGGGGCGCTCCCGCGTCAAGCAGGTATTGGGGAAGTGGGGGGGAACCCACCACCCTCGCCCTGCCACCCCCCCCATCCCCAGCTCCCTGGGCTGCCCCTGCGGCGAGTAGGCGAGGGCCGAGCGCGCGATGGGGGTGGGATGGGGGCCGTGCCCCTCCGCTGCCCCTGCACCGGCCGGGATGCGCCGTGGGGGTCCGGCCGGGCCCCCCCCGATTGCTGTAACCGCCCTCTCCCCTTGGCCTTAGGGTCGCAGCAGCAGCTTCCCTGGGCGAAGGCGCCCCCGAGGTGGGTCCCACGGGGGCCGGGGCCGGGGCCGTGCGCGCCTGAAGTCGACCACCTCGTCCGTTGACACCCTAGCAGTAAGGCTGGGCTGGGGCAGAAGTCGGGGGGGGGGGGCTCGGGGGGGTCCCTGAGCTGTTAGATGGCAGGGCTGAGAGCTGAGCAGCTTCCCCCAGCCCCTTCCCCACCATCTCGGTCCCTCGGAAAGGCTCGGGAGTCCTCGGGGTGGGGT
The DNA here is from genome assembly GCF_965140245.1 of Athene noctua. Classification (NCBI taxonomy): domain Eukaryota; kingdom Metazoa; phylum Chordata; class Aves; order Strigiformes; family Strigidae; genus Athene; species Athene noctua. The sequence continues at coordinate 2,665,844 of NC_134066.1, read as the reverse complement.
GGGTGGGTGTCCTGGGAGGGGAGGCGACTGCTTGGGGTTGTGCCGTGGGTCTGGGGGTCTCACCCCACAAGTGCAGGAGGTGCCCCCCTCTTCCCCCCCAGAGGGGCTGGCAGCAGGGGTTCTGCTCCCCCTGCGTGTTCTCATGTCCCCCAGTTTGGCACCAGACTGGGGCTGGTGGCCCCCCCAGACCGCACGGGGAGTGGGGGTCCCCAACGCTGAGCCCCCCGGCTCTGTCCCCAGCTCGCCGACGTGGAGAGCTCACCCAGCAAGGAGGAGGACGAGGACGACGACGACACGATGCAGAACACGGTCGTCCTCTTCTCCAACACCGACAAGTTCGTGCTCATGCAGGTAACCGGGACGCTGCGGGAAGGACAGACGGAGGGGACAGGACAGATTCTGTGTTGTGTCCCCCCCCCCGACACCCCCCAGCTCCTCTCACGGCCTCTCTCCCCCAGGACATGTGTGTGGTGTGCGGCAGCTTCGGGCGCGGGGCCGAGGGCCACCTCCTGGCCTGCTCCCAGTGCTCCCAGTGCTACCACCCTTACTGCGTCAACAGCAAGGTGAGGAGAGGGACTGGGACCTCGGGCTCCGCGCTGGGGAGGGCAGCGCCGCGCTGTGCCCCCCCCTTAGAGCCGGGGCGTGCGCGCGGGGTCGTGTCCCTGTGGTTGTGCCACGCTCCGGCACGGCCGTGCCAAACCTTGGGGTGTCCCCACCAACCCCGGGGACCCCCGTGGCTGTGCCCAAGGCTCACGTAGTGCCCCCCCTCACCCCCCCAGATCACAAAAGTGATGCTGCTGAAGGGCTGGCGCTGTGTGGAGTGCATCGTCTGCGAGGTGTGTGGCAAAGCCTCCGACCCCTCCCGCCTGCTGCTCTGCGACGACTGCGACATCAGCTACCACACCTACTGCCTGGACCCCCCCCTGCAAACCGTCCCCAAGGGCGGCTGGAAGTGCAAATGGTGCTTTGGGGGGACACGAGGGGAGCTTGGGGAGGGGTTTCGCGGCTGGCGCTGACCCTTCGGCGGGTGTTTTTTGCCCCCCCCCCCCCCCCAGGTGCGTGTGCTGCGTGCAGTGCGGGGCGGCGTCCCCCGGCTTCCACTGCGAGTGGCAGAACAACTACACCCACTGCGCGCCCTGCGCCAGCCTCGTCGTCTGCCCCTTCTGCCGCGAGAAATACGTGGAGGACGACCTGCTCATCCAGTGCCGGCACTGCGACCGGTGAGCGCCGCGCGCTGAGGGGCGAGGGGGGGGCCGGATCTTTGTGTTTGGGTCCCCCGGCGAAGGGTGTGACGGGTCCCCGCTGCTCGCAGGTGGCTGCACGCGGCGTGCGACAGCCTCTTTACCGAGGAGGAGGTGGAGCAAGCTGCGGATGAAGGCTTCGACTGCAGCGCCTGCCAGCCCTACGTGGTCAAGCCGGCTGGTGAGCACCTGGGGGGTTTGGGGGAGGTTTGGGGGGGACGTTTAGGGGACGCGGGGACTCACCTCTGTGTCTGATTTTCCCTCTGCAGTGCCCGCACCGCCCCCAGAGATCGCCTCGGTCAAGGCCAAGGAGCCAGGTGCGTGCGGAGCCGTGATCGGTGCCGTGGGCTCCCCGGGGCCGCGCTCGGGGCTGGTTTTTATCCCCAACTCTGGCTTTTGTCCCCAAGACTGTCTGTCTGTCCCCGCAGAGCCCCAGTATTTCCGCTTCGAGGGCGTGTGGCTGACGGAGACGGGGATGGCGGTGCTGCGCAACCTCTCCCTCTCGCCCCTGCACAAGCGGCGGCAGCGCAAGGGCCGCCTGGGCACCCTGAACGGGGACGGGGGGCTGGAGGGGGGCGACCCCCTGGGCCCCGACGACAAGAAGGACGGTGACCTGGACGCCGACGAGCTGCTCAAAGCCGAAGGTGTGTTCCCTGAGGTGGGGGGGTGCGGTGGGGGGGTGCCAGGGGACCCCCACTGACATGTCGGGGGGGGGTCCCGGCAGTGGGTGTCGAGCACATGGAGTGTGAGATCAAGCTGGAGGCTCCGGCCAGCCCCGACCGCGACATCGGCGCTGACGTGGACTCGGGGAAGGGGCTGGAGGACCCCGAGGAGTGCAAGAAGCGGAAGCGCAAGCCCTACCGGCCCGGTGAGTGTCACCGGGGGCCGCCCCTTAGGGCCAAACCCCCTTCTCCAGGCCCTGCTGTGATTTCCCGCCCCCCCCCCCCCCGCCCCAACATTTCCTCTGCACCCCCCAGGCATCGGCGGCTTCATGGTGAGGCAGCGCAAGTCCCACACCCGCCTGAAGAAGGTCTCGGCGGTGCTGGCAGAAGTGGGGCGCGAGGGGCTGAGCGCCGAGGGGCACCCCGAGGAAGGTAAGACCTGCTGGCACCCGTTTCCATCCCCAGGGCACGGAGAGGGACAGCGGGGTGCGCCCAGACTGTTTTGGGGGGGGGATTGTGTTAATGGGGTGGCTGTTGCAGGGGCTCCGGGCGACCTCCCGCCCGAGGGCGGCCTGGATCCGGGCTCGGTGGAGGGGGACGAGAAGAAGAAGCGCCGGGGAAGGAAGAAAAGCAAGTTGGAGGACATGTTCCCCCCTTACCTGCAGGTAGGATGGACGGGGGGGACGGACGTGGCCCTGGGGGGGCAATGGAGGTGGCTCTGAGGTGGGGACAGACCGGGGGGGACGCACTGATGGCCGCTCCCCCTCGGGCAGGAGGCGTTTTTCGGGAAGGCGCTGATGGACCTGAGCCGGAAGGCGCTGCTGGCAGCGGGCGGCGTGGGGGACGGGGCCGCCCGCCCCTCCCTGGGCCAGGGCGCCCCACGGCCCAAGGGGGACCCCAACCTGGCCGGGGCGCTGCAGGGTGCCCCCCCTGAGAGGAGAGAGACCCCCATGCACCCCCGAGGTGAGTGTAACCAGAATCTGGCCTGGGAGGCCAAACCCTGGCCACTGTCCCCGAGAGGGGTCGTGGGGGGTTGTTGGGGGGTTGTCATGGACACCAAGGATTGTTGGGGGACCCCAGGGTTGTTGCAGGTTGTTGGGGGCTGTTGGGGTCCTCCAGGACTGTTGGGGGCTGTTGGGGTCCTCCAGGGTTGTTGGAGGACTCCAGGGTTGTTGGAGGTTCTTAGGAGTCTCCTGGGCTTGTTGGAGCCCCCTGGGGTTGTTGGAAGTTGTTGGAGGACCCTGGGGTTGTTGGAAGTTGTTGGAGGACCCTGGGGTTGTTGCAGGCTGCTGGGAGTCCCTTGAGGCTGTTGGAGGTTCTTAGGTGTCCCCTGTGGTGTTGGGGGGTTGTTGGAGGACCCTGGGGTTGTTGCAGGCTGCTGGGAGTCCCGTGGGGCTGTTGGAGGTTCTTAGGTGTCCCCTGTGGTGTTGGGGGGTTGTTGGGAGCTGCTGTGACCACTGGGGGCTGTTGGAGGACACTGAGGGCACTTGGGGGGGTTGCTGCCACACCGGGGGGTGTCGGAGGATGCTGGGGGTTGGTGGAGGACCCTGCGGGTGGGTGGGGGGTTGCTTGTCCCCCAGCCCTGCTGAGGCCTGGTGCCCCGCAGGGGAGGACAGCACTGACGGCAGCGCCGCCGCTCCGGACGACGACGGCAAGGACGACGCGAAGGCCGAGGACCTGGGTGAGCTGTGGGGCCCCCCCGGGCCCCCCCGGTTGTGCGGGACAGACCGACAGCCGAGTCCTCCACAGGGGCCTTCGAGAGGCAGCCTAGAGCGTCTGCAACCATAGAGACGGAACTGCTCTATGGTGGAGGAGGACGCTCTAGGCAGGGAGGGAAGTGCGAGAGGGGAACTCTATGGTCTCCCCTGGTGGCTGTGCAGCGCTGGTGACCATAGAGTGGTGCCTAGCGCGCCCCCGAGTGGTGCGGCGGTCTGGGGGACTGGAGGAGGACTCTTCCTCTGAGGGCGCTTGGGGGGTCCCGAGCCCTGAGTGGGGGTTCCTGGAGCGCTGAAGGCAGCTCCTGATTCCTCCTACAGGGGCCGAAGAGCCGAAGGATTCCCCGGACCCCGGGGACGCTGAGAAACCGGCCACCCCGGGCGAGGGCGCGCTGAGCTCCGACCTCGACAAGATCCCCACGGAAGGTGAGGCCCCCGCCGTGGTCCTGGGGCCAGGACCCCCGGGTTTCTCCCCCACTTTTCTTCACCGCGTGCTGCCTGCAGCGGCTCAGTTCCTCCTTTTTCCTCCCGCAGAGCTGCCCAAGATGGAGAGCAAAGACGTCCAGCAGCTCTTCAAGGACGTGCTGGGCTCGGCCGAGCGCGGGGAGCAGCCCCTGAACTGTGTGGCTGCAGGGATGGAGGCCGGTGGCGCAGGGCAGGACCCCGGCCGGGCGCAGCGACCGTTCCTGCAAGGAGATCTCCAGCTGCCGGGACAGGGTGGGTGGAGGCCACGTGTCTGCTGGGGAGCGGCTGGGGGAACTGGGGGGGTTCAGTCTGGAGAAGAGGAGGCTGAGGGGAGACCTCCTGGCCCTCTGCAACTCCCTGCCAGGAGGGGGCAGAGAGGGGGGATGAGTCTCTGGAGCCAAGGCCCCAGCGCCAGGCCCCGAGGGAATGGCCTCAAGCTGCCCAGGGCAGGGTCAGGCTGGCTCTGAGGAAGGATTTCTGTGCAGAAGGGGCTGTTGGGCGTTGGAATGGGCTGCCCAGGGCAGGGGGGAGTCCCCGGGATCCCTGGGGGGGTTGAAGAGTCGGGCTGAGCCAGCGCTGAGGGATCTGGGGGAGTTGGGGGGGGTCAGGGGGAGGGTCATGGTCGGGCTGGAGGAGCTTCAGGGGCTTTTCCAACCTTGGTGCCTCGGTGAGGCTCCACAGCCCCACGCCCAGACGGGGCGATCGGGTGGGGGAGAAGGGCAGGACTCGCCTTCTGGCCTGGAGAAGCCGACGTGGTGGGTCCTGAGCTGCGGGAACAGCGGTGGTGGCTGCGCTGCAGGAGAGCCTGCACTCCCGGCTCTTCTCTGTTGCTCCACAGATGAACGTTTTGGGGGTGAATGGGGGTGTCTTGTGTTGTCTGTGAGCTGCTGGGGGTGGGCACAGGTCTGAGCCCCAGCTCTGCCCTCCTGAACCCCTCTCCCTTCCCTCACAGGGAGCGTTTCCCTGGGCTCTCTCTCTGGAACCGTCTCCCTGGACTCGTACTCGGGCGTCTGCCAGTCCCCGTTCCTCGACAACAGGTACGCGGGCGCCCGGCGGAGCTGGGATTTGCCTCCTGGGAAGGAGGGAACCCCCGGTTGTTGGCAGCACCCGCTTTTTCCTCACACTTTGCCGATCCATAACGCTCTCTCCCCTGCACAGGGAACGGAGCGGCTTCTTCAGCCCAGACCACTGCGAGCCTGAGAGCCCCTGGGCCAGCAGCTCGGCCGCCACCACCCCCTCGACCCCCACGACGCCCACGACAGAGGGCGAAGGCGACGGCCTCTCCTACAACCAGCGCAGCCTGCAGCGCTGGGAGAAGGACGAGGAGCTGGGCGAGCTCTCCACCATCTCGCCCGTCCTCTACGCCAACATGAACTTCCCCAACCTCAAGCAGGATTATCCAGGTAGGGCTCTGGGGGGGCAGTTCGGGGTGAGGACGAGGGGAAGGTGGGTGCAGCAGTAGCACCTCTGCTCCCTGATCCGAGGGGAGATCCCGGCCGCTGCGGCCCAGGGCTTGGCTGTGGGGCTGAAGCGCTTCTTGTAGCGACGTGGGGGGGTTTCTCAGCGCCTGATCTGGGGCAATGGGGCCGTCCCCACGCGTGACGGGGGCCGCTCACCCGCCGAGGGCCCGGGTGTGCCTCTCAGGCACGGGCTAACGTCGCTTTTCTCCTCTTTGTCTGCTCCTACCGGCCTCCCAGACTGGTCGAGCCGTTGCAAACAGATCATGAAGCTCTGGAGGAAGGTCCCTGCCACAGACAAAGCCCCCTATTTGGTGAGTACTGGGGCGTTAGTGGGGCGGGGGGGGGGCGGCCGGGGCACCGGGGGGGGGCTGCGAGTCAGCTGGCTTCGTGTTTTTGTTAGCAAAAGGCCAAAGATAACCGGGCGGCTCATCGCATCAACAAGGTGCAGAAGGTACGTGCTGGAGCGGGGAGGTGCCCGGCGGCCCTGACCCAGCCCTGGGGGACGTGGGGTGCCCACCCTCTGCCCCCCGTGCCCCTTCCCCAGCCCCCCGGGGCCCCCCAGCCCTGACGGCCGGGCTCTCTCTGCAGCAGGCCGAGAGCCAGATCAACAAGCAGACCAAAGGGGAGGGACTGCGCAAGCCGGAGAGGCCCTCGCTGCACCTACGGATCCCGGTGCCGCCGGGGGCGCAGCCCATCTACATCGGCAGCCCCCCCGCCGCCGGCGAGGGCTTCTTGAAGCCCCCAGCCGGGGCCGGAGGGGGGCCGGAATCTCCCAGCGAGCTCTTCCTCAAGCTCCCGCCCCAGTCCCCCGCCCAAGTGCCTTCGCACGATCCCTACGGCGCGGCGCCCGCCTACGCGCTGGAGCCCCGCTTCCCCTCGCCCCTGGGCCAGAGCCCCACGGCGGGCGCTGCCTTCCAGCCCTTCCCCAACCAGCCCCAGCCCCTCGCTGGCCCCCGTGCCGGGCCCGGCTCCCAGCCCCCCGATTTCCACCCCACGCCGCCCGGTACCCCCCGGCACCAGCCCGGCACCCCCGACCCTTTCCTGAAGCCCCGGTGCCCCTCCTTGGACAACCTCTCGGTGCCGGGGAGCCCCGGGGCTCGGCCCCCCGAGGCCCTGCTCTCTCCCTTGCCTTTTGGGGAGCAGAAGAAGGGTCTGGAGGTGAAGAAGGAGGAAGGGGGGAGCGTGGGGGTCTGCTCACCCGGTTACGCTTCCACCATGAGCTACGGGGACTCCCCGGGCGGCCCCCACCTCTCCGCAGCGGAGTTGAAGGCGGCCGATGTTTTTAAAGCCCCCATGACCCCACGGGTCTCTCAGGTAGAGCCGCAGAGCCCGGGGCTGGGGCACCGGCCCCCCGACACCCATCCCCTGGCCCCCTCGCCCCCGGGCCACCCCGATCTCTACCGCCAGTCGCCCTACCCGGACCCCTACTCGCAGCCCCCGCTGACGCCCCGGCCGCAGCCCCCCGAGGCCTGCTGCGCCCTCCCGCCCCGCTCCCTGCCCTCGGAGCCCTTCTCCCGCGTCCCCGCCAGCCCCCAGTCCCAGTCCAGCTCCCAGTCCCCCCTCACCCCTCGGCCACTCTCCAACGAAGCCTTTTGCCAGTCCCCCGTCACTCCCCGTTTCCAATCCCCGGACCCTTATTCCCAACCGCCCTCCCGGCCCCAGTCCCGGGATCCCTTCACCCCCCTGCACAAGCCCCCCCGGCCCCAGATGCCGGAGCCGGGCTTCAAGTCGGTGCCGCTCTCGCACAGCCCGGCGGCCGGCGGGGGCTTTGGGGGCCCCTCAGCGGGTGAGCCCCACGCTAAGACGCCGGCGGGGCAGCAGCCCCCCTTCGCCCGCTCCCCCGGCGCCAGCGTCTTTCCGGGGAACCAGCCCCCCATGCGTTTCACCTTCCCCCCGACCGTGTCGGAGCCGCTCAAGGGCTCCCCGTCCCACCAGCCCCACGGGATCAACAGCCATTATGGCCCCGGCAAGCCCCAGAGCTCGGCCTACGCCTCGTCGCCCGGTTTCCACCAAGCCGGGAGCCCGCTGGGGCCGGGCGCTGCGGCCGCCGACACTTACAACCTCTCGCCGCTGCGGCCCCCCTCGGTGCTGCCCCAGCAGCCCCCGGCCCCCCCGCAGCAGCCAGACGCCTCCGTCACCTTCCTGCCCCGACCCGCGCTGGGGCCGCCGGCTGATAAGAGGGAGGAGGCGGCCGCGGGGCTCTCGGCACCCCCAAACCGGGACCTGGCGGAGCTGCCCGGCGGCCAGGACGGGGCCCTGGGCACCATGAGCCAGTCGGAGCTGGAGAAGCAGCGGCAGGTGAGGGTTCACCGGCATTTGGGACGGGGTTTGAGGGGGGCACTGGGACTGGTGAGGTTAAAGAGCCCGGATTGTGTTGTGGCTCCTTCCCCGAGCCGTGGAGGGGCCGTGGGGGGTGAAGGTGAGCGCGGCCAGAGACCCACGGTCTGTCCCCGGGGTTCCGGGCGTCCCCGCTCCCGGTCCTGACGCTCGGCTCCTCGCAGCGCCAGCGGCTCCGCGAGCTGCTCATCCGCCAGCAGATCCAACGCAACAGCCTGCGGCAGGAGAAGGAGAGCGCCGCGGCCGCTGCCACGTCCTCGCCAGCGGTCTGGGCCACCGAGGCTGGTAGCCAAGCCTTCGAGCTGAGCCGGGGCATGGCTCCCTACCAGCCAGCACAGGTACGGGGGGTTCGGGGACGGCTCTGCCAGGACACCAGGGCTGGCCGGAGGGGTGACGCTGTGTCTTTCTTCTTTTCCAGGACAAGGCTCTCCTCGGGACACTGGCCACCGCCTCCGGTGCCGGGAAGTTGCCCGGCTCCGTCATGGTGCAGGCAGCGTTCGCGCAGGACGAGCGGCTCTCCCGGCCGCCACCGGCAGCCACCCCGGCCGCCGTGGACATCAACGGGAGGTGAGTGTCCGGCAGCAGGGCCGCGGCTTCGCCACCACCGGTCATAAATAAGCAGGGTCTCGACCGCGCCAGGCACCCCGAAACCCCCCCGGGGTCCTGTGCGTGGGGGCTGCGGCGCTGCCGAGCCGGGCCCGACACTGCGGTGTTTTTGCAGGGCGGCGGTGGGGCCCCCCCAGGCTTTCTACCCCCGCGGCGTCTTCCCGGCGCCGCAGCAGCACCTCTGGCAGCAGCAGCAGCAGCAGGCGGCAGCCGCGGCCCTGCGGCTCCCCGGCACCTCCCGCTTCGCCCCCCCGGCCGCTGGCACCCCCGTGGGCAGCTTGGGCACCCGCCTGCCGACACCCGCCGAGACGGTGCCCGCCTCGCCCGCCGCCCTGGGCGCCCCCTTCATCGAGCTGCGGCACAACGTGCAGAAGGGACCCGGGGGGGTCGTGGGCTCCCCCTTTGCCCCCCAGGCACCCCGGCCTCGCTTTTTCCTGCCCGGGGAGGAGGGCACCCCCCAGGCCCTCTGTGCCCCCGTCGTGCCCATGCAGGCACTCCCCGCCCCGGTGCTGCAGCCCCAGAAGATGCCGGTGCCGGCCGCGTCCCCGCAGGGAGCCGAGATGAGCAACAGCCACCACCAGCCTCACGGCAAAGCGGCCGCCCCCCCGCCGCTGCCGGCCCCCAGCCTGGAGCTGCCGCACGTCCCCCCGCGCCCGCTGGCCGCCGGCTCTGCCCTCCGCCCCGAGGGACGCAAGGACGGCCCCGCGCCGGACCCCGCGCCGCCTCCGGTCCCGGGGAAAAGCCACCTGAGCCTGGAGGGGCCACGTCTGCCCTGCGAGGTGCCGGTGGAGCCCGATTTGGATGACGACTTCGGCTCCCACAAGGACCTGGAAGATGATGACGATTTGGCCAACCTGAGCCTGGATCCGGACGTGGCGAAAGGGGACGATGATTTGGACAACTTGGACAGCCTGGAGACGGCCGACCCCCACCTCGACGACCTGCTCAACGGCGACGAGTTCGATCTCCTGGCCTACACCGACCCTGAGCTGGACACAGGTGACAAGAAGGACATCTTCAACGAGCACCTGCGCCTGGTCGAGTCGGCCAACGAGAAGGCCGAGCGCGAAGCCCAGCTCAAGACGGAGCCGCTGGCGCCTAGCTTGAAGCTCCCCGACTCCGGGGATGGCAAAGACGCAGCCTCATCCGCGGAGGACCGGGACGTGCCCAAGGAAGGGCTGGTGCCTGGGGTGGGCTTGGGACCCGCTGCGGGCGCCACGCTGGCCCCCGACCCAGCGTTCAAGGTGCAGGGCCCGGAGGCCAAGGTGGGCTCGTTGCCCGCCGACGTCAAGCCCAAGCTGGAGGACGGCTGCCTGAAGACCTCTCCCTGCCAGTTCACCGCCGGCGGCCCCGAGCGGCTCCCGGTCCCCGTCAAGTCGGAGGCTCTGCAGGGCGTGGATAAGATCTCGGCCTCGCTGGGGCTGAGCCTCAAATCCAGCCAGACCCTCCTCGGCCCTGCGGCCGGCCCGGCTCGCCTCGGCTTGACTCACTTCTCAAACAGCGGCCACGCCGGGGTCCCTGTGCCGGAGAAGGACCCTTACGCCGGCCCCGGCCGCGGGCTGGCCCCGGCGCAGCTGGGCGGCCAGAGCAACCCCTTGTTGGAGAAATTTGAGCTGGACGGCGGAGCCCTGGGCCTGGGCAGCACCCGGCACTCGCCGGCCGATGATTTGGACAAGATGGAGAGTTCGCTGGTGGCCAGCGAGCTGCCGCTGCTCATCGAGGACCTGCTGGAGCACGAGAAGAAGGAGCTGCAGAAGAAGCAGCAGATGTCAGCCCACCTGCCTCGGGGCACCCCCCACCTCCCTGCCCCGGGGCACCCCATGCTGCACACAGCGGCAACGACGGCCGGGCAGCCCCCCGAGGGGCAACCGCCCCGCCTGGGCGCCCCCTCGCAGCCGCCGCTGCAGCTGGGGCTGGTGGCCAGGCCGCCGCTGATGCCGCCGCAGCCCCCCCGGCTCGGAGCACCCCAGCAGGGCCCGGCGCTGGGACCCCACATGGGCATGGCCCCCGGGCAGCCCCACGTGCTGGCAGCCCCCCACGGCGTGCAGGTGGCCCTGGCGCAGCCGCAGCAGAGCCAGCAGCAGGTGCTGGTGCAGAAGCCGATGGCCGGGGTGCAGCCGCCCGCGCTGGGCCTCAAGCCCCCCCAGCTTGTCATGCAGCAGCAGTTGGCCAACAGCTTCTTCCCGGACACAGGTAGGGGCTGAGGGCGGTTGTTTTGGGGGGTTTTGGGGCCTTTTTGGGTGGCGGGTGTAGTGCTGAACGTGCCGCGGCACCGTCCGTTGACTCTTTTTGGCAGACCTGGACAAGTTTGCGGCCGAGGACATCATGGACCCCATTGCCAAGGCCAAGATGGTGGCGCTGAAGGGCATCAAGAAGGTGATGGCGCAGGGCAGCATCGGGGTGGCCCCAGGCATGAACAGGTAAGGGGTACGGGGGGCAGTGGTGGGGGGGCACAGCCTGGGGCACCTCAGCTCCGGCTCATCCCTCGTCACTGTGCGTCCCCCTCAAAGGCAACAGGTCTCCTTGCTGGCCCAGCGGCTCTCGGGGGGCCCGGCCGTCTCCGAGATGCAGAACCACTTGCTGGCGGGGAGCGGGCAGGTGAGTGGGGTGTCCAGGGAGGGGTCCGGGGTCCCTTGGGGCCGCCTGGCTCAGTGCTCGGGACCCTGCCGGGCAGCAGCCGCTGTGGCCGGTGGGTTTGGGGTTCCCCGCGGCGATGGGGGCTGTGTGGAGGGGACGGGAGGGGACACAGCACGTCCCCAACGCTCCCCCCTTTCTGCCAGGAGCGGAGCGGCACCGACCCGACCCAGGCTCGCCCCAACCCCCCCACCTTCGCGCAGGGCGTCATCAGTGAGTACCGATGCTGGGGGGGGGCACGGGGTGGTGCTGGCCGGGTCTCATCCTGCCCACGCAGCTGGACTGAGCCAGGGCTGTGGCCAGGCTCGACCCGGAGCCGGGATTCCCGCTGATCCGAGCCCCTTCCCCGCTCCCGCAGACGAGGCCGACCAGCGGCAGTACGAGGAGTGGCTCTTCCACACGCAGCAGCTCCTGCAGATGCAGCTGAAGGTGCTGGAGGAGCAGATCGGGGCGCACCGCAAGTCCCGCAAAGCCCTCTGCGCCAAGCAGCGCACCGCCAAGAAAGCCGGGCGGGAGTTCCCCGAGGCCGACGCCGAGAAGCTGAAGCTGGTGACGGAACAGCAGAGTAAAATCCAGAAGCAGCTGGACCAGGTAGGACCCTGCGTGTGCGGGTCAGGACGGTGTCCCTGGAGCTGGTATGGTGTCCTGGGTGGCAGTACAGCGTCCCCAGGGTCAGTACAGCATCCCCAGTGTCAATATGGTGTCCCCAGCGCAGGTACAGTGTCACCAGTGTCCCTGGGGTCAGTACGGTGTCCTTGGTATCAATATGATAGCCCCAGTGTCAATATGGTGTCACCAGTGTCCTTGGGGTCAGTACGGTGTCCCTGGGGCTGGTGTGGTGTCCTAGGTGACAGTACGGTGTCCCCAGGCTCGGTACAGCGTCCCCAGTGTCAGTATGCTGTCCCCAGCACCAGTACAGTGTCCCCAGTGTTCCTGGGGTCAGTACGGTGTCCCCAGGGTCGGTACAGTGTTCCCAGTGTCAATGTGGTGTCCCCGGCCCTGAGGCCGCGCCGTCCCCGGGCTCAGGCCGCGCCGTCGGTCCCCGGCAGGTGCGGAAGCAGCAGAAGGAACACACCAACCTGATGGCCGAGTACCGCAGCAAGCAGCAGCAGCACCAGCACCAGGCCTCGGCCGTGATGGCGCTGAGCCCCTCGCAGAGCCCCCGCCTCATGGCCAAGCTCCCCGGGCAGCTGCTCTCGGCGCACGGCGGCGTCCAGCAGCCACCCGGGGCCGTGGTGGGCACTCAAGGCCTCGGCCAGCAGCCGGGGCAACCCGGGGGCCTGCGCTTGCCCCAGGGCGGCGTGTCCATGGCCGTGCAGCCCGGTTTGTCCTTCATGGGCCAACAAGCCGTGGGGAACGCGCCGGTGCCTGGCACCTCCAACAGCTTCTTCGCCGGGAACCCCGCGCTGCGCGGGCTGGCGGCCGACAGCCGCCTGATGCAGGAGAGGCAGCTGCAGAGGATGCAGCTGGCGCAGAAACTGCAGCAGCAGAACATGCTGGGACAAGTGTCGCTGCAGCAGCAGCCGCAGCAGCAGCCGCCGGGGGTGATGGGCCAGGCCTCGATGCAGCAAGCGGGTGTCATGGCACAAGCGTCGATGCAGCAACAAGGCGTCATGGCCCCGGCGTCCATGCAGCAGCCGGGGGTGATGGGACAGGCGGCGGCGATGCAGCAGCAGGGCGTCATGGCCCAGGCGGGGGTGATGGCACAAGCGCCGCTGCAGCCGCAGGGCATCATGGCGCAGACCCCAATGCAGCAGCCGGGGGTGATGGGACAAGCGTCCCTGCAGCAGCCGGGAGTGATGGCGCAGACATCGATGCAGCAGCCGGGCGTGATGGGCCAAACCTCGATGCAGCAGGCCGGCGTGATGGCGCAGACATCGATGCAGCCGCCCGGCGTGCTGGGCCAAGGCTCGCTGCAGCCCGCCGCCATGGTGGGGCAACCCGGCCTCCTCGGGCAGCAGCCGCCGGCCCCGGCCCCGCCGCCGGGCGCCGTGGGGCAGCCCCTGGTGCCGAAGCAGCCGGCGCTCATGGGCGGCCAACAAAGCCTGTTGGTGCAGCAGCTCTCGCCGCAGCAGCAGCCGCAGCAGCCGGGTTTGCTGGGCCACGTGCAGGCGCCGGGGCTGCAGCACCAAGCGGTGCTGGGCCACCCCCCGCCCCAGCGCCAGGTCCTCCTGGCCCCCCCACACCAGCAGCAGCAGCAGCAGCGGGTCCTGGGCTCGCCCCAGCTGGCGCCGCAGACTCCGGGGATGTTGGGCCACCGGCTTGTGTTGTCCCAGCAGCTGGGGCAGTCGCGGTCGCTGCTGGCCCCGCAGCAGCAGCCGCAGCAGAACTCGGCGGCCGCCCAGCCGGGCCTCCTGGGGCTGGGCCAGGGGCAGCCCTCGATCCAGCACTTTCCGCAGCACGGGGCCGTGGGCCAGGCCCCCTCCGTGCTGCACCTGAGTCAGGGAATGCAGCCGGCCCCGGCGGTCCTGGCTGCCAAGGACCAGCCCGGAGGGGTGGACGGTGGCGCCCTGCCCGCCGAGGGCGGTGAGAGCGGCGGGGGGCAACTGCACGGGGGCCCCCAGGACCAGCCGGGAGCCCTCAACCCCCCGGGGCTGGGTGGCCCGGAGCCCCCCAAGCACCAGGCTGAGCTGGGGCAGGGCCAGCAGCTCCTCTTGGCCTCGCCGCAGCCGGGCGTCCTGGGCTCGCAGCCGGCGCTGCGGGCAACCCCCGTGCAGCCGGGCGGGCTGCTCGCCCCGCCGCTGCAGAGCCCCGGGGCCGCCCGCCCCGAGCTGTCCCAGCAGCAGCACGGGGACACCGGCGGGGCAGAGCCGCCGCTGGGCTGCGGGACAGGCCAGGCGCAGGGCATGGCGCTGCCCCCGCGCCCCCCGGAGCAGCCGGGCAAGGGGCCGGCGGGCTCGCTGCAGGGCCAGCCGCAGCCCCCGCGCCTCCAGAGCCCCGGGCAGCACAAAGCGGGGCCGGCGCCGGGCACGGGCGCGCTCCCCCCGGGCCTGCTGGGGCAGGTGCCGGGGCCGATGATGGGCCAGATCCGGGCGCAGCTCCAGGGTGTCCTGGCCAAGAACCCGCAGCTGCGGCACCTGACGCCGCAGCAGCAGCAGCAGCTCCAGGCGCTCCTGGTGCAGCGGCACCAGCAGAACCTGCTGCAGCAGAGCCAGGCGCTGCGGCCCCCCGGCCCCTTCCCCAGCCAGTCCTCGGACTACGGCTCCCCGGCGCCCGCGGCCCGCCAGCCCCCTCGCCCGTTGGGGCCCCTCTTCCAGCCGCGACCAGGTGCCCCGGCGGAGGCACAGGCCGGTTTTGGTGCTGAGGCGGGGCGGGGGCTACCGGGGCAGCCCCCCCAGCAGCCCCTGGCCGAGCTGGTGCAGGCGGCCCTGGCTGCCCGCGGGCCCCAGCCCGGCCTCGTCCGGCTCCCCACACCACCAGCCCCCTCGCCCCTGGGCTGCGCGCCCCAGCACCTGGCTAGCGCCGAGCAGAGCCCTCAAGAGCCAAAGAAGACGTCGCCGGGGGTCCCGGCCTCGGCCCCCAGCCCCACGGCGCCCACGGAGCAGGGGTTAACGCCTGCACCCACTGGCACCCTCCTCGACCCAGCCCCCGGCCCCTGGGACCCCGAGGCGCCTGGTGCCGACCCCAGCGAGACCCACATCAACGGGGCTGTGCTGGAGGGGGCCCCCACGGCGGCTGAGCCCCCCCAGGTGTTGGTGAAGCAGGAGCCCAAGGAGGAGGCGGCGGCAGCGCAGTGTGAACTGGACGGAGACGAGGCGGCAAAACCCGAGGCCAACGGGGAGCCCGGGACTGGCCAAACCAACAGCACACTGGCACCGGGCGGCCGCTCCGAGGCTGGGCACCTCCTGCTGCAGAAGCTGCTGCGGGCCAAGAACGTGCAGCTCTCGGCGCAGAGCCCGGGCGAGCTCAACGGGCACACGGAGAACCGGGGCGCCGGGACGGAGCCGCGGCCGCAGCCGGTGCTGCTGGGCCGGGAGGTGAGCGGGGCGGCACGGGACAGGGTTGGGGGCTGCAGGGCTGCGCTCAGCACGACCTCCCACCCTCCTCTTCCTCGCCAGGACCCCTCCATCGCCAGGAAGCCAGCGGCCACCAAGCCCAAGCGGGTGCAGAAAGGCAACGAGCGGGTCCCGGCGTCTCGGAAGAAGCTGCGGAAGGACGAGGGGCTGCGGCCCGGCGAGGCGCTCATGAAGCAGCTGAAGCAGGTACGGCGGCGGCCTGGGGGCTTGGCAGGGGGGTGCTCTCTGCCCCCAGCCCCTCCTCACCGCTCTGCCCCCAGGAGCTGTCGCTGCTGCCACTGACGGAGCCGACCATCACGGCCAACTTCAGCCTCTTCGCGCCCTTCGGCAGCAGCCCCATCAACGGGAAGAGCCAGCTGCGGGGCGCCTTCGGCAGCGCCGTGCTCGACAGCGTGCCCGACTACTACTCCCAGCTGCTCACCAAGGTGAGGTGGGGGGTGAGGCCACAACAACCCTCAGCGGCGCTCTGGGCCTGGGGGGTGGCTGGAGAGCTGCCAGTCAGAGAGGGACCGGGGGGGGGGATTGATAATGAGCCAGCAGTGTGCCCAGGGGGCCGAGAAGGCCAATGGCATCCTGGCTTGTGTCAGCACTGGCGTGGCCACGGGGACAGGGAAGGGATCTGAGTCCTGGTGAGGCCGCCCCTCACTGAGGGGGTTCAGTTCTGGGCCCCTCACCCCAAAAAGGCCATTGAATGACTCGAGCGTGGCCAGAGAAGGGCAACGGAGCTGGGGCAGGGTCTGGAGCACAGGTCTGCTGGGGAGCGGCTGGGGGAACTGGGGGGGTTCAGTCTGGAGAAGAGGAGGCTGAGGGGAGACCTCCTGGCCCTCTGCAACTCCCTGCCAGGAGGGGGCAGAGAGGGGGGGTGAGTCTCTGGAGCCAAGGCCCCAGCGCCAGGCCCCGAGGGAATGGCCTCAAGCTGCCCAGGGCAGGGTCAGGCTGGCTCTGAGGAAGGATTTCTGTGCAGAAGGGGCTGTTGGGCGTTGGAATGGGCTGCCCAGGGCAGGGGGGAGTCCCCGGGATCCCTGGGGGGGTTGAAGAGTCGGGCTGAGCCAGCGCTGAGGGGTCTGGGGGAGCTGGGAAGGGTCTGGGGGAGGTTCACGGTTGGGCTGGAGGAGCCTCAAGGGTTTTTCCGACTTTCATGATTCTGGGGTTGTGCCCTTACCCCCCACCCTGCGGTAGGGGGGTCCCTGGGCCACCCTGCCATGCTCACCCTGCTGTCTCTCTCTCCCCAGAACAACCTCAGCAACCCACCCACTCCGCCCTCCTCGCTGCCCCCCACGCCGCCCCCCTCCGTGCAGCAGAAGCTGGTGAACGGCGTCACGGCCCCCGAGGAGCTGGGCGAGCAGCCCAAGGACGCCAACCCGGCCCGCGAGCCCCACGGCCAGAAAGGTGAGTGTGGCTGGCACGGGGCTGGCACAGAGTCCCCTCCACCCCCTGTCACGCTCTCCCCGCGACACACGCCCCTTCCCCACACAGACACGCCAGCCGTGGAGGTGAAGAGCCTGGACCTGCTGGCAGCTCTGCCCACCCCTCCCCACAACCAGACCGAGGACGTCAGGTGAGCCGTCAGCCGCAGTGACCCCCCCAGGGGTGACACCAGCCCCCCCAGGGGTGACGCCAGCCCCTGAGGCCCCTGACACCTCCTTCCCCACAGGATGGAGAGCGATGACGAGAGCGACTCCCCTGACAGCATCGTCCCTGCCTCATCCCCCGAGAGTGTCCTGGGCGAGGAGCTGCTCCGCTTCCCCCTGCTCAGCGAGGCCAAGCCGGAGCTGGAGGAGCGTGTCCTGTCCCCCATCATCCCCATCATCCCCCGGGCCAGTATCCCAGGTGGGCTGGGCCGGGCTGGGGGCAAGGCGGGGCAGGAGGGAGTCTGTGGGGCACAAAAATCAGGCAGGAGAGCATCTGTGGGGGGCAGAGACCAGGCAGGGCTGGGAGGGGGCCTGCAGGCACATGAATTGGGCAGGAAGGGTCAGCACAGAATATGGAGGGGGGCCCCGGGGGGGGGGCAGTGCCGGGGAAGGGGCTGTGGGGAGCGTGGGCCGGGGGGGTGTAAGTGCACCTGGGCAGCAGTGCCTTGAGTGTGGCCCCGGGGGCTGGCCTGTGCCTGGGGGTCCCCCATCAGTGCGGGGGTGCCCTGTTCCCCCGTGCCACGCAGGGTGATGGATTCCCAGCGGCGTTCCTGCAGGGGTCTGGGGTTCCCGGGTGGCTGTTGGCAGGGCTGGGTCTGCGGTGGCTCTGATCCCCTCCCGTCCCTTCTACCCCCACACCAGTGTTCCCCGACACAAAGCCCTACGAGGCTGCGGAGCCCTTCGGGGGCCCCCCCGGGAAGGTGGGGGCAGCAGGCCCGGGCGCCCCATGGGAGAAGGGCAAGAGCAGCGAGGTCTCTGTCATGCTGACGGTGTCTGCAGCGGCCGCCAAGGTGAGCGAGGGGACAGCGGAGGGGAGGCAAGACCCTCGGGGTCCCGGCGGTGACCCCATGCATGGTGGCACCTGGGGGGCCGCACCCATCCCGTCCTCTTCTCGCCCAGAACCTCAACGGGGTGATGGTGGCCATGGCCGAGCTGCTGAGCGTGAAGATCCCCAGCTCCTACGAGGTGCTGTTCCCCGACGGCCCCGTGCGAGCGGCCGTGGTCGAGGCCAAGAAGGTGGAGACAGAAATGGCTGGTGAGTGTCTGCCGTGCCCCCGCGGGCTCCCCCGTGCCCCCGCGGGCTCCCCCGTGCCCCCGCGGGCTCCCCCGTGCCCCCGCGGGCTCCCCCGTGCCCCCGCGGGCTCCCCCGTGCCCCCGCGGGCTCCCCCGTGCCCCCGCGGGCTCCCCCGTGCCCCCGCGGGCTCCCCCGTGCCCCCAGGCCAGGCGCCCTATGACGGGCTGTCTCTGCCTCGCGCAGGGGTGCTCGGTGGGAAGGAGAAGGCGGCGCTGGCCGGGAAGGTGCCGGACACCAGCTCCGAGTGGCTGAAGCAGTTCGACGCGGTGCTGCCGGGGTACAGCCTCAAGGGCGAGCTGGATCTCCTGACGCTGCTCAGACAGGTCAGCGGGGTGTGGGGACCCCCCCTGGGGCTGTGACCCTGGGACAGAGGGAGGTGTTGGGGTACCCCTAAGGCTGTGGCTGTGGGGGGGGTGCAGGAGGGGGCCCTTTGGGGTTGAGCATTATTTTTGGCCACAACAACCTCCAGCAGCGTCCAGGCGTGGGTTGGGCTGGCTGGCAAGTGCCGGTCAGAGAGAGACTTGGCTCAACGCGAGCCAGCAGTGTGCCCAGGGGGCCGAGAAGGCCAGTGGCATCCTGGCTTGTGTCAGCCCTGGCGTGGCCAGCAGGGACAGGGAA
The DNA here is from genome assembly GCF_965140245.1 of Athene noctua. Lineage (NCBI taxonomy): Eukaryota > Metazoa > Chordata > Aves > Strigiformes > Strigidae > Athene > Athene noctua. The sequence goes on along the minus strand of NC_134066.1, from coordinate 2,647,384 downwards.
GGGATCTGAGCCCTGGTGAGGCCGCCCCTCGCTGAGGGGGTTCAGTTCTGGGCCCCTCACCCCAAAAAGGCCATTGAATGACTCGAGCGTGGCCAGAGAAGGGCAACGGAGCTGGGGCAGGGTCTGGAGCACAGGTCTGCTGGGGAGCGGCTGGGGGAACTGGGGGGGTTCAGTCTGGAGAAGAGGAGGCTGAGGGGAGACCTCCTGGCCCTCTGCAACTCCCTGCCAGGAGGGGGCAGAGAGGGGGGATGAGTCTCTGGAGCCAAGGCCCCAGCGCCAGGCCCCGAGGGAATGGCCTCAAGCTGCCCAGGGCAGGGTCAGGCTGGCTCTGAGGAAGGATTTCTGTGCAGAAGGGGCTGTTGGGCGTTGGAATGGGCTGCCCAGGGCAGGGGGGAGTCCCCGGGATCCCTGGGGGGGTTGAAGAGTCGGGCTGAGCCAGCGCTGAGGGATCTGGGGGAGTTGGGGGGGGTCAGGGTGAGGGTCATGGTCGGGCTGGAGGAGCTTCAGGGGCTTTTCCAACCATAAATTCTGTGGTTCTGTGACGTAGAGAGGGGTGTGGGGGTCCCTGTAGCCCCCCCCCCCCCATGATTACAAGGTGACACAGGGTTTCCTGAGGGCCCAGGTCGCCCCATGGGGAGGTGCTGAGACCCCCAGAACTGCGTGGAATGGTCGGGGAGCTCCTCGCAGGGCTGGGAGCGTGGCGGGGTGCTGCGGGGTCGCTGCAGGGCCAAGGACCCCTCGCCGTGACACGGGGGGAGGTTGGGGGTCCCGGTCCCTGGGCCGCTCTGACCCACGCCCCCCTCCCCGTGCCGCAGGAGAGCCCCGCGCCTGAGAAGACCCTGCACCACTGCTACGTCAACAACGTCTCCAACCTGGACGTGCGGCAGCTCTCCGTCATGCCCCAGGAGCCCTCGCCCCCGCTGTCCCCCTCCGTCCCCTCCCCGTCCAGCCCCGCCGAGGCTGCCAGAGTCCCCGACCCCGAGGCGGCCCACGAGGCAGCCCCGGCCCCCGCGTCGCCCCTGCCGCCGGCCCCCTCGCCAGCCCCCCAGGAGGAAGAGGCCTCGGCCCCCCACTCGCCGCCCCGTTTCAAGCCGCGCTCGCGGCCGCCGGAGGACGGGGACGAAGCGCGGCCCCGCCTGAAGAAGTGGAAGGGGGTGCGGTGGAAACGGCTGCGCTTCCTCGTCACCATCCAGAAAGGGGGGGCCAAGCGGGACGGGGACAAGGAGATCGCCGAGTTCATCGACAAGCTGGGCACCACCCTGCGCCCCGAAAAGGTCCCGCGGGACCTGCGCAAGTGCTGCTTCTGCCACGAGGAGGGCGACGGGGCCACGGACGGGCCGGCCCGCCTGCTTAACCTCGACCTTGACCTCTGGGTCCACCTGAACTGCGCCCTGTGGTCTACGGAGGTCTACGAGACGCAGGGGGGGGCCCTGATCAACGTGGAGGTGGCCCTGCACCGCGGGCTGCTCACCAAGTGCTCCCTGTGCCAGAAAACCGGCGCCACCAACAGCTGCAACCGCATCCGCTGCCCCAGCGTGTACCACTTCGCCTGCGCCATCCGCGCCAAGTGCATGTTCTTCAAGGACAAGACCATGCTCTGCCCCCTGCACAAGCTGAAGGGGCCCTGCGAGCAGGAGCTGAGCAGCTTCACCGTCTTCCGCCGCGTTTACATCGAACGGGACGAGGTGAAGCAGATCGCCAGCATCATCCAGCGCGGCGAGCGGCTCCACATGTTCCGGGTGGGGGGCCTGGTCTTCCACGCCATCGGGCAGCTCCTGCCGCACCAGATGGCCGATTTCCACAGCGTCACGGCCCTCTACCCCGTGGGCTACGAGGCCACGCGCATCTACTGGAGCCTGCGGACCAACAACCGCCGCTGCTGCTACCGCTGCACCATCTGCGAGAACAACGGCCGCCCCGAGTTCGTCGTGCAGGTCATCGAGCAGGGCCTGGAGGATCTGGTCTTCTCCGATTCTTCGCCGCAAGGTAAAAGGGGAAAAGTGAAAAAGGTGCTGCCGGGAGCTGCGGGTGCCGCGTCGCTGCCGGCCTCCCGTGCTGCGGTGGGGAGGACGGGGCGAGGGGAGGCTTGAACTTGGAGGGGGGGGTCTGCGCTTGAGGTGGCTCCAACCCTCCCTCCCCTCGGCAGCCGTCTGGAACCGGATCATCGAGCCGGTGGCGATGATGAGGAAGGAAGCCGACATGCTGCGACTCTTCCCCGAGTACCTGAAGGGCGAGGAGCTCTTCGGCCTCACGGTGCACGCGGTGCTGCGCATCGCCGAGTCGGTAGGTCCTGGGGGAGCCTGCGGGGTGGGGGTTTATTCCCCGCTGGGAAAGGGAGCGGTGGCCGCGCTGGTGGAGCCGCCGCTCGACCCCCGGCCCCTCCGCTCCCTCCTCGGCAGCTGCCGGGCGTCGAGAGCTGCCAGAACTACCTGTTCCGCTACGGCCGCCACCCCCTGATGGAGCTGCCGCTGATGATCAACCCCACCGGCTGCGCCCGCTCCGAGCCCAAAATCCTCACCCACTACAAGAGGTAAGCGGGTCCGGGATCCCCCGGGAGGGTCCGGGATCCCCCAGGAGGGGCCGGGATCCCTTAGGAAGAGCTGGGATCCCCCGGGAGGGGCCGGGATCCCCTAGGAAGAGCCGGGATCCCCCAGGAGGGGCCGGGATCCCCCAGGAAGGGCCGGGATCCCCCGGGAGGGGCCGGGATCCCCCAGGAGGGGCCGGGATCCCCCGGGAGGGGCTGGGATCCCCCTGGAGGAGCTGGGATCCCCCTGGAGGAGCTGGGATCCCCCAGGAAGGGCCGGGATCCCCCGGGAGGGGCCGGGATCCCCTAGGAAGGGCCGGGATCCCTCAGCTCTGATTCCCTCTTCCCCCCCCCCCTCCGCAGGCCCCACACCCTGAACAGCACAAGCATGTCCAAGGCCTATCAGAGCACGTTCACGGGCGAGACCAACACGCCCTACAGCAAACAGTTCGTGCACTCCAAGTCCTCCCAGTACCGGCGCCTGAAAACGGAGTGGAAAAACAACGTGTACCTGGCGCGGTCCCGCATCCAGGGGCTGGGGCTCTACGCGGCCAAGGACATCGAGAAGCACACCATGGTCATCGAGTACATCGGCACCATCATCCGCAACGAGGTGGCCAACCGGCGGGAGAAGATCTACGAGGAGCAGGTGGGGCCCCGCGCGGGACGTGGGGGGGATCTGGTAGGATGGGGGGGGGCTCAGGTGGAACACTGGGGGCTCTGATGGGGTGTGAGGGGGCTCTGGCAGGACACTGGGGACTTGGGTGGAATGTGGGGGGGCTCATGTGGAACATCAGGAGCTCTGGTGGGATGTGGGGGGGCTCTGGCAGGATGTGGGAGGCTCTGATGGGATGTGGGGGAGCTCTGGCAGGACGTGGGGGGCTCAGGTGGAACATTGGGTGTTCTGATGGGATGTGGGGGGGCTCTGGCAGGACGTGGGGGGCTCAGGTGGAACACTGGGGGCTCTGATGGGTCGTGGGGGGGCTCTGGCAGGACGTGGGGGGCTCAGGTGGAACACTGGGGGTTCTGATGGGATGTGGGGGGGCTCTGGCAGGACGTGGGGGGCTCTGATGGGATGTGGAGGGGCTCTGGCAGGACGTGGGGGGCTCAGGTGGAACACTGGGGGCTCTGATGGGTCGTGGGGGGGCTCTGGCAGGACGTGGGAGGCTCTGATGGGATGTGGGGGGGCTCTGGCAGGACGTGGGGGGCTCAGGTGGAACATTGGGGGTTCTGATGGGATGTGGGGGGGCTCTGGCAGGACACTGGGGACTCTGAGATGTGGAGGGGCTCAGGTGGGACGTGGGGGGGCTCAGGTGGGATGTGAGGGTCCCTGATGGGATGTGGGGGGTCCTCTGGCAAGACATTTGGGACTCGGGTGGGACGTGGGGGGGCTCAGGTGGGACTTTGGGGACTTGGGTGGGATATTGGGGGCTCTGGCAGGATATTGGGGGCTCATGAGATGGGGGGGACACTCCTGTGGGACATGGGGGGCTCTAGTGAGATGTGGGGGGACTTGGATGGAACATTGAGAGCTGTAGTGGGGTGGGGGGTGACTCGGGTGGGACATGGGGGTCCCGCTCCGGCCGCTGACACCCCCTTCTCCCCCCAGAACCGCGGCATCTACATGTTCCGCATCAACAACGAGCACGTCATTGACGCCACGCTGACGGGGGGCCCGGCCAGGTGAGCACGGGACGGGGGGAGGGGGGTCTTTGGGGTGAGGGGAACCCCCCCAGAGGGAGCAGCTCAGCACTGAACCCCCCCCCCCAGGTACATCAACCACTCGTGTGCCCCGAACTGCGTGGCCGAAGTCGTGACCTTCGACAAGGAGGACAAAATCATCATCATCTCCAGCCGGCGCATCCCCAAGGGGGAGGAGGTCAGGCGGGGGGGCCGGGGGGGGCCGCGGGGGGGCTGGGGCTGTGCCGTGGGTGACACCCTGTTCTCTACACCCCCCCCCCAGCTCACCTATGACTACCAGTTCGACTTTGAGGACGATCAGCACAAGATCCCCTGCCACTGTGGAGCCTGGAACTGCCGGAAGTGGATGAATTAGCTGGGAAAAAAGGGGCTGGGGGCCGCGACCCCCCACCTCGGAGACCTCGCCAAGACCCCCCCCCGGGGCCGCGGGAGGTGCCAGGGCGGCCGGGGGGCACCGAGGAGGCTGCGGCGGGGTTGGGGGGGGGAGAACCCGCCGGCCCTGCCCGGGCGGGACGGACGGACGGACGAAACTGGCAACTCAGGGTTTTCTTTGCTTCGTCCTGCGAGGAAAAAAAGAAAAAAAAAAAAAAAGAAAAAGGAAAAAAAAAAAAAAAAAAAAAAGAGGGGGGCGTGGGGGGGGGGCCTGGTGAGACCCCCCCCACTTCACCACCAGCCCCCCGCCCGCCTCCGCCATGGGGGGGAGCAGAACGGTCCCAGCGCAGCCGGAGCGAGTTTGGAACCGGCCTGGATTGAAATAATTTTTTTTTTTTTTAATTTTTTTTTTTTTTTTTTTTTTTTAGAAACGAAAACTAATAATATTTGCTCGCTAATTACCAAGGTAACACAGACTCCTGTGAGCTCGACAATCCGGGCTCTGCCCCGTCGCGCCGCGGCGGCCAGAGCTCGCTCGGTTCCTTCGATCTCTTTTTGTTTGTGCGTGTGGACGAGACCCCCCCGGAGCGCGGCGGCGAGGGCCCCCCCCCCCCCGACAGACACAAGGAGCTTCTGCACCCAGACCTACCTCATTTTAAGTGTTAGATTTTTTTTTTTTTGGATTTTTTTTTTTTTTTTTTGGTTGTTTTTAAATGTGAGCCCCCACCAACCCAACCGGGCAGAGCCTCCCGCCACCGGAGCCGGACCCTGGCGGGGGGGGGATGATGTGTGTCTTCTCTCCCGTGAGCTCCAGGGGATGTGCCCCCCCCACCCTCCCTCCTTTGGATGTGGCTGCAGATGGCCCCTTACCACGGGGGGGGGGCGTCCCCTGCCCTCGTGTGTGTGTGTGTGTGTGTGTGTGTGTCCCCCTTCCCCGGGAGGTCCCAGCCGTGCGATGTGCCAAGGTGTGAGGTGGGAATGGGGCAGGGAGAGGGGGGGGGGGGGAGTGCCGGACCTGCTCCCCCAGTGCTGAGGGGGGGCTGGGGGGGCCCCCCCCCCCCCCCACTTGCCCGTAGCACCCAGGGCTGGGGCTGTGCGTGGTCGGCGCGGGGGGAGAAGGTTATTTATCTATTTATACCTTATATTGTATATACTAGACGGGGGGGGGGGGCTCTTTGTGCTCTGCTGGGCTGAGATTTGGGGTGCAGGTGGGGGGGGGGGGGCTGTGTGTGGGGTGCGGGGGGGCCGCGGCATTTTTAAAACCCAATCTCCGAGGAGGGGCCGGGGGTGGGGGTGTGTTTTTTTTGGGGGGGGGGCTGGTCTGGAGCCTCCTGCCAGCCAAGGGGCGGCCTCGGAGAGCGAAGCAGCGAGTGGGCATTAACCGCCCCCCCCCCCCCCCCCCTTCCCATCCCCAATCCGGCTGCGGCCCCCCCCCCCCCCCCCCCTTCCCTCCCCCAGGGCCACCACCTGCCCCCCCACCCCCCCAAAAACACACCCTGGAGAATGGGGAGGGGGAGAAACCCCCCCCCGGGATGCTGGGGGCAGGGAGGGGGGGGTTGGATCTCAACGCACAAACGCACGGCGTGGGGGGGACCCTCCTGTCCCCCGGGGAGGGGAGGGGGGCCCCCCCCCCCACCCTACCACCACCACCACCCCCCCCCTCCTTCTAGCGTGGCAGGGATGGTGCAAGGGGGTGGGGGGGGTGGGGGGGGCCGGGGCGATCTTTAAAGCTGCTTCCGCAACTCGTCAAAGCTGCAAAAAGGTTTAAGGTAAAAAATGTTTAAAAAAAAAAAAAAAGACAAAAAAAAAAAAAAAAAAAAGGAAAAAAAAAAAAGGAAAGGAGAAAAAAAAAAAGACAAAAAAAAAAAAAGACAAAAAAGTGAGAGTGGGGGTGGGGGATGAGAAAGTTTTAACAGAAAATATACGAGAAATTTAACTTTCAGAGCTGTACATAGCCGGGGCGTGTAGAAATCCCGTTTTTACCAATACCGGAACCACTGGATGTTATTTTAAAATAAAGCGCGTGAGAAGCCACCGGCTGCCGCCTCTGGGGGGGGCGGGGGGCTGGAGGGGGGGGACACCCCGGCCCTGTGTTCAGGGGCCGGGGGCTGGCCGGGGAGGGGGGTGTGCGCGTGTGTGTCTGTGTGTCTGTCCATGTCTGTCCGTGTGTCTGTCCATGTGTGTGTCTGTGTCTGTCCATGTCTGTCCGTGTGTCTGTCCGTGTGTGTGTGTCCGTCCGTGTCTGTCCGTGTGTCTGTCCATGTGTGTGTCTGTGTCTGTCCATGTCTGTCCATGTCTGTCCGTGTGTCTGTCCATGTGTGTGTCTGTGTCTGTCCATGTCTGTCCATGTCTGTCCGTGTCTGTCCGTGTGTCTGTCCATGTGTGTGTGTCCGTCCGTGTCTGTCCGTGTCCGTGTGTGTGTCCGTGTGTGTGTGTCTGTCCGTCCCTGTCCGTGTGTGTCTGTGTCCATGTGTGTCTGTCCGTGTGTCTGTCCGTGTGTCTGTCCGTGTGTCTGTCCGTGTGTCCGTCCGTGTCCGTCCGTGTCCGTCCGTGTCCGTCCGTGTCCGTCCGTGTCCGTCCGTGTCCGTCCGTGTGTCCGTCCGTGTGTCCGTCCGTGTGTCCGTCCGTGTGTCCGTCCGTGTCCGTCCGTGTCCGTCCGTGTCCGTCCGTGTCCGTCCGTGTCCGTCCGTGTCCGTCCGTGTCCGTCCGTGTCCGTCCGTGTGTCCGTCCGTGTCCGTCCGTGTGTCCGTCCGTGTCCGTCCGTGTCCGTCCGTGTCTGTCCGTGTGTCTGTCCGTGTGTCTGTCTGTGTGTCTGTCCGTGTGTGTCTGTGTCTGTCTGTGTCTGTTGTCGTGTCTGTGTCTGTCTGTGTCTGTTGTCGTGTCTGTGTCTGTCTGTGTCTGTTGTCGTGTCTGTGTGTCCATCTGTGACCATGTGTCTGTGTCCATGTCCGTGTCCGTGTGTCTGTGCCCGTGTCCGTGTGTCCGTGTCCGTGTGTGTGTCTGTGTCCGTGTCCGTGTGTCCGTCCGGTCCCTGTGCCCCACCCCTCCCCCCCCCCCGCCAAGGGCCGCCGTGACCCGGCGGGAGGGGAAAGGTCACCCTGCGGTCATGAGTCACGTGTGACGCGCGCTTCCGGTCACGTGGCGGGTGCTGGCGGAAGCGGGTGCCAGGCGCCGGGCGGAAGCAGGAGGGCGGCGGCGGCGGCGGGACCGAGCGGGGCCATGGAGGTGCCGGGGGGGCGGGCAGCGGGGCTGGGGGCGGCCGGGGGGGGCCGGGAGCCGGGGCGGGGGGAACCGGCACCGGGAGGGAGCGGGGCCGGGGGCAGCGACCCGGCCCGACCCGTGTCTGCCCGCAGGATCCCGGCCCCGGCCCCGGCCCCGGCCCCGGCCCCGGCCCCGGCCCCGGCCCGGCCGCGGAGACCCCGGCGGAGCTGAACCCTCCGGGGCTGGAAGGTGATACCGGGAGTGTCTGGGGGGGCCCCGGGGTGCGGACGGGGGGGCCGGCCCGGGAGGTGCCGCGTAGGTTCGGGTGTCCCAGGGGAGCAGCGTCATTGGGGGTCCCTGTCCTGCGGTGCGGGGGGGCGGCCAGGATTTCGGGTGTCCTGGGTGTGTGTCCGGGATTTGGGGTGTCCCAGAGCCCTGGGGGGGTGTCCGGGATTGGGGGTGTCCCGGGTTTGGGGTGTCCTAGAGTCTGGGGGGGGTTATCCCAGGATTTGGAGTGTCCAGGGTTTTGGGGTTTATCCTGAAGCCTTGGGTGTGTGTCCAGGTTTTGGGGTGTCCCAGAGCCCTGGGGGGGTGTCCCGGGTTTTGGGGTGTCCCAGAGCCCTGGGGGGGTGTCCCGGGTTTTGGGGTGTCCCAGAGCCCTGCGGGGGTGTCCCTGGTTTTGGGGTGTCCCCTTGCTGCTGCCGGGCGCCTCACGCTGCCCGTCCCCAGGGGAGCCCCACCGCGGCGCCTACACCACCTTCATGAAGTCCCACCGCTGCTACGACCTGATCCCCACCAGTTCCAAACTGGTCGTCTTTGACACTTCCCTGCAGGTGGGCCGGGCCGGGGGGGGCACCCCTGGGGCCGGGGGGGGGGGTGCAGGATGGGGACTGGACTCCAGCTGGGGGGCTTAACTGGGACCAGGAGGCAGGTTTGGGGCTGGGGGGCGGTCTCGGAGTTGTTCACCCAGCGTGTAAAGATCTGGCAAACGGGGCTGGGGGGACGTGGGCTGCTGGGGAGGGGGCCTGCTCCCACACAGGGTGCCCCCCACTTCCTCGTGGGGTGCCCCGTGTCCCCCTCTGCCACCCCGTCCCCCCCCCGCAGGTGAAGAAGGCTTTCTTCGCGCTGGTCACCAACGGCGTGCGGGCTGCCCCGCTGTGGGACAGCAAGAAGCAGAGTTTTGTGGGTGAGTGGGACTGGAGGGGGGGGGGGGTGTGTCCCAGGAGGGTTTTGGGGGGCTGGTGGGACCCCCCTCACCCTGCCCGTCCCCCCCCAGGCATGCTGACCATCACCGACTTCATCAACATCCTGCACCGCTACTACAAGTCGCCCATGGTAAGGGCCGGGGCTCGTCCCCTCGGGGTTTGGCCTCTGCCGGCCCCGCGCGCGGCCTCGGTCCATCCCGGTGTCTCTCCTTACACCCAGGTGCAGATTTACGAGCTGGAGGAGCACAAAATCGAGACGTGGCGAGGTGAGGGGGGGTCCCTACCAGCAGCCTCCCGCCCTCCCGGACCTGCCAGCTCTGCCCGGCCCCCGCGGCGCCGCCGCTCCCCTCAGCGTCTCCTCTCCCCACAGAGGTTTATCTCCAAGACTCCTTCAAGCCGCTGGTCTGCATCTCCCCCAACGCCAGGTACCTCCGTGCTGCGGGGAGGGGGGGCAGCACCCTCAGGCGCGAGACCGGGGTCCGGGCGAACCCCGATTCCCCCCTCTCCCTCCTGCCCCGCAGCCTGTTCGATGCCGTCTCCTCCCTGATCCGCAACAAGATCCACCGCCTGCCCGTCATCGACCCCGACTCGGGCAACACGCTCTACATCCTCACCCACAAACGCATCCTCAAGTTCCTCAAACTCTTTGTAAGTCCCACGGCGGTGGCGGGGACCCCCCCTCGCCCCCCGAGACGAGCTGCGCCGGGTACCTCTGGCTGCGGGGCGCAGGGGGTGGGCGCAGGTGCCTCGCGCCGTGTGGCGGGTGCTGCGTGCGCCCCGCAGCCCGTCCCCTCTGCTGGGGGGGGTCCCCGCCCCGCACCCAGCGCTCTCTGCTTTCACTCCTAGGACCCCCACTTCGGCGGGGGCGGCGCGGCAGGCCGAGCCAGCGTCAGCACTGTCCCCCTCCCCGTCCCCTGCAGATAGCGGAGGTCCCCAAACCCGAGTTCATGGCCAGGACGCTGGAGGAGCTGCAGATCGGCACCTACAGCCGCATCGCCGTGGTGCGCACCAGCACCCCCATCTACGTGGCGCTGGGCATCTTCGTGCAGCACCGCGTCTCCGCTCTGCCTGTCGTCGATGAGTCGGGTAAGGCCGGGGCCTGGCGCCCCCAAACGCCCCGGCACGGTGTCCCTGTCCCCCCCGGGGACCGGCTACACGGAACCCGGGCGCCTCAGGGCCGTTTCCTTCCCTCCCCAGGGCGGGTGGTGGATATCTACTCCAAATTCGATGTGATTGTGAGTACAGGGAGAGGGCTGGGGAGGTGAGGAGGGGCTCTGGGGGGGCCTGACTGTGTCCCCGTCCCCCCCGCCAACACCTCTCCCCCTACCCCAGAACCTGGCGGCTGAGAAAACCTACAACAACCTGGACGTGACGGTGACGCGGGCGCTGCAGCACCGCTCCCACTACTTCGAGGGCGTCCTCAAGTGTTACAAGCACGAGACGCTGGAAACCATCATCAACCGCCTGGTAGAGGCCGAGGTAACCGTGTCCCCCCCCTGCCCCGGGGCGTTGTGGGGTGCAGGGAGTTGGCGGGGGGGGGGCCGGGGTCCCCGCGCCGGCCTCAGCCTTTCCCTGTCCCCATCCCGCCCCCCCCAGGTTCACCGGCTGGTGGTGGTGGACGAGAGCGACGTGGTCAAGGGGATCGTTTCTCTCTCGGACATCCTGCAGGCCCTGGTGCTCCCGCAGGGCCCCTGAGGCGCTGGGGGGGGGGTGCTCAGCCCTTCCTGGTGTGCCCCCCCCCGTCCCGTTCCCCCCCGCCAGGGACACCCCGGGGTGGGGACCCCACTCACCAGCAGCATCCAGCAATAATCTCCAGCCGTGGGGCAGCCCCACGCTGCCCTTTTCTGGGGCGGGGAGAGCCCACATACACACCCCCCCACGCTGCACCCCACACCCTGAGGCTGTGTTGGCCGAGACGGCGGGGTGCTGGGGGCCCCCCCGGCCCCCCCCCGGGGTTCAGGGTCGGGGTCAGCCACCTCCAGGCCCAGGGTCATTCCCTGTGCGGACCCTCCCCCCCCGCCAGTGCAGGGTTTTGCTGAGTTTGGGTTTAACCGCCCTCCCTCAGCTCCGTCCAGCCCCGGGGCTGCCCCCCTGTGCCCCCCCCCGGGCCCCCCCACCCCGCCAGGCCCCGTCTGCACCCGCCACCGCTTCGTGTGTGGAGAGAAACCGCGAATAAACACAGACCTGGCACAACCCCGGCCTCGCCGCGGGGCACGCGGGGGGCACCGCCGGTGCCCAGGGAGGGGGGGGGGAGCCCGGAGAAGGGGTCCAGCCCCCCCCCAGCCCTCCCCGCGGGAGAGGGGGAATCTGCTGAGCTCGCCCAGACCCTAAATCCCTGTTTGTTCCGCCTGTGGCTTTTCTAAAAGGCCGGGATTGGGGACGGGGACCCGGCGGGACGCGGGGACCCTCCCGGCGGTGGCTGCGGTGAGTGGGGGGTGTCGGGGCTGGGGGAGCAGCGCTGGGGGTGGGTGGGGGGGTGACCGGGGTCCCCGTGGGGGTGCTAATGGGGGTCACCGGCCACCCGGCTTTGCCGCGGGGGAGGCGCGAGGCCCGGCCGTGCTGAGCGCGGCACATTCCCGGCCCGGGCGGGGGGGGGTGGGTGGCTGCGTGGGGGGGGTGAGTCCGAGACGCGGCCCCCGCCAGCTCCCGCCACCGGCCCCGGGGTCCGGCAGAGGCTGCGGTGCGAGGTGAGAGCGGCGGGGCTGTGAGGGGGACAGAGGCGCACCCCCCCGGGGTTGGGGGGGGCCGGTGCCGTTGCCATGCCGCCGCCGGAGGGTTGCTAAGCTCCGCTCGGAGCCCGCGTGGGCTGCGGCGCTCGGTGCCAAACCCGGCATCGCTCGCTTTGGCGCAGGGGGGGGAAGGGATCCCGGGGTGGTGGTGGTGGGGGGGGGTGGTGGTGGTGTTTGGGGAGAGGGGGGGGCACCACACACGACACCCCTGGGACGACCGGCGGGCTCCCCGCGCTCTCCCGGGCTTGCCCGGTGGCCGAGGGCCTGGCAGTGCCACCGGGCGGGACACGGGGGGGTCCCCGGGGGTGCACGTGCGGCGGTGGCTGCGCCGAGGCTCCGGGGGAGGCGTGTGGCTGCGGGGTGACCCCCCCTACCCCCCCCGGCTCCCCCTCGACCCCCTGGTCCACCCCGCGGGGGCAATGCTGGGGGGCGCGGAGCGGGGCGCGGGGCGCCTGCGGATCTGCGAGCGGACCAAGCTGCTGCTGGTGGAGATCGACACGGTGGCGTGTTGCAGCCCCGGCGCCGGCATGGCCGCGGGGTGCCGGCCCGCGCCCCCCTGGACCTACCGCCGCATCGCCGGGGAGTACGCGTGAGTGGGGGGGCCAGGGGGGTGAGGGGGGGGCCGCCCCGTGCCCTAGTCCCCCCCTGCCCGCGTTCCCCAAACCCTCGCACCCCTCACGACCCCCCCCGCTGCATCCCCGTGCTCCCCAAACCCTCATGCCCCCCCCACTCCTTCCCTTCACTCCCAAACCTTCACCCACTCCCTCGCCCCCCCCCCCAAAAATTCCCCAAACCCTCACGCCCCCCGCCCTCCCCTCTCTGTCTTGCAGGTACCTGGAGAAGCGCTTCGTGGCAGAGCTGGCCCCCCCCTGGCCCCCAGCACCCCCCAGTCCCCCCCGGCACCTGCAGGACTTCGCCCCCCCGCCCCCCCAAGGGCGCGACACCCGACCCCGCGCCCCCCCAACCCGCTGCCAACCCGAGGGGACGGGGGGCAGCGCACCCCGGGGCCGGCACCCGCCGTGTCCCCCCCGTCCCCCGCTGCCGGGGAGCAGGCAGGGCCCCCCCAGCTACGAAGCCCACATGCAGCGGGTGCAGGCGGCCCCCCCGCGCCGGGGGGGGCCACCCCCTTACATCTCACCCCCCGCTTACGACGCTCCCCACCGCACCCTGCAGCTCCGGCCCCCCCGGGGCCCGCGCAGCCCCCCGCCCGCACCCCGCGCCCGGGGGGCTGTGCCGGGGGGCTGGAGCCACACGCTGCCCCGGGCGGCCACCGAGGCCGGGCACCGGCGGCCCCGCGGGCCACAGCCGGCCCTGGGGGGGCCCGGGACCCCCCGGCACAGCCAGACGCTGCCCCGGGCGGCGGCCGGCCGGGAGCGGGGCCCGGGGCGCGGCAGGGGCCGGCGGGGGCCGGGGGGTCACGTCCTCATCGACGCCACCCGCGTGGTGGTCCGGGCCCAGTACGTGCCCCCCCCGCAGCGACAACAGGTCCGCTACACCGGGGGGTCCCCGGGGCCCACCCCCACCCCGGGCAGCCCCCCTGAGGCCGCCGCCGCCCCCCCTACCACCGCCACCCCGCCAGCGGCACCTTCGCCCCCCCGGGAGCCCCCCCGGGATCCTCCCGGCAGCCCGCGTGTTCCCTGGCGGAGCCCGGGGGGTTCCGGGGGTGCCCGGGGGCGGCCCCCCCCGCGGCGGCCGGCGCTGTACGCCCAGGCGCTGCGCGAGGCCGTGTCGCGCATCCGGCGGCACACGGCGCCCGACTCCGACTCCGAGGCCGAGGGGGGGCCGGGGGGGGCCCGGTGGCGGCACTGCCGCGACGCCCGCGCCTACAGCAGCAGCAGCAGCAGCCTGGAGAGCACCGGGGCCCCCCCGGGGGCTGCCAGCCCCCCCCGGGCTTAAGGGGTGGGGGCTACAGGGGTGTGGTCCTTGGGGGGCGGGGCTTGGCGGGGTGTGGCCCTCGGGGGGCGGGGCTGGGGGCTGCGGGACCCTCCGGCGGACCCTAATAAAGGCTGCGGGATCCCCGTGCGCCGCCTCCGCCCCTTGTGTGTGCGCGGTGAGGGGGGAGCCATCACCCCCCCCCCCCCCCCCCCGCCCTCCCCTGCACCCCCCGTTCTGCCCCAGCGAGGACCCAGGCGGCCGAACCCCCCCCTCACCCCGCGGTCCCGGGGTCAGTCGGAGGCCCCGGGCGTCCCGGCGGGGGTGGGACGCGCCGGCCGCCCCCCCCGGGTCCCCCGTAATGACCGGGTGAGCGCAGCAGGCCTGGCCCGCGGCCACCGGCCCCACGTCACGGCCGGGGGGGGTCCCCGGGTTGAGTCATCGAGGGGGGCTCGTCGTCCCCCCCCCCTCCCTGTACGGCCACCGCCTCTTAGTCACGCTGCGGGGGGGGGAGGATCCCCGCGGCCAGAGGAAACCGCACAAACACCGTGTCCCAATTTGCACGTTATTTAAAACCGGCTCCTCCCCCGCCCCCCTGCGCGACCCTGTCATTATCCCGGTGACACCGGCCGGGAGGTCACGGCGCGGGGCAGCCGCCGCAGCGGGCACCGGGGTGTCCGGGGCCTCCCGCGCCCTGGGGGGGCCGCTCGTGGGGCAGCCCCGGGGCCACGTCACCCCACTCGTCCCCTGTCCTGGCGCGGGGACGCGGGACCAGGGTCTGGGCCTGAGCCCGGCCACGATGGCAACCTCAGCCCACCGCGGCACGGCCCGGGCCTGGCGCAGCCTGGCATGGCCTGGCACGGCTCGATATAGCCTGGCACGGCTCAGTATAGCTTGGCACAGCCTGGCACGGCACGGCTCAGCTTGGCCTGGCACAGCTCGGCATCACTTGGCACAGCCTGGCACTGCTCAGTGTAACCTGGCACGGCTTGGCATGCCCTGGACTAGCTCGGTATAGCCTGGCACAGCTCGGCATGGCCTGGCACAGCTCAGTATAACCTGACACAGCCTGGCATGGCCTGGCACAGCTCAGTGTAGCCTGACACAGTTTGGCACAGCTTGGCAGGGCCTGGCACAGCTCGGCATGGTCTGGGATGCTTGGCGTGGCCTGGCACGGCCTGGTGTATCCTGGCACGGTCTGGCACAGCTTGGCCTGGCCCAGCACTGCTTGGCGCAGCTCAGTGTTGCCTGGCACGTCCTGGTATGACCCGGCACGGCTCGGCACATCTTGGCTCAGCCTGGGACAGCCCGGCACAGCTCTGTACAGCCTGGCTTAGCTTGGCACGGCTCAGGATGGCACAATACAGCCTGGCACGGCACAGCCCGTATCAGTTCGGTACAGCCCGGGGTGGATCGGCCCGGCTCGGCTCGGCTCGGCCGGGCGCGCTGCCCGGCGTGGCCCGGGGTGTCCCAGACGCGGGGGAAGGCGGCGCGGCCCTTTCCGTGGGCTCAGCTCCTGCCCAAACCCCTCCCGCTCCCCGCCGAGAAAATCACCTTCTAATTCGGGCCGCGCTGGCGCCAGCGCCGCCCCCCCGGGCCCCCCCCCGCCTCCCGCCGCCCCCCAAAACCCGCCGCAGCTCGGGGGGGGGTGGGGAGCGCAGCCGCGGGGGTGCCCACGCGTGGGACCGTCGGGGGGGGGCGGGGACGTCCCGTCCGGTACCGGTGGCCCCGGTCCGGTGCGCGGTGCAGCCCGCGGCCACCAGATGTCGCCGCGCAGCCGGTGACCGACCGGACCGAGGGCACCGGGGGACACCGGGGGACACCGGGGGTCCTGCCCCGGGAGCGGCGGGGTCAGGGGGGGGGAACCCCTGCCCTTGCACATCGCGCAGCCCCCGCGGGTCCCCTCCAGGACCGACGGGGCCACGGGTGTCACCGGTGTTGGCCCCGGGGAGACACGACCCACACGTGTCACCGGTGCCGGTGGTGGCTCCTTGGAGCCGTGACTCACATGCGCAACTGGCACTGGCCACGCCACGACCCACGTGTGCCGGCAGCACTGGCCACATCCCCACAGAGCGACGGCTCCCACGCGCACACGGTACCGGCCACGCCACGGCCACGCGGTACCGGCCACGCCACGACCCTGGACAGCCACATCCCCCCGCGGCACGATGACCACCCAACCCCGGCCACATCCCCGCGCACGGTGGCCACGCGGGGCCGGCGGCTCTCCCAGGCCGCGCGGAGGTAGCCGGTGGGAAGGGCGTGCGGGTGAATGCGCCATTGTTGCGCGGGGTTGGAGTCACAGATAATTACCTCAATTAGTTACAATGGCAGAGTAATAAATACAGGCTTAGCGGCTCCTTCCCCACTGCGGCTTCTCAGATTAATCCAGCCCGGGCGAGCGGAGCTGAAAGGAGTGATGGACAATTCATTAAACTCGCCGAATGCCGCACAAGGCACCCGTGAAGGCCGGCGTTAGCCCCCGGCGGCTCCGGCTTTGTCCCTAATTGTTCGTCTCGGGCATTGGTCACCTATCGAGGAGTGGGTGACGGCGACGGTCCCCCCGGGGCTGGCATGCCCGGGGATTAGAGGCCAGCCCTGCCACGGTTGCCGGGTGCGTTGGCCCCGCGTCGGAGGAATGCGGCGGCCGGGGGGGGCGGCCGGACAAGCCGGGCGCTGGCGGGAGGACGCGGGTCCGGGGGCGAGGGGGAGCCGGGCCCGGGGCTGGGCCGCTGGCGGCCGTTAACGGGGTGCGGGATGGGGACGGGCCCGCGGCGGGGACGGTGCCGCCGGCCAGGCTGTGCCGCTGGGCCTGGCTCCGTCCCTCTGGCCTGTCCGTCTGTCCCACACCTCTGGGACTGACACCGTCCGTCTGTCCCGCACCTCTGGGCACTGTCCTGTCCCTCTGTCCCACACTCCTGGCCATGGCTCTGTCCGTCTGTCCCACACCTCTTGGACTGACACCGTCCGTCTGTCCTGCACCCATGGAAACAACCCTGTTGCTCTGTCCTACGCTCTGTGTGTCATCCTGTCCGTCTGTCCTGAAACTTTGGGCACTGTCCCGTCCCTCTGTCCTGCACCTCTGGCCCTGGCTCTGTCTGTCTGTCCTGCACCGCTGGGCACTGTGCCATCCTTCTGTCCCACACCTCTGGCCATGGCTCTGTCCGTCTGTCCCACACCTCTGGGCACTGTCCTGTCTGTCTGTCCTGCACCTCTGGGCAGTCCTGACCCTCTGTCCCCCAGCCCTGGCCATGGCTGTCCGTCTGTCCTGCACTTCTGTGCACTGTCTCATCCTTCTGTCCTGCACCGCTGGGCCTGGCTCTGTCCGTCTGTCCCGCATCTCTGACCATGGATCTGTCCATCTGTCCTGCACCCCTGGCCGTGGCTCTGTCCGTCTGTCCCGCACCTCTGGGCACTGTCCCGTCCCTCTGTCCCACACCTCTGGCCGTGGCTCTGTCCGTCTGTCCCTCACCCCGGGGCAGACTCCCCCCCCGGGGAAGGGGGGGGCCCAACTGACCACAGGCCTGGCTCGCAGCCACCATCCAGCTGTTACCCAACTTCCCAGATGTGACGGGCTGGTGCGGGGCGGGACCGCCCTGTCCCCATCCCTGTCCTTGTCCGTCTGTCCCCATCCCTGTCCGTCTGTCCCTGCACCACACCAGCGGCTATTTCCAGCGTTATTTGTACAAGCCGGGGAGGTCTGCGCCCTGCAGCCGAGCACCCACCCCGCACCCGGGGTGCCCCTGCCCGCGCGGGGGGTCGCGCCTGCCCCGAGGTGCCCGGCGGTCACCGGCGCGCAGGAAAAGCTGAGTAACAGAGGTGACTTATAAGAATGTCATTATCTATATTCCTGACTCGCTACCGCAGGAAAACAGGCTATTTTCATGCCCTGTGCGTGTGCAGAATTTAGCAGGCAGATAACTCCCGGCAGGCGGGAGATGCTCGGAGGGTTATTTCGGGCTGTGTTCCTTTCCAGTCGTTTTTTCTCGCAGTTCTTTATTTGATTTCGCCACGCCAGGCTGTGTTTTTACCTTGGCGTGGACAGCGGGGGCCCCCGGGTTTTTTTTTCCCGCCCCCCCCCCCCCCTTCTCCTCTGAGTCTAAACATCAACTTTTCCACTATCGGCTCCGGGGGATATTTTGGGTGGCGGCAGCGTCATCCCGCAGCTTTTGATGCCGCGAATCCCCAGGGGCCCCGCGAGGTTCCCGGCTCCGGCCGCGGGGCAGCCCAGGCCGCGGGGACCCCCCAGCGGCAGGGTGGGGCGGGAGGGGGGGGCACGGATGGGAATGGGGGGTCCCCTGGCAGGGCCAGCTCCCTGCCCCGCTGCCTGTGGCTGGATGTCACCGTGGCCCCGTGGTTTGGCCCGTGCGGGACGTGGGGACTTCGCCCTCCCCAAAGTGTGGAGTTACGGTGCAGGGGGTGAATGTGGGCCCCGCGCCCACCCCAGGGGTGCCCGTCCCGGTGGGATACCTGTCCCGGGGGGGCCCGTCCCAGGGATGTCCGTCCTGGGGCTATTCCCACTCCTGTGGGATGTTTATCCCAGGGGAAAACCCATCCCAGGGGGATGCCAGCCTCGGGGGGATGCCCATCCCGGGGGGGGGGGTTTGCCCGTCCCGGGGCAATAACAACCCCAGCGGGGCACCTGCCAGCCGCAGAGCTGTGCCCCACCTTTACCACGACCTTCCTCTGCCTGCAGCCAGGCCCCACGCCCGAGTGTGGGGCTGCGTGTGGGGCCAGTGGCCAGTCCTGGCCCCCCCGGCCCCGGCCCCAGTAACCTCCGTGCCCTCCCCGGCCCCCCTCCTCCCCCGGAGCCGAGGGGAGCCGTCAGCCCCGGCCGGGAGCGGTGATGGACGATGCTCATTCCCTGTCTGCCGTCTTGTACCTCCCGTGGCCGCTCCCAACGCCCGGCCCCGGCGGCACCAGTCCCACCGCCCCGGCAAATTCCAGCGCCGAGGATGCCGCAGCCCAGGTGCCATGGTGATGGGCGCCCCGGCCGTGGGGACGGACGCCCCGACCGGGAGCGGCGGCTGGGCTGGAGACGGCCACGGTGGGAGGAAGATGGGGGTCTGCGGGGAGGGGAGGAGGGAGGGGGTAGAAGGATGGACGGACAGACGGCCGGAGGGGCTGGCGGACACGGAACGGGGAGGTGAGGGGAAGGGGAGGTGACGGATGGACGGACGGACGGATGGATGTGGGTGGTGGGGGCCGGCTGCCCAGCCCTGCGGTTTGGGGGACATTGCCCCCCCCCCCCCCCAGCAGCTCGTCCCCTTCCTCCCCCAGCCCCCCCAGAAACAAATCGGGGCAGGACTGATAAAAATATATCCTTTATTCTTCTCTAAAGGCTATCAGTGAAACCTGTAACAAAGCATTATTATTATTATTAATTATTATTATTAATTATTATCTTTAATTATAAAAAACAGGGCCTGGGGCCAGCGAAGCGCAGGGCGGGGGCGGCCTCAAACCGTCCGCAATAAATATTTTATTTACAGCGAGAAGGAGACCCCGCGGAGCCGGAGCAGCCGAGGGGGCAGCCGGGAAGGTGCGTGGCCCCGAGCCCCCCCAGGCCCGTTGCTGGCCCCTGGGGCAACCGCTCTGCCCAGGAGGGGCCAGCAGGAGGGTCCCCGGGGCGCATCCACGGGCGCCTTCACAATCCGGCCGAGCACCCAGTCATGGGGGGTGGCGCAAGACCCCCTCCGGGATGGGGCAGGGTGGTCCCTGTGGCGGTGGCGGGTGGGGAGGGGGGGTCACAGGCACTCGTGCAGCACCTGCGTGTTGGTGCAGTTGAGGCAGCTGACGTGGCAGCACCAGTGGAAGGTGCAGTTGCAGCGCTCGGTGACGCGCTGGGTGCGCGTGCGGTACCCGCGCCCGCAGCACAGCAGCTCGCACCCATCCAGCCCCGGCGAGGAGCTGTTGCAGAACCTCCCGGCCGTCCCCGCCGTCCCCGTCTTCCCGCTGTAGGTGCAGAAATTGGGCGACTTCTCGAAGTAGACGAGGTCGTGGGGCGAGGGGGGTTTGTGGGCCGGGTTCTCGGGTTCCAGGTGATGCAGCTCCACCCGCGACGCCCGGTTGCTGCCCTTGTTGCCGTAGATGACGCGGGAGGCCCCGTCGAATCGGTCCTTGAGGACGTCACCCACGGCGCGGAAGGTGGGCAGCCGCATCCAGCACGTGCGGACGGTGCAGGAGCCCGACATGCCGTGGCACTTGCACTCCTGGCGCATCTCCGAGAAGACCGTCTGCAAGGAAAGGACGAGGGGGGGGATTTGGGGTGCTGTGAGCAGCCTGCGGGCCCCCCCCTCCCGCCCCAGGGACCTCACTTCCACGTGGCATCGCATCATGCTCGGCTCACCCAGAGCCGGGTGGGAAAAACCTCTCTGATGTTCCCAGCGCCCGGACAGGGGCAGGTTGGGGGGTTCTGTGGCCGTGGACATCCTCGTGTCCCCCCCCCCGGCGCTGCCCAAGACCCCCCCCCATGCCCTCACCATGCGCCCGGCCTCGTTGTTGTGCAGGTTCATGAGGAAACGCAGGTCACGGCCCTTCTCGCTCGAGTCCACGAACTCCCTCCCGAAGAGGCGCCCAAAGTCGATGTTGTCGCTGCAGCCCCCCCAGTGCCAGTCGGGCCCCCCGGGGCCGCGACGCCGGTAATCGCAGGTGCAGGATTCGATGGAACCCTCCGAGCAGGACCGGGCCACCGAGTGCGTCACGCCGGCGCTGGTGATGGCGAAGATGAACGCCGTCTCCCGGCACCCTGCGGAGGGGAGCGGGGACCTCGGGGTGCTGCCGGGACGGGGAGGCGACACCCCCCCTCAGCACCCCAAACCCGCAGCCACGCCGGGCTGGCGATGAACCAGGGCGGGGGGGTAGAGGGGGTGCTTTTGCCAAGCATCCCGTCTCGGGGGTACCGGGGAGGGGACACGGGGACCCCCCCGCCGCCGCCACGCGGCCTCACCCCGGTTGACGATTTTGCCGAAGATGTTGGGGCCCTGGGAGGTGGGACAGTTCCAGCGGCGGTTGCGGAACTGCCACTTGCACTCCTTGATGGCGGTCTGGAGGCCGGAGCTGACGCTGTGCAGGATGCCGGGGTTCTGGCGGATCAGTTTGCGCTGTTTGCGGCTCAGCAGCTGCAGGCTGGGGTCCAGCACCAGCTGCACGTTCTTGGAGTCCGTCAGCAGGTTGGTGGACGAGGCCACGTTGATGATGCCCCTACGGCACACGGCGGCCGTCACCGTGGCGAGGCGGAGAGGGGGTGTCCCCCCAGCACCCCGCTCCCCCCCGACACCCTGCCCCGGTTTGTCTCCGCTACCGGAGCATCCTCCACCCGGGGGGTGGGGGGGTGCGTGTGTCTGTGTGTGTGTGTGTCCCCCCCCCGAGCAGTGACACCTTCACACCCCATCCCCGGCTACGGGGGGCAGCCGGTGCCAGCCCCGCTCCCCCCCTCGCCGCCTCCCCGGTCCCAGCCCCGGTCCCGGTGCCGGTGGACTCACCACCACCGCCCGCTGTTGTTCACCGCCAGCGTGTTGGAGAGGGAGGAGAGGGCCAGAGCCCAGAGCGCCCGGAGCGCCAGCCCCAGCGCGGCGGCTCGCATGGCTCCGGCCCCGGGAGCCCCGGCAGAATGCGCGGGCGAGCGGCCGCCGGGGGTATTTATGGTGCCGCGGAGCCCCCGGCCCGGCCGCTACATCCACGCGTGTTTCCGGACGCGCGGGGCGCGGGCGGCTCCGGGGAGGGCGGCCGCGGGGAGCGCCGGACGGGAGAACGGCCACCGGCACCGGCAACCGGGCTGGAGACGGAGCCCCGGGGCGCCGCGTCGGGACTGCGGGGCCCGGCGCTCCCTGCCCGGTCCCCCGGAGCGCGGCGTCGGGCGCTCCGTGCCCGGTGCTCGGTGCCCCCGGTACTCGGTGCCCGGTGCTCGGCGCTCCGTGCGCGGTACCCGGTGCTCAGTGCCCGGTGCTCGGCGCTCCGTACGCGGTACCCGGTGCCCGGTACCCGATGCTCAGCGCTCCCTGCGCGGTACCCGGTGCCGGTGCCCGGTGCCGGTGCTCAACGCTCCGTGCGCGGTACCCGGTGACTCCCCGGGGAGGCGGCGCGGCTGGACTCGGCGCGGCGCGGCGGGTGCGCAGCGCTCAGCACCCGGGAGCATCTTCCAGCCCCTTCCCTCTTATAGGGGCGGCGCGGAGGGTCCCCATGGGCCGGTCCCGCCGAACGGGGCCTCCCCGCGTCCGCGCCCTAACAATGGGGAGCGGCGGGGCCGCGGCACCTCTTATGGGGCGGCCGGAGCGGCGGCGCCGGGCCTGTCCGTCACGGCCCGGATTAGCCCGGCGGGTGGCTGCGCCCCGGCCCCGTGCCCAGAGAGCGGCCGGGGGGGTTGGGGGGGGCCCTGCTGCCGCCCCCCCGCCCTCCCCGCCCCGGCCCCGCCGCCCCGCGCACACGCTCTACCGGTACCGGGAGCCCGGCACGGCCCGGGACAGCTCCCGGTGCAAGGAGGAGGAGGAGGAAGAGGAGGAGGAGGAGGACCCGGAATAGTCCGGGACGGCCGGGGACAGCTCCGGGCGCACGGAGGGAGCGGGGGCCGGGGATAGCCCGGGATCACCCGGGACGGCCCGGGGCGCACGGGGGAGTGGAGTGACGGGATCTCCCGGGATAGCCCCGGGCTCACGGGAGGGGCAGAGTCCCGGGACAACCCCGGAGCTCACAGGGGTCCCGGGACACCCGGGTTTTGGCGGGGGGGAACACACGACACACACGGGACAGGACGGGGACGTGCAGCCGCCCGGGGAACGGGACCGTCGGGGCTGCGCCGGTCGCCGGTGCCGGTCCGGAGCCCCCGGACCCCTCGCCCGTCCCGGTTCGCGCCCGGCGCGACGGGGCGACCGCGTCCTCTCGCCGCTCGGGGTCGGGATGTCCCGGGGTTGTCCCGAGCTGCGAACGGGGCCCGACCCCGGGCCCTGCACCCCGGGCCCCCCGTGAACGTCCCGGTGGGCGCCCACGCTGTGAGCAACCCCCCGTGGGTGCGACAGGGCTGCCCCTGCCCCGGGGGGGGAGGGATGGAGGGATGGCGGGGGGGTGCCCGGGGGCGGGGGGGGCGGCCTGGGGGTCCCCACGGTCAGAGCACGGTGATGCGGGGTGAGGGGGGGGGCCCGTGCTGCCACACGTCTCGGTGGGGACGAGGGTCTGTCCCCGCTGTCCCCCGGCGGGGCGGGGCGGGGGGGCTGTGAGCTGAGCCCCCCGTTGTGGCGGGGTGCGGGGGGGGGGTCCGGGGGGTGCGTAGGGGGGTGTAATCCCCCCGCGGCGGTTTCCCCGGACCAGTCATGCGGGGCCGGATTAGCCCCGCTCGCCCGTCACGGCCCGGGGCCGCCGCTCGCGATTTCAATGCAAGGACGGACAAAGCCCCGGGCCGGCGCGGGGGGGGGTCGCACCGGACACCCCCCCAAATCCTCCTCCCCCCCTTCCCCCGGCCCCGGGGTCTCTGCTCCAGGACGGCGGCTCCCGCCCGCCCCCCCCCTCCGGGCCGGGCGGTGTCCGCGCCCTCGGGCCGCCGCCCCGTCGGGGCTCCCGGGGCTGAGGTCAGCGGCCGCGGGGAGGCCCCGGGGCGCGGCCGGGAGGGCCCTGCCCGGGGCCGTGCCACCAGCGGCGGGGCGCAAACACGGCCCCCCCGACCCCCCCGCTCCATCCCGGGACCCTCCCGGGGGTCCCCGCTCCCCCCGCTCCCCCTGCCCGCTCCCCCCCCCGACTCCTGCTGCCCCGACACCCCCCCCCCCCCCCCCATTCCGGTGCCCCGGTTCCCCCCCCTCCCCCCCAATCGGCTGGGGGGGGCCGATGCTGGGACCCCCCCTCCCGGTCCCGAAGCGTCCGCGGGAGCCCGGGGCGCGGAGCGGCTCCCGCAGCCGTCGGGGCGGCCGGTGCTGCCGGTGCCCCCGGGGGGGCCGCCCTTACCTACCTGCCCGGGGCGGGGGGGGGACGGGGGAGGGGGCCCCGCGCGTCCCGTCCCGCCGCACCGAGCAGGGACGGACGGACGGACGCGGGGGACGGACGGACAGCGGGACGGCTGGGCGGACCGAGGGACGGCGACGGGGCGGGGGGGGGAGTCGGGGGTACCCCACACCCGCTGCCTGGCCCGTGAGCACCGGCACGGCCCCGGTACCGCCGGTACCGGCCCGGCCCGGGGCGGGGGGGCTCCAGCCTGGCCCGGGGGTCGCACCGCTGGGACCCCCGTGTGGTTATTGGGGTCCTCACCCCCCCCCTCGCCTCTTGAAGCACAGGGCAGCCCCCCCGCCGTGCCCCCCCTCCCGGACGGGGGGGTGCTCATAGCGTGGGGGCGCACCGGGACCCCCCCGCTCCCTCCCGGTGCACTCCCCCCCCCCCCGCACTGCTGCAGCCGCTGCCATGGAAACGGCTCACGGCTCTCGCGAGCTCCGTGCCCCCCCCCCTCATCTCCAAGCGCGCCCCCGGGGCCGGTGCGGGGGGGGTGGGGGGGGGGGCGGGAAGCGGAGTCGGGGAGGGGGGGGGACGGGGACACCGGGCGCTCTCGCGAGATCGGCGCGATCGGGCCTCCGCTTCCGGCGGCGGGAGCGGTGCAGAGTCAGCTGCGGGCGGGGGGGCCACCGGCACCGGCACCAGGTGCGGGGGGGACACGGGGGGGCAGCACCGGGGAGGGGGCGGGGGGGCGGTGTCCATCGGCGGGTGCGCTGCACCGCGGGGGGGGCGGCGGGGGCACCGCACCGGCGCTGGGGGGGGGGGGGGTCTGCAGCGGGTTTGGGGGTGCGGAGCACGGGGGGGGGGGGGCACATCGCAGCGGGGGGGGGGGGGGGGGAATGGTGCGGTGCAGCGGGAGGGGCGCGGGGTCCGGGGGGGCGGGCGGCGGGTGCGGCGGGCGGGGGCGGGGGGCGATGCGGCGGGGGGGGGCGGTGCAGCGCCCGGGGGGGGGGGGCGGCGATTTAGGGGTGCGCTGCAATCCGGAGGGGGGGGGGGGGGGGCGGTGCGTTGGAGGGGCGCAGCGCGAGCGGGGAGAAGAAGGGGGGGGGTAATCAATTCGGGGGGCGTCGCGGGGCGGGGGGGGGCGGGCGGTCGCCCACGTCCGGGAGGGGCGCGCTGCGGTGCGGGGGGGGGGGGGCGCTGGGGGCCCCCCCCCGGCGGGGAGGTTGAAGGGTTGAAGGGCCGGGGGGGCCGCGCATGGACTGGGGGGGGGGGTGTAGGGGCTGTGCCCCCCCCCCTCACCCGAGGAGAGCTGGGATCCGTGCCTCAGTTTCCCCCAGTGCAGAGCCCGGGCCTGTCCCCTTGTAGGGTGCAGCGCGAGGCGGGGGGGGACACCCATATCCCCCCCCCACAGCCCCCCCCCCCACATTGAGCCACGCTACATGGGGCGCGCAGCCCCATCCCCGAGCCCCCCAGCACAAGGGGATCCCCGCAGCTCCCCAGAGCTCGGGGGATCCCCGCAGCTTCCCCCACCCCCAGTTTTTCGGGCCCCCCCCTCGCTCCCCCCCCGCCCCAGCGCCTGCCCCGTGCCCCCGCAGGATCGGGACGGAGCCAACGCCGCCGTCACCATGGGCAACATCTTCGGGAACCTGCTGAAGAGCCTCATCGGGAAGAAGGAGATGCGGATCCTGATGGTGGGGCTGGACGCCGCCGGCAAGACCACGATCCTCTACAAGCTGAAGCTGGGGGAGATCGTCACCACCATCCCCACCATCGGTGTGTGCGTGTGGCGGGGGGGGCCTGGGGGGGGCACCGAACCGGGATTCCCCCCCCCTCCTCCTCCTCCTCCTCCTCCTCCTCCTCCTCCAGCAGGGCTTTCCTCCGGAGGGGGCTCGTGGCCCCGCGTGCCTCAGTTTCCCTCCGCCGTGGCTCCTCGCAGGGTTCAACGTGGAGACGGTGGAGTACAAGAACATCAGCTTCACCGTGTGGGACGTGGGCGGGCAGGACAAGATCCGGCCCCTGTGGCGGCATTATTTCCAAAACACCCAGGGTAGGTGTGTGTCCCCCCCCCCTTTCCCTTCCCGAGGCTGTGGGGAGGGCACGGGGCTCGCCGGGGGGGGGCACCCTCAGCACCCCCAGCAGCGCCCGCTCGCCCTCGCCAGGGCTGATCTTCGTGGTGGACAGTAACGACCGGGAGCGGGTGAACGAGGCGCGGGAGGAGCTGATGCGGATGCTGGCGGAGGACGAGCTGCGGGACGCCGTCCTCCTCGTCTTCGCCAACAAGCAGGTGGGTCTGGGGAGGGCGGGGGGGGGGTCACGACCATCCCTGGGGTGTCGGGGCTGAGGACCGGTGGCAGGAATGTGCCCGGCCCCACGGTATCGGGGCTGGTGTCCAAGGCACCCCGCGGCAGGGTCGCGTCCATCCCCGCGGCGTCGGGGCTGGTGTCCCGCATCCCCGGGGCAGAGCCGTGTCCCCCCCATGGCATCAGGGCTGATGCCAGCCCCCGTGCCCATCCCCGTGGCATCGGGGCTGGTGTCTCACGGCCCCAGGGCAGAGCCGTGTCCCCCCCATGGCATCAGGGCGAGTGCCAGCCCCCCCCCCACCTTGCAGTGGGATAACGCCCATCCCCGTGGCGTCGGGGCTGGGCTTTAACGCTCCCTTGGGCTGGTCCGTGCCCGTCCCCGTGGCATCGGGGCTGGTGTCCCACATCTCCAGGGCAGAGCTGTGTCTCCCCCCCCGCAGCATCGGGGCTGGTGCCAGCCCCCGTGGCAGGATTAGTGCCCATCCCCGTGGCATCAGGGCTGGGCTTTACCGCTCCCTTGGGCTGGTCCGTGCCCATCCCCGCGGCATCGGGGCACGGCGGACTGGGGGGGGGCTGGCGCGTGACCCCGTCTCCGCCCCAGGACTTGCCCAACGCCATGAACGCGGCCGAGATCACGGACAAGCTGGGGCTCCACTCCCTGCGCCACCGTAACTGGTACATCCAGGCCACGTGTGCCACCAGCGGGGACGGGCTCTACGAGGGCCTCGACTGGCTCGCCAACCAGCTCAAGAACAAGAAGTGAGCGGGCGGCCGCCGGCCCCGGCCCCCCCCTTCCCCGCACCCCCGGGGCTGTGCCAGGCCCCCCCCGGCCGCCCCCTCCTCGCCCCGGTTGGGTTTTTGCTTTCTTCTGGCACCGGTTGCTGTGGGGTTTTTTTCGCCTTTTTTTGGGGTCTCCTCGGTTCCCCTCGGATCTCGTGTGTGCGTGCGTGGAAATATAGCTCTATATAACGTATCTGGGGGGCGGGGGCAGAGCCCCCCCGGGGAGCGGGACGGGGGCTGGGGGCTGCCTCGGCACTGCCCTGCCCGGGGGGGCCATGCCAGGGCACCCCGTCCCCGTGCATGTCCCCGCACCCCTCGCCTTCCTCTGGACCAAATGTGGGGGCAGCGGGGCCGCGGAGGCGGGGGGGGGGGGCATTTGGGACCATTCACACCTTCCCCTGTCCCCCCCCACCCCACTCCAGCACCCCCCCACACCCCCTCCTTCCTGGCCCTACGTGCCCCCCACCCTCCCAGGGGTCCCACACGTCCCCAGCCCCCCCATGTCACTTCGAGGCAGGTCTCCTCCCCGCAGCGCGGCCCCCACGGGGATGGGGGGGGGGCATGAGGCTGCCAGGACCCCCACGGTCCCCCCCCAGCCCATGCTCCCCCCTCCCAACTCCAACCCTGGCCGCCTGCACCCCAACCCCATGCCAGCATAGTGATTGTATATCCCTGCCCCTCACGGACGGACGGACGCCCCCCCCCCCCCCCCCCCCCCCCGGTACTGTAACGCCCCCCCCCCGCCCCCCGGCACCGTATTTATACCCCGGTCTGTGCTTGGTGTGACGTGTCGCTGCGGCTCTGCCCCGTCCGGGGACGTGTGTACTCGCCCCCCCCACCCCCCCCACCCCACGCCTGAGACGGTGGGTGACCCCCGGCTCCCCCCCTTGGATATTAAACATGTTTTATGTAGCGCTGCCCCACGGCTCTTCTTCCGCAGCCTCCCCCCCCCGGCGCGGGGGTCCCGCGGAGGGGGACGGTGATGGACAGCCCCGGGCTGGTTTTAATTAGAAAGAGCTTAGCGGGGTGAAGGGGGCTGGCGGGGGGGCGAGGGGGGGCTCCCCCCCTTCCCAGGCTCATCTTTAGGGGAATATTGGATGAAACGGTAAATCCCATTAGTGCTAATCCCGGCCGGGGCGTGGGGACGGTGCCAGCGCCGGGATGGGCGCGAGTGGGGCTCAGGACCCCCCCCCCGGTGTCACCCCCCCGCCATGGGCCCAGCTGAGCCCCGTCTGGGGCCAGCACTGCTGTCCCCATCCCCGTGTCCCCTCCGTGACGGTGGCTGGGGGGGCTCTTGGCCCCCAGGACCCCCCCCCAACACACACACACACACTGCGCCAGGGCACGGTGCCCCCTGCCCGGGCGTGGGGGGGGGGGGGGTTGTTGGATCGGGGGTGACCGGGGGGTCCCCGGTGGGCCGGGAGCCACGGAGCCAGCACCGGCGTGTTCCCGCCGGCCCGGCCGGCGGCTTTGTCTGGCGGGGGCCAGCCCGGCGCTGACCCGGTGGCCCTAATCCCATTAGCCCCCCGGCCCCCAGCCGCCAGCCCGGCTTCCCCACCTCTCGGCAACCGGGGCTGGTATGTGGGTGCGCCCGCGGGGCCGGCGTGCCGATGCCGTCGTCCGGGAGCCGCACCGGGGCCTGCGCCGGCACCGCCGCCGCCGGGGCCACCGCTGCCGTCCGCAGGGCCACCACCGCCGGCACGGGGCGAGGCAGCCGGGCTACTTGCCGTGTGCCGCTGTGACCCCCCCCCCCCGAGGCGGGGCTGCTCCCGGTGTTCCCGGCCCGGCACTGTGTCCCCCCCCCTCCCCGCCCCAGGCACGGGGCCACCGGGGCTTTGGGGCAGGTTTGGCCCCGGCCCAGCCCCCCCCCCCCCCCCGAGCCCCTCCGACCGGTTCCTCGTGGGTGAGGGGCTCAGGTCCCTTTGTGCCCCACGGCGGGGGGGGCTGGAGGGGTGTGGGGGTGCCAGGGGAAGGGAGGCACCCACCGGGTGCTGGAGAAGGGTGCTGGGTCCGGGTGGGTGCTGGGGAGGGTCCCGGACCCGGGTGGGTGCCGGTTTCTCCGGGCTTTGCTGCCGCCTGCTGGTACCGAGTCCCGACAGCGCCGGGACAGCGGGTGCTGCACCCAGCCGGTGCCCGGGACGACCCCCCCCGGACCCCCCCCATCCCCGCTCGGGGTGGGCAGGGGCGCCCGGGACAGTCCCCGGGGCAGCGGCGGGCGCCCGGTGCCAGCACGGGCTCGGTGTCACCGGAGCGCGGACAGGCGCGTGTCCTCGGGCACCGGGGGGGGGTGACCGGGCCCGGGAGGGGGACGGGGACCCCCCCGCACACCCACACCCCCCCGTGGGGAGCTCGGGGCAGCTCCAGCTCCCCCCGACGGCGCGTTGCGTGTCCCTCGGAGCGGTCCCGGTGCCGGCGGGGGCGGTGCCGGCGGGGGGGGGCGGTGCCCGGGGAGCGCCCGGGGGCCGGACCGGGCCGGGGGGGGCGGTCCCGGTGCCGCCGCCGCCGCCGCCAGCCCGGCCATGCCGCCCCCCGCCGCGCTGCTGCTCCTGGCGCTGCTGCTGCCGCCGCCGCCGCCCGCCCGCGCCACCGAGAGCGAAACCGAAACCGGCGCCCGGGGACTGCGGCTGGAGACACTCGTGAGCCCCCCCGGGAATGGGGGGGCGGAGCGGGGACCCCCGGCAGTCCCCTTGGACGGGGAGATGGGACCGGGACGGGATGGGACGGGGCGGGACGGGGCGGGGGGGGGGGATCGGCGGGGGGACGGCGGCAGCGGCGGGACGCTGTTGTCCGGGGGGGTGCGGGGGGGGGGCACCGGGGAGGCCGGCCTGGGCGGGGGACACACGGGAGTAACGAGAGGACCGGGGTGCGGAGGTGGGGGGGGGGACATCGGGGAACCGGGGGGTCCGGGATTACCGGGGGGGTCTGGGGCGGGAGGGGGGACTCCGGCTCAGGGGGGACCTGTGGACCCCGAGGCGCGGGGGGTCCCGTCCCGGCCCCCCCCGTGACGCCCCGTTGCAGGTGGCCCCCCCCGAGGGCTGCACGGAGCTGTCGGCGCTGGGGGACACGGTGCACATCCACTACACGGTGCGGGGCGGCAGGAACACGTCAGCACTGCGCGGCGGGCGGGGCGGCACCGGCGGGGGCGGCACCGGCCGGGCGGGGGGGCCCGGGGCGGGCGTCGGGGTGGCACGGGGGCGGGCATGGGGATGGGACGGGGGTGGCACTGGGGTGGGCTTGGGGATGGGACAGGGGTGGCACTGGGGTGGGCATGGGGGTGGCACTGGGGTCGTACTGGGATGGGCATGGGGGTGGCACTGGGGTCGTACTGGGACAGGTGTGGGGATGGCACCGGGGTGGCACTGGGGTGGGCATGGGGATGGCACTGGGGTCGTACTGGGATGGGCATGAGGGTGGCACTGGGTTGTACTGGGATGGGCATGAGGGTGGCACTGGGGTCGTACTGGGATGGGTGTGGGGGTGGCACCGGAGCATCACTGGGGTGGGCATGGGGATCGTACAGGGATCATACTGGGGTGGGCATGGGGGTGGCACTGGGATCATACTGGGGTGGCACCCGGCTGGGCACCAGTGTGTCACACTGGGACAGGCAGAGTGACAGCCCCAGGATGGGCCCTGGGTGGCACCAGGACGGCCACAGGGGTGGCACTAGGACCAGCATGGGGGGGGGCACTGGGACCAGCACAGGGATGGCTCTGGCGGGGGGTGGGGGGGGCAGTGGGGGCGGGGACAGCGCCGGGGTCCCCGGGGTGACGGTGCCGGGTCCCCGGGGTGACGGTGCTGGGGTCCCCGGGGTGACGGTGCCGGGGTCCCCGCAGGGCAGCCTGGAGGATGGGCGCATCATCGACACCTCGCTGAGCCGGGACCCGCTCCAGGTGGAGCTGGGCAAGCGCCAAGTCATCCCCGGTGAGCCACCGGCTGGGGGGGGGCACATGGGGACACCGGGAGTGGGGGGGGGACACGGGGACACCCGGGGGGGGGGGGGGGTGTCCCAGCGGGCTGCCCCGGGCGGCCCCACTCACCCCCTCCCACCCCTCTCCCCGCAGGCCTGGAGCAGAGTCTGCTGGACATGTGTGTGGGGTAAGCGGGGCGTCGGGGGGAGGGATATGGGGGCGCAGAGAGACCCCCCTCCCCAGTGTCCCCCCTCATTTTGGGCCCCGGGTTGACGTTCTCTCGCCGCGGCAGGGAGAAGCGAAGAGCCATCATCCCCCCTCAGCTGGCCTACGGCAAGCGCGGGTCCCCCCCCACCATCCCAGGTGAGCGCAGCCCTCGGGGGGGGGTTCCCACCAGCCCCCCCCCGTGGCCCCCACTCAGTGTGTGTGTGTGTCCCCCGCCCCAGGTGACGCGGTGCTGCGGTTTGAGGTGGAGCTGGTGGCTTTGTCGCGGGCCGGCTACTGGCAGAAGGTGGCCAACGAGGTGCTGCCGCTGCTGTGCCTGGGGCTGGTGCCGGCGCTGCTGGGGCTCATCGGGTACCACCTCTACCGCAAGGCCAGCAGCCCCTGGCCCTCCAAGAAAAAATTGAAGGAGGAGAAGAGGAACAAAACCAAAAAGAAATAAAATATATATTTTTTTTTTTCCCCCCTCGGCAGCTCCGTGGCTGCGCTGTCTGGCTCTGGGGGCGGGGGGGCAGTGGGAAGGGGCTGTGCACCCTCAAAAAAAAAAACAAACCTCCCTGCTCGCATCCAGAAGCAACAGACCCAACTCAGCGGGTCGCAGAAATAACACCCCAGGGCACATTTTGGGGTAGAATTTAGCTTTTTGATGGCATCTCTGCGGTGTCCCCAGGCCTGGGAGGGGGCTCGGCCCCGGCAGAGCCCGGGGTGGGGTCCGGGTGGGTGTCGGGGTGCACGGCGCCCTCATAACCTCGTGCACGTGTCCCCCCGCACCCAGCGCGGGGCCCGTCCCTCGGGCTGCAGCTCTTGGGGTGGCCGGCGAGGGGCTGGGGGGGGAGCCCCGAGATCCCCCCCAGGTACTGCCGCAGCAGGTCCCGCAGGCGCCGGTTCCTGCGGCCCAGGGCCGCGCGGTGCCGCTCCAGCGCCAGCTCCTCCAGCTTGGCCTTGTTGAAGCGCTGCCAGAACCGCTCCAGCCCCGCGTAGTCCCCCAGGGCCTGGGCGAGAGGCGAGGAGGAAAGTCGGGGGGGCGTGGGGTGTCCCCAGTTTGCCCACCCGCCAGCTACGGGGTCCCCAAGGCCGGATCCTGACCCTCGCCCCCCCACCCCGGCGTGGCAGCGTCCGGGGCCCCCCGGCGCTGCCTCCTCACCCGGGCCAGGGGCTCTGCGGGCGGCTCCTCCAGGACTCGCCGGGCGTCGCGCTCCTCCTCCTCCTCCAGCGAGGAAGGGCAGAACGGCAGCACCTTCTCCTCCTCCGACTCCAGCCTGCGGCACAGCTCGGCCAGGCGCAGCACGCGCTGGGCCTGGGGGGAGCAACGCGAGGGAGGCCAGGGCGGGAGGGGATGGCGGCACCCCCCAGTGCTCCTCCTGCCCCCCCAATGCTCTCCCAGCGCCCACACTGCTCCCCCCATGCTCCCCCTGCCCTCACAGTGCTCCTCCCGCCCCCCCAATGATTCCCCAGTTCCCCCGATGCTCCCCCTGCCCCCTAAATGCTCTCCCAGCCCCCCAATGCTCCTCCTGCCCCCCCTGTGCTTCCCCTGCCCCCCCAGTGCTCCCTCAGCACCCTCAATGCCCTCCCAGCCCCCCAGTGTTCCACCTGCCTCCCCAGTGCTCCCCGCGCCCCCCCAGTGCTCTCCTTGCCCCTCCTTGTCCTCTCCCTGCCCTCCCAGTGCCCCCCCTGCCCCCCAGTGCTCTCTCTGCCCCCCAGTGCCCCCTCTGCCCCTCCTTGTCCTCCCCCTGCCCCCCCAGTGCTCCCTCTACGCCCCCAGTGCTCCCCCTGCCCCTCCTTGTCCTCTCCTTGCCCCCTCCAGTGCCCCCCCTGCCCCTCCTTGTCCTCCCCATGCCCCCCCAGTGCTCTCCCTACCCCCCCAGTGCCCCCCCTGCCCCCGGGTCTCACCTTCTCCACCACCCGCGCCAGCGCGGTCAGGGCAGCGTTGCTCTGCGCGCTGAGCCGGGCCAGGCTGCCGTGGGCCTTAGCCCTGGCCTGGTTCATCTCGGATTTGAGCTCCTGGAGCTTCCCGAGGGCCTTTTCCTTCTCCTCCCGCCCGCGGCGGTTCTGCTCCTGGCTCTCCCGGAGGTGAGCCGCGAGCCGGCCCTTGGTGGCCGTGACCGAGTCCTGGGGACAGGTGACACGTGAGCAGGGGGACGGGGGGAGTCCCCGTGGCACCCCCCATCCCTCTGTGCCCTGACCCAACCTGGAGCTTTTGCAGTTTTTTCGCCTGTTTCTCGATCTCCCTGGAGCTCTTCTCGTCCTTCTCCTTCAGCGCCTCGAAAGCCACCTTCTGGTGCTTGGTGGCCTCCGCGTAGCTCTGCGCGGCCCGCTGGAACTGCTCCCAGAGCACCTCGGCCCTGCCCTCCAGCTGCAGGCGGCTGTGCTGCTTCTCCTGCAGGCCCTGGGGACAGACAGAGCGTGGGTGACCCGCCACCCCCCCAAACCTCGCCCTGCGCCCCGCTCACCAGGCCTAAAAGGCTCCTCGTCGCTTCCTCCCCCCCGCCCCGTGCCTTGTTTCTGATTTCATCCCGGGCGCTCTGGAAATTCAGCGTGGCCTCGTGGTCGTTCTCGGCGTGATCCTGCTCCGCGGCCAGCGCCACGGCCCGCAGGCAGCGGGTTTCTCGCTCGTGCTGCTCGAGGATGGTCCTTCTGCAGGAAACACAGGGAAGCTGCTGCCGGGGGGGGGCTGCGGTGCTCCCCAGAATCATGGAGGTCAGAAAAGCCCCTGAAGCTCCTCCAGCCCGACCATGAACCTCCCCCTGACCCCCCCCAACTCCCCCAGACCCCTCAGCGCTGGCTCAGCCCGACTCTTCAACCCCCCCAGGGATCCCGGGGACTCCCCCCTGCCCTGGGCAGCCCATTCCAACGCCCAACAGCCCCTTCTGCACAGAAATCCTTCCTCAGAGCCAGCCTGACCCTGCCCTGGGCAGCTTGAGGCCATTCCCTCGGGGCCTGGCGCTGGGGCCTTGGCTCCAGAGACTCACCCCCCCTCTCTGCCCCCTCCTGGCAGGGAGTTGCAGAGGGCCAGGAGGTCTCCCCTCAGCCTCCTCTGCTCCAGACTGAACCCCCCCAGTTCCCCCAGCCGCTCCCCAGCAGACCTGTGCTCCAGACCCTGCCCCAGCTCCGTTGCCCTTCTCTGGCCACGCTCGAGTCATTCAATGGCCTTTTTGGGGTGAGGGGCCCAGAACTGAACCCCCTCAGCGAGGGGCGGCCTCCCCAGTGCCGAGCCCAGGGCTCTGATCCCTTCCCTGTCCCTGCTGGCCACGCCAGGGCTGACACAAGCCAGGATGCCATTTGGCCACCCGAGCACACTGCTGGCTCCTGTATCGCTGTACCCTGTATAACCAGGGTGCTACAGGAGTCAGGTGTGTGTTGGTGGCGAGACAACTCCCCTGCACACCCGGCCGTTAATAACGGAGCGTCTGCTTGTCTACATCAAACTGCTGTTGGTAAGTTCTTTTATCCCATTCCGGTGACAATCGGGTGTCACTGCCCGCCCTCGGCCTCCACCTCCCGTACCTCTCACCCTCAAACTCCAGGCGCAGGGCCTGCAGCTGGGCGCCGTACCCCTCCTCCAGGCACCTCAGGCGCCGGCGCTGGAGCTGCAGCAGCCCGTCGATGTTGTGCAAGTGGCTGCGCAGGGCCTGGCCGTGCTGCTCCTCCGCCCGCTCCAGGTCTGTGACCAGGGACTGCGGAGGATGAGGAGGGTCACGGGCGGGCCCTGGCGCTGCCCCCCCGTCCCCGCCAGCCCCACGCTCACCGCGATGACGCTGTCCTTGGAGTCCATCACCCGCGCGAAGGTCTGGCTGAGGATCTCGACGTCCCGGCGCAGCTCCTCGGCCTTGGCCTCCCGCAGCGCCGCCCGCCATTGCGCGTGGAGCCGGTGGAGGTTCAGGGCGCTGCTGCGCTCCTCCTTGGCCAGCTTGTCCTGCGCGGGGGCCATGAGCGGCACGGAGGGGGACAGGGGACGGGCAGGGCGCGGGGACACGCGCTGCCAAGCCCCCCCTCGGCCCCCCTCCACGCACCTTGAGGAAGCGGGTCAGCATCTCCCCCTTTCTCTTGGCCGCCTCCTCCTCGGCCAGCGCTCGGCTCTGCAGCAGCAGGACCTCGTCCTCCGCCGCCATGGCGGGTGCCACCCGCGGGCGACGCTTGTCCGCCATGGCGGCTGGGCACGGGCACACGGTGTGAGAGGTGGGGGGGATGCCCGGGGTCCCCGCCGACACCCCTCCAGGGTCCCCCCAGGCCCCGGCCCCCCCTGCCCACCCCTGTCTGCCCCAACTGGGGTCCCCTCAGGCTCCCCCACACTTTGGGGTACCCCCAGGCCCCCTCGTCCCCGCACCCTTCCTGTCCCCGCCCCTCGGCCCCCCCTCCCGCAC
Source organism: Athene noctua (assembly GCF_965140245.1). Taxonomy (NCBI): domain Eukaryota; kingdom Metazoa; phylum Chordata; class Aves; order Strigiformes; family Strigidae; genus Athene; species Athene noctua. The sequence goes on along the minus strand of NC_134066.1, from coordinate 2,612,291 downwards.
CAAGGGGCTCCCGTCCCCCCCCGTCATCCCGGTACCGGTTGGCTCCCCCAAGATCCCCGGGCCCAGCGGCCGGCGTCCCACCGGTCTCCAAGCAACCGCCACTTCCGGTAAGGGCCGGGAGCAGAGCGCCACTTCCGGCCGCAGACAGACAGGCGCCCCCTGGCCCGGAGGAGCGGCCCCGCACCCGAAGGGGCGGGCCCCGGCTGTCCCCCGCTTCCCCGCTATTGGCCGGCGTGCCGGGAGCCGCCGCTGCGATTGGCGGGTGAGCACTGCCGTGGGCGGGGCTTTGCGGCGGCGGGGTATATTAGGACGCTGCGGCGGCGGGGCGCAGGGCCGGCGGGCGGGCGGGCGCCGGGAGGGGCCGCGCTCTGCGCTGCCGCCGCCATGCGGGAGCGGAGGCCGGTACCGGCCGCTCCGGCCCGCTGTAAGCTGGTGCTGGTGGGCGACGTGCAGTGCGGCAAGACGGCCATGCTGCAGGTGCTGGCCAAGGACTGCTACCCCGAGGTAAGCCGGAACCGGCACCGAGCACCGGGAACCGGCAGCGGGACCGGGCGCTGACGCTCTCGGTGCCGTTGCAGACGTATGTGCCCACCGTGTTTGAGAACTACACGGCGTGTCTGGCCAGCGAGGAGCAGCGGGTGGAGCTGAGCCTCTGGGACACCTCCGGTACCGGGGGCGGGAGGGGGAAGGTGCATGCACGGGGGTGGTGGTGATGGCGGGGGGGGGGAGTTCCTCCGGTACCGGGGGGTGCAGCGGGGCGGGGGCAGCCCTGGCCCCGGTGGGGGGTGATGGGGGAAAAGTGGTTTTGGGGTTCTGGGGGTTGGGGGGTAGGCCTGGGCTTTAGGGGGGCCGCAGTGGAGCGAGCCCCGCAGTGGGGTGCGTTGGGGTCCCTGGGGGGGGCCGCAGTGGGGACACCTGGGGGGACTGGTTCAGTGTGGGGGGGACCCTGGCTGCTGGGGAGTCCCCAGGGGCTGGCCCTGTGGGGGGGGCACACAGGGCTGCACCCCTTCCTAGAGGGGTCCCCCACACCCGTGAGACCCCCCCAAGTAGGGGGGGGGGGTGCTGGGGCCCCTGCGGTGCTGCCTGTAAGTTGGGGGGGGTAACGGGGTGTCCTGGTATTGCCCCTCCCCTGGGTGCCCCCAAAGGGTTGGGGGGGCCGGGGCAGCCCTGCCCTGGTGCTGCAGTGTCCCCCCCCGTCAGAGGGGGGGGTCCCCGCCACCCGCGGTCCCCGCGTTGCTATGGCGATGCGCTGGCGCAGCCTCTTTGCTATTCCGCGCACGGAGCGTCTGGGCTGCAAAACCCCTCCGAGGCCCTTTGGGGTCGGGGGGTGGCGATGGCGGGGGGCACCCCGACCACCCCCACACCCGGAGGGGGCACCCCACTGCCCCCCGCCACCCCCCACGCGTCGCTGCCTCCCGCAGTCCCCAGGGCGGTGCTGCTGGCCCCGGCTCCCTGGGGACCCTGTGGGGGTGGCAGCCCCCCCCCACCTCTCTGTGTCCCAGCTTCCCCCCCCTAGACCCCCCCCTGCCCGCTGGGGGGGCTCCCCAACACGGAAGGGGGGGGTGCGGCTCTTACATAAACACCGCGGGATCCATTTCCCGCTGCCTCGTTAGGGATGATGGCGACGTTAACGGCTTGCGGGGAGCGGAGGCGGCTTTTGGGGGGGTTCTAGAGCTGCGTGTCCCCCACCCCAAGCAGAAGGGGGACGGCTGTGTCCCTGTGTAAGCACCTCTAGGACCCTAAATCCCTTGGGGGAGGGGGGGTTCTGTGCAATGACACCCCCTTTTCTCCCAGGTTCTCCCTACTACGACAACGTGCGTCCCCTCTGCTACAGCGACTCGGACGCCGTCCTGCTCTGCTTCGACATCAGCCGCCCCGAAACCCTGGACAGCGCGTCCAAGAAGGTGAGGGGGTGGGCGCGAAGCTCCTTCGGAGGCGAGTGTGTGTGTGTGTCTGTAGGGGGGAAACAGTTCCGGGGTCCCCTCGCACTGACGGCGCCTCCGTGCCCCCCACCCCGCAGTGGAAGACGGAGATCCTGGATTATTGCCCCAACACGCGGGTGCTGCTCATCGGCTGCAAGACGGACCTACGGACGGACCTGAGCACCCTGATGGAGCTCTCCCACCAGAAGCAGGCACCCATCTCCTACGAGCAGGTCGGCGGGGGGGAGTTCGGGGGGTTTGGGGGGGTGGTTTGGGGGTGCCGTGCCGGCCTGACGCGGGGTTGGGTCGCAGGGCTGCGCGGCCGCCAGGCAGCTGGGAGCCGAGAGTTACCTGGAGTGTTCGGCCTTCACCTCGGAGAAGAGCGTCCACAGCATCTTCCGGACCGTGTCCGGCATCTGCCTCAGCAAAGCCCCCCCGCAGCCCCCCAAGAGCCCCCCCCGCAGCCTCTCCAAGAGACTCCTGCACCTGCCCAGCCGCTCCGAGCTCATCTCTTCCACCTTCAAGAAGGAAAAAGCAAAAAGCTGCTCTGTCATGTGAAGGGGAGTGGGAATGCCCCCCCCCCCCCCTGCCCTCCCCGCAAAGCTCCTGGTCCCCCTGAGTCCCCAGGGGGGGTGGTGGTAGTAGGGGGGGGGCTGGGCAGAGCCCCCCCCTCAAGGAGGATGGGGTGCCTGCTGCCCTCCCATCGCACCGCTCCCCCCTGCCAGCCCCCAGCCTGGGGGGCAGCCCCCATGGAGCTGCTGTGGGTCGGGGGGGCCAGGGAGGGTGTTCAACAGCAGCTCCCCAACCCTGGGGGGGGCTCATCCATGGACTCATCTTTTTTTGTTGTTGTTTTGTTTCCCCCCCCCCCCACCTGCCCCATCTCTCATCTGCTGCTTGGCCCTGGGGACCCTGGCAGGGAGGGGGGTGCTGGGGGGGGGGGGAAGATGCTGTTTTATGGACTGTCTTGGGGTGGGGGGGTGTCTCTGTTCCATGGTCAGTGTTATTAAAAAGCTTATTTATTATCGGAAATATAACACCCACCCACGTGCAGCGGGGGCCTGGTCCTGTCTTTTTTTTGGGGGGGGGGGGGGGGGAGGGAGATCCTGTTTTTTGGGGGGGTGTTGGGGTTCATCCCAGGCAGAGTCCCTGTCCCTGGGGGAGGGTGACAGTGACCCCCCGTAGGGGGTGACGCAGAGGGCAAAGTCCCTTGGGGGAAAGGGGGTGGGGGGGTGTTGTTGAGGGGGCCCTGGGGTCCCCCAAAAGCGCTTCCCTGGGCAGCCCCAGGCTCTCCATGCCCCCCCCAGTTTGGGAATTGGGGGCGGGGGGGTGTTGCGGGGATTTGGGGGTACGCGGGGTCAGGCGGAGGGATCCGCGAACCGCGGGGGCTGCCGGGAGTTGTAGTCCCGGCGCGCAAGGGGGGGCGCGGCCTCGCCTTCCCGGCATCCTCCGCGGCGCCCGGCGGACATGGCGGCGGCGGCGGGGCGGCGCTGAGGCCTGGGCCCGCGGGCGGCGGCGGTGAGCGCGGCCTGGGGGGGCTCGGGGGGGGGCACCGGGCGGCGGCGGGGGTTGGGCTGTCCCGCGGGAAGGCCCCGGGGGGTCTGGAGGGTCCCGTCACCGCGTCACCGGGCTGCACCCAGCGCCGACACCCGGGGCAGGGCCTGGATCCGCGGGTCCCTCGGCCCTGCCCGGGTCTCCGCAGCTGCCCCAGGACCCTGCCCCGGTGCCCTCCCCCGGGTCCCTCGGCCCTGCCCGGGTCTCCGCAGCTGCCCCAGGACCCTGCCCCGGTGCCCTCCCCCGGGTCCCTCGGCCCTGCCCGGGTCTCCGCAGCTGCCCCAGGACCCTCCCCCGGTGCCCTCCCCCCGGTTCCCCAGCCCTCCCCACTCCCTACCGGGGTTCTCCCCACCCGGTCCCGGCCCGGTCTGACCCTCTCCCCCGCAGATGGCCGGAGAACTGGCAGACAAGAAGGACCGGGACGCGTCCCCCGCTAAGGAGGAGAGGAAGCGCTCCCGCTCCCCGGACAGAGACCGGGAGCGCGACCGGGACCGGGAGCGGGACCGTAAGGGCTCCCCCTCCAAGGACAGGAAGCGGCACCGGTCCCGGGACAGGAGACGAGGCAGCCGGTCGCGGTCCCGCTCCCGGTCCAAATCGCCGGAGAGGTGAGGGGTGTTCCGAGGGGCTCCCCGGCGTTTTCGGGAAGAGCTCTCCTGCTCTCCCGTGTCTGTAACGGCCCCGCGAAGGGCCGGGGGCGGGTGGTCGGGCTGGGGCCGCGCCGTGACTGCCCCGTTCCGCAGGGATCGCCGGCACAAGGAGCGCGACCGGGACCGGAACAAGAAGGACCGGGACCGGGAGAAAGATGGGCACCGACGGGACAAGGACAGGAAGCGATCGAGGTGAGCCCCCCCACTCTGTTTTCGGGGTGTCCCAGCTCTCCCGTAAGCACCCCGGGGCTGTGAGGGGGATTCCCCCGGTCGGGGGGACGGGGTGACCCTGGGGCTGTGTTCGGTGCCTGATTCCTCTTTATTTTGCTGGGAAGTTTGTCCCCGAGCAGGGGCAAGGACTCCAAGTCCCGGAAGGAGCGGGACTCGCGGAAGGCAGAGGAGGAGGAGGAGAATGCCCTGAAGAAGGAAAAGGTGAGGAGGGAGCGGAGTGGGGGGGGCTTGGTTGGGAATGACTCTTGGGGGAGCCACTGCTGAGGCAAAGGGGCCCCCTTGGGGGCTACTAATGGTCCGGCCCCGTGTTCACAGGCCCAGCCGCTCTCCTTGGAGGAGCTGCTGGCGAAGAAGAAGGCTGAGGAGGAGGCAGAAGCCAAGGTAGGAGCAGGAGCTCCCTCCCTGTGTCGGGGCTCTCCCGTGCGGTGCCTGGGGGGGCTGTGACGGGATGGGTGTTTGAGGGGGGCGGTCGTGCCCTGGGGCAGCCCCAGCAGCGAGGGGGTCACAGCCAGGCCCGGTCTGAGCCTTCCCCTCTCCAATCCCAGCCCAAGTTCCTGTCCAAGGCGGAGCGGGAGGCCGAGGCCTTGCGGCGGCGGCAGCAGGAGGTGGAGGAGCGGCAGCGGCTGCTGGAGGAGGAGAGGAAGAAGAGGAAGCAGTTCCAGGAGATGGGGAGGAAGATGCTAGGTAAGGTGGAGTCCCCACCGCGGTCTGTCTGTCTGCGAGGAGCTGGGGCAGGACCCCCTGGAGCCCCCCCCCAGCCCTCGCGGGGAGGTGTGCTTGGCTCTGAGACCCTTCCCCTGCTCCCCAGAAGACCCCCAGGAGCGCGAGCGCAGGGAGCGCCGCGAGCGCATGGAGCGGGAGACGAACGGCACGGAGGATGAGGAGGGCAGGCAGAAGATCCGGGAGGAGAAAGACAAGAGCAAAGAGCTCCACGCCATCAAGGTAGGGCTGGGGTGATGGTGGGGGGCTGCGGGGGGACCGTGTTCCCTCCCCACTGATCCGTTCCCACCCGCAGGAGCGTTACCTGGGAGGGGTGAAGAAGCGGAGACGCACGCGGCACCTGAACGACCGTAAGTTCGTCTTCGAGTGGGACGCGTCGGAAGACACCTCCATCGACTACAACCCCCTGTGAGTCCGGGGGGTGCCCCTGGGGCTGGGGGGGTCCCTGGGGGTGTCCCTGGGGGTATGGGGCAGCCCCAGCCCTGCCCGTGACGCTCCCGTCCCATTCCAGGTACAAGGAGCGGCACCAAGTGCAGCTGCTGGGCCGGGGCTTCATCGCGGGGATCGACCTGAAGCAGCAGAAGCGGGAACAGTCGCGTTTCTACGGGGACCTGATGGAGAAGAGGCGAACGCTGGAGGAGAAGGAGCAGGAGGAGTGAGAGCGCTGGCGGGGAGCTGGGAGGGGGCCGAGGGGTGCTGGCGGCCTCTCCCTGGCTGCCCTGCGGAGCTGGGGGGCGGCTCTGGGCTGTGGCCCGGCCCTCGGAGGGGTGGCGGGTGGATCCCGGCTCCCCAGAGGCTCAGGGTGAGCCCCGTCCCCTTCCTCACCCCCCACCCAGGGCCCGGCTGCGGAAGCTGCGGAAGAAGGAGGCGAAGCAGCGCTGGGACGACCGGCACTGGTCCCAGAAGAAGCTGGACGAGATGACGGACAGGGACTGGCGCATTTTCCGCGAGGATTACAGCATCACCACCAAGGGGGGCAAGATCCCCAACCCCATCCGCTCCTGGAAGGACTCCTCCCTGCCCCCCCACATCCTGGAGGTCATCGACAAGTGCGGCTACAAGGTGGGCAACGGGGAGGGGGGGGCCGCTGCCCGCAGACCGTGCTGGCCCTCGGCAGGGCTGGGTGGAGAGGAGGAGGAGGGTTGGATTTGGGGGTCAGGCCTTTGTTGGGGGGGCAGGTGGGGACGAGGAGGGGGAAGTTCTGCTCCCAAACCTGTCGCTGCCCTCGCCAGGAGCCCACCCCCATCCAGCGCCAGGCGATCCCCATCGGGCTGCAGAACCGTGACATCATCGGCGTGGCCGAGACCGGCAGCGGCAAGACGGCGGCTTTCCTGATCCCGCTGCTGGTGTGGATCACCACCCTGCCCAAGATCGACCGGTGCGTGGGGCGGGGGCGCCGCGGGGCCGGGGGGCGAGGGCGGGACGCGGCCCCCGGAGGGGTGACACGGCCGCGTCCTGCTGCCCTGCAGGATTGAGGAGTCGGACCAGGGTCCCTACGCCATCATCCTGGCCCCTACCCGCGAGCTGGCGCAGCAGATCGAGGAGGAAACCATCAAATTTGGGAAACCTCTGGGCATCCGCACGGTGGCCGTGATCGGAGGCATCTCCCGCGAGGACCAAGGTTTCCGCCTTCGCATGGGCTGTGAGGTGGGTGTTCCCCCCCCAGCGGCGGGGTGGGGGGCCTGGCGGGGAGCAGTTTAGCCCCAAACCACAGACGCCGACCCCCTCCACTCCCCAGATCGTCATCGCCACCCCCGGGCGTCTCATCGACGTGCTGGAAAACCGGTACCTGGTGCTGAGCCGCTGCACCTACGTGGTGCTGGACGAGGCAGATCGCATGATCGACATGGGCTTCGAGCCCGACGTCCAGAAGATCCTGGAGCACATGCCCGTCACCAACCAAAAACCCGACACCGACGAGGCCGAGGACCCCGAGAAGATGTTGGCCAACTTTGAATCGGGGAAGCACAAGTACAGGCAGGTGGGTGCAGGCAGGAGGAGGCCCGGGGGGGGGGGGCCGGGTGAGTTGTGGCTGCTCACGTGGGGCAAAGGGACAACGCGGGGCCGAGGGAGTGGCAGCCGCCGTTCCTGCCCCCTGGGGGACGTTGCTGAGCGCCCCGTTTCCTCCAGACCGTCATGTTCACGGCCACCATGCCGCCGGCCGTGGAGCGCCTGGCCCGCAGCTACCTCCGGCGGCCGGCCGTGGTCTACATCGGCTCCGCCGGGAAACCCCACGAGCGGGTGGAGCAGAAAGTCTTCCTCATGTCGGAGTCGGAGAAGAGGTGCGGAGGGGGCAGGGTGGAGCGGGGAGGCCGACTCTTGGGGTGTTTGGGGGTGAGGGGGCTGCTGTGGGCCACCTCAGCTCTCCTCCTTGCCCAACTGGCCCCTTCCCCAACAGGAAGAAGCTGTTGGCCATCCTGGAGCAGGGCTTCGACCCGCCCATCATCATCTTCGTCAACCAGAAGAAGGGTTGCGACGTGCTGGCGAAGTCCCTGGAGAAGATGGGGGTGAGTCGGGGCCGGCCTGGAGCCCCTCGACTTCGGCTGGGGAGGGTGGGGGTCACCCTGAGCCCCTTGCACCCCCATCCCCGTGGGTGGGGGTCACCCTGAGCCCCTTGCACCCCCGTCCCTATGGGTGGGGGTCACCCTGAGCCCCTTGCACCCCCGTCCCCGTGGGTGGGGACCCCACGACGTGGCTCCGGGTACCTCCGTCCCCACAATTAACCCCCCTCCTCGCCCCGCAGTACAACGCCTGCACCCTGCACGGTGGCAAAGGCCAGGAGCAGCGCGAGTTTGCCCTCTCCAACCTGAAGGCCGGCGCCAAGGACATCCTGGTGGCCACGGACGTGGCCGGCCGCGGCATCGACATCCACGACGTCTCCATGGTCGTCAACTACGACATGGCCAAGAACATCGAGGGTGAGTCGGGGGGCAGCCGGGGGTGCCCGGGCCCGGCGCCGAGGCCCTGCCTGACCCCCCCGCCCCCCTCCAGATTACATCCACCGCATCGGGCGGACGGGCCGAGCGGGGAAGAGCGGTGTGGCCATCACCTTCCTCACCAAGGAGGATTCAACCGTCTTCTACGACCTGAAACAGGCCATCCTGGAGAGCCCCGTGTCCTCCTGCCCCCCCGAGCTGGCCAACCACCCCGACGCCCAGCACAAGCCCGGCACCATCCTCACCAAGAAGCGGCGGGAGGAAACCATCTTCGCTTGAGGTCCCGGGGCCGCTATCCCCGTCTCGGTCACCCCTTTGGGGACAACGGGGGCTGCCGGGACTGTCGTGGTCGCTTTTTCCCCGGCCCCCAGCGCAGCCAGGACTGCCACCAGCACAGACTGTCCCAAAACGTCCCCCCAGTCCCCCTCCTCGCCTTTCCCCCGACCCGGTGGCTGTTTGGGGGCAGATTCGGCTTCGCGGGTGGGTTTTTAGGCCGGGCTGTCCCTGGAGCCGCCGTCACTTTGTCCCTTTTTTTAGCTGAAAGTCCAGGCCGCAGGAATAAACCCGCAGCCGCGGTGCCGGACGGCGCCTCCTCGTTCCTGCCGCGCCGCCGGCCCCTGGGTGCTCAGCACCCAGCAGCACTGGGCCCTCTTCTCCCCCACCAACCCCCCCACCATGGTCCCCTGTCCCCCCTCCACCCCCAGAAACGACAGACACCGGCACCTCCGAGCACTCTTATGTTTCTGAAACCGGTTACAGGGAAATTGGTGCTTTCTACAAAAAAAATTATAACAAATCTGTAGCCCCCGACCCACCAGCTCAGGCCGGCTCCCTGCGAAGGGCCCCGGGGAGTGTTGGCTGGGGGGGGGGGTTAACCCAGTGCCAGGACCCCCCCACCCCGCACCGAGGGCGGTGGGCGCCGTATTTACAGGACTGTGCGGTGACGTGCGCGGGGCGGGGGGTGGCGGCGGGGATGGGGCAGCGAGTGCAGGCGTGGAGCAGCCCCCCCCCGCACCCCCCCACTTCCCTGTGCCGGGTCTGCCTGCCCCCCTCTGTCCCCCAGCCCTTGGAGGGGGTGAGAAACACGGGACAGGGAAGTTGGGGGGGGGGGGGAAGAGGTTTGGGGGGGGAAAATCGGTGCGGAGCAAAGCGACTGGTGCGGCCCCCTCCTCCCGGGGGTCCCATGCAGGGGCAGGGGAGGGGGCAAGCCAAGCCCCGGAGGGGGGAGCGGGCACCTTCCCCTCTTCCTCGGGATGGGGGACGCTGCTAAAACTGTGTGTCCCCCCCCCGTTTACCTGGCCCACAGGTCTTTTTTTTTTTTTCTTATTTTTAGGGGGGGGGAGGCACCTTCTGTTTATAGCAGCTGCGCTGCGGGGAATGAGGCAGCCGGCGATGCGGGGGCCGGGCGGGGAAACTGAGGCAGGGAGAAGGCATGTGGCTGTCCCCAGGTCCCCGAGAGCTGGGGGTGGTGGGGGTGGTGTGTGTGTTCCCAGGACATCCTGGCCCCCCACCGTCCCCCCCCCACCCCCCCACCACCCTGTGCTTATGGCTGAAGACGTGCCCGGGGTCCCGGGCGCGAGGAAGCTGCCGCTGCGGAGGAGATTCCCCGAGAGAGGGAGATTGTCTGAGCACCCCCAGCGCGGGGCTGGGGCGAGGCGGGGAGCGCCCGGGGTTGGTGGGGGGGTGGGAGGGGGTGCGGGGCCGGTTCCCAGCCGTGCCCCCCCCCTCCCATCCCCTCCCACCCCCCCCTAATAGCTGTCCTTGGCCCAGGGCCGGCTACGCTGCCAGTTCCTGTCGTGGTTGCGCTCGGGCGGGCGCTCGGGCGCGCCGGGGCCCTGCAGGCCGCTGTTGTGGTGCCGGTGGGGTTGGTAGAGGTCGGGGTAAGGGTCCACGTACTCCTCCTCTTCCTCCAAATGCCGGGAGCTGCGCTGGGACGCGGCCCCCCAGGGTTGGGGCGAGGTCTCCCCCGCCTCGTCCGACGGCATCAGGCTGTCGTGTTCCAGCGGCGAGTGCTCCCCCCGCTCCCCCAGCAGCTGCTGGCTCTGCGGGCAGGGACGGGGTCGGGGCTCTGCGTGCGCACGTGTGCCTGTGTCCCCCCCTTTCTGCGACTCCTGCCCGCGGGGAGGGGGGTTACCTGCAGGCCCGGGAGGCCGGTGGGCGAGGGCACGGCGTGGGGGGCGTGCGGCGGGTGGTGCGTGGCTCGCCAGTACACCTCCAGGTACTCGGCCAGGTGCTCGCAGGCGTCTTCCAGCTGGTTCTCGTCCAGGATCACGTCGAAAAGCTCCTGGCGGGGGGGAGAGGTGGTTTGAGGGGAAAAAAAAAAAATAATCCAAACCGAAACAAGCTCTCCCTGGGCATCTCGGGTTTGGGGGGGGGAGCTGCGGGCTCACCGGGGGACACTGCACCAGCTTGTCGGCCGCCATCATCTGCACGTTGAGGTGCTTCACCTGGGACTTGCCGCGGGACTTGATGAGCCGCTGCAGGACCTGGGGAGGGGGGAGAGGAGGGTGGTGGCACCGCGGGGGGGGCGGCAGCTAGCACCCCACCCCACCCCCCCAAAGCTAGGGTCACCCCTCACCTTGGGCGAGGACACCTTGACATAGACGATGATGGGCGCTAGAGACGTCTTGGCCAGCTGGGCCGGGTGGTTGATGGTGTCGGCGTCCAGCACCACCAGCTGCAGGGATTTGGCCAGCTCGAAGATGCGCTCGATCTCGCTCTGCACCTCGGCTTGGGAGGGACGCGCACACACGCACACACACGCACACACGTGTCAGGCTGGGCTGGCCCCTTTTGGGGGGGTGGGGGTGAGGGGGGTGTCCCGCCCGGCCCCTCACCGATGCTGGAGCGGGCGGTGGAGCGCTCCAGGATGGCCTGTTTGCCCAGGTTGTTGAGGATGGAGCGCTTGGCCAGGGAGAGGTCAGCCGTGATGTGGGTGATGGAGATCCTGGGGGGGGGGCAGAGGTGAGGTGGTGGGGACCTGGGTGCCCCCCCTGAGGGCTGTGGGGACCTGGGTCCCCGCCCCCGGAGGTTATGGGGACCTGGGTGCCCCCCCCCCCCCCCCCCCCGAGGTTGTGGGGACCTGGGTGTCCCCCCTTAGGGCCGTGGGGACCTGAATACCCCCCCCCCGAGGTTGTGGGGACCTGGGTACCACTCCCGGGGCCTGTGGGGACCTGGGTGTCCCCCCCCCCCCCAAAGGTTATGGGGACCTGGGTACCCCGCCCTGGAGGTTATGGGGACCTGGGTACCCCCCCGCGGAGGTTACAGGGATCTGAGTATTCCCCCCCCTCCCCCTGGAGGTTGTGGGGACCTGTGTACTCCCCCCCCGAGGTTATGGGGACCTGAGTACCCCCCGTGGGGGCCGTGGGGACCTGGGTACCCCCCCCTGGAGATTATGGGGACCTGGGTACCCCCCCGGGGGCCATGAGGAAGGCTCCTAGGGGTAGGGGGGCGGGGAGGGGGATCTCACCTGCCGTCGAATCTGTGCTTGAGGAAGTCGAAGAGCGCTTTCTGCATCATGTCGGTGACCTGCCGCGGGGCCGCCAGCCCGGTGAGCCCCCGGTGAGCGGCGGCAGATGGCACCGGCAGGGAGGTGGCAGCCGCCCGGCGCCCCGCCACCTGCCCGGCACCGGCGCGGGAGGGGACAAGGGGCGTAGGCCACCACCCTGGGGGCACAGCAGGGCCCCCCCCCTCACACACACACAATCCCCCCCCCCCCGTACCTCGTATCCTTTCAGCGAGGGCCCCACCAGCACCACGGGCCGCATGGAGGGGACCACGTCGTAGGGTGGGATGTGCTGTGTCTGCGGGGGGGGGACACACGCACAAGGGGTCACGTCAGCACCCTGCGCTCCACCCCCAGGGAGAAAGGGGTCAACGAGCTTATTCCAGAGAGTCCTGGCCTCCTGGAGCCCCCCCCACACACCCCGAGGCCATAACTGGGGGCGGGGGGGGGGGGGGGGGGGCTCTGCCCCCACCCGCCCCACCCCAGAAGCGGCTGCGCTCGGCCCTGCCTGCAGCCCCCTCCCCTGCGCCGGGCACTCACCTGCTTCTGCTTCTGCTTGGCTTGGGGAGAGGAGAGAAGAGACAGAGGTTGGTGACAGCAAAGGGGGGACCCCCCCGGGATCCCCCCCCCCCCCCCAGATCCCCCTGGGCCAGGACCTGCCCTTACCTAAGGAGGGGGGAGGTGATCGCCGGTTCCCGCTGTCGCCGAGGCCCGAGGCGTTGCCAGCTCTCCTGGGGGAGGAGAGGGGTGACCGAGTGTTGGGGAGCCCGGGGGGGGCCCCAGGGAGAGGGGGGGGGTCCGTTCCCTACCTGGCTTTCTGCTCCTGCTTGAGCCTCATGGCTTCCAGGCGCTGGGGGCTGGGGATGAAGGCGATGTCCCCCCCCTCCTTCACTAGGCGCCCAATCCACCAGTCATTGCTGTATTTCTGGGGGAGAGGAGGGCAGGGGTGAGGCCGGGGGGGGGTCCCTTGCTCTGACCGCCCCCCACATCCCCCCCAGCACCCCAATTCACCTCCTTGATGTGCAGGAAATCTTTGGCTTCAAAGTTGATGGCGGCTCCCTGGACCGGGCACTCCTCGTCCAGCGCCCCGCAGTAGCTGACATTGGTGCGCACGGCGAAGGCGACCGGCTTGTGCTGGGGATTGGGGGGGTGTCAGCACCCCCAGGCCCTTCCAGTGGCCCCCCCCGGGGACCCCCCCCGCCCCGCTCCCCGGTACCTTGGCCCTCTCGAGCTGCTGCTGGGCCTGGCTCTCCACCTCGCGCCGGGCACCCTCACGGTCCTCGTCCAGGGACACGTCGGAGTCCAGGGACGGGCGGCTGGTGTAGGAGTCCGCCGAGCCCTGGGGGGGGGACAGGGCTGAGCGCTGGGGGGGGGGGCTGCGGGGACCCCCACAAAGAGGGAGCCGCCCCCTGAGAGCACCCTGGTGACCCCCAGCCCCTTCTGGCTTTCAGGGCTCCACGGTGACATCAAGCCCGGCAAACCCGTGTCCTGAGGGGAGCCACGGGGGGGGGAGAGACCCCCCTAGCCCCGGGGAGGGGGCAGGAGTTCCTGCCCCCGCAGGGATGAGGCCCTACTGCAGCCTCCTCCACCCTGGGGTGCCCGGTGGGTGCTCGGCACAGCTCCCCCCCCCCCGCCGGTAATTACCCGTCGCCTGCTGCGCCCAGAACAGGCGCAGAAGCTGCGGTGAAATATTTATAGGTCCCTGGATGTGGCTGAGCCCCCCCCCGGCGCCCCCCCCCCCGAGTCCCCCGGGCCCTGCCAGGCTGAGCTCAGCACCGCTGCCCAGCCCCGGCCACCGCCCCCCCCCCGGCACACGGGGCCCCCCCACCCCGTACATCCCACCTTGCTCACATCAGGGGGGGCCTGGGCCCCCCCACTCCAACGCAGGCAATATGGTTTCCCAGCGCGGCCCCCCCCAACATGGCCTCCCCACCACGGCCCCCCCCCCCCAGCATCGTCACCGCCCCCCCCAGAGCATCTTTTCCCCTTCACCAGCATCCCCAGCACGGCCCCCCCGGTACAGCATCTCCAACGCCCCCCCCCGCAGCCCCCGGCCCGGAGCCTCGGCCCCCGCGGGGTCCCCGGCCATGGGGGGGGGCGTGGGGGGGGTGTCCCACCGCCTTCCCGGTCCCGGCGGCACCTGCCGGGGCGGGGGGGGGGGGATGGACGCGAGACAAGCGGCGGCGAGGAACAAAGGGCCGGGGGGCGGCACAGCCCCCCCCCCCCCCCCGCCCCGCACCGGGCACGAACCCCCGCACCGGGCATGGCCGCCCCCCCCGCCCCGGGCACGGCCCCCGGTGCGCAATCACCGGCCCCCCCCGGGGCGCAGCTCCCCCCCACCCCCGACCGCGACCCCCCCAGGCACAGACACCCCCCCCCCGCGGCCCCCCCGGTACCGGGGCCGGTACCTCGTTGAGCAGGAAGGTAGCGCTGGAGTCAGAAAACGACATAGACGGGGCGAGCCGAGCCGAGCCGCCCGCGCCCCCCCCGCCCGGCTCCGGTACCGGCACCGGCTCCGGTTCCGGCTGCGGCTCGGGCTCCGGCTGGCCCTGCCCGCTCCGCCGCGCCGCCGCCGCCGCCGCCGCCCCTCCCCGCCCCTCCCCGCCCCCGCCTCCCGCCGCCCCCCCGGGGCGCACGGAGCCGCCCCCGCCGGCTCAGCCTGGGGGCTGCGGGGGGATTGGGGGGTCGCGGTTCCCCCTTCCCGGGGTTGCCGGGGGGGGGGTGGGGGGGGTGCTCCGGCCCATCTCCGGTGCGACCCGCTGGCAGCCGGGGATCCCGAGCGGCCCCGGTGTGAGGCACCGGGACGGGGCCCCGGGGCAGCTCCCGGGGGAGAGGCGGAGGGGGGGGGGAGTAGTTCGCAAAGAAAGCGGCTCCCGGCGAGCGGGGGGGTCCCGGGGCGGCGGCGGCGGGGCTGTGCTACCCCCCGCAGCCCACGGCCGGGGGTCCCGGGGCGGCGGCGGGGGGGTCCCCGTGGGTACCTCCATGCTCCGGTGCGGCGGCCCCCGTCCTGCCCCGAGCCGGTAGCAGCCCCGTCTGCAGGGCGAGCCCTGCGGCGGGGCCGGAGCCGCTCCCGCCCCCCCGCCGCGCCCCCCCCGCCCCCGAGGAGGGGGGCAGCGACGGGCCCCGGGGGACCGGCCCGGCCCGCCCCGTTACCGCGCAGCGGGACAGGCACCGGCGGGACCGGCTCGGGTCCGGCCCGGGGGCAGCGGGGCAGCGCTCGCCGGGGAGGGGGCTCCGGGCAGCGGCGGGATCGGCCTCGGGCACCGGCCCCGAGCACCGGGCACCGGCCCCGGTACCGGGCGGCGCGGCGGGGCCGGGCCGGGCCCTCTCCGAGGTGCTGAAGGGGCCGCGCCGGGTGCGGGGCCGGGGCGGGGGGTCCCGGGGGGTCCCGGGGGGTCCCGGGGCGGCAGGTGCTGCCCTGGGAGGGAAACGGGATGCTCGGGCCGCGCTGCGCGCCACGGGGCCGCCCCTACCGGACCCCCCCGCCCTCCCCGGGGCCGCCCCGGTACCCGCTTCTCCCGCCGGCGGCCGGGAGGGCGGGGGGCGCCGCTCGGGCCGGGGGGAACCGGAGCAGGCGGGTGGGGGGCGGCGGCGGGGGGAAGGGGGGGGGGCGTGTCCCCCCATCCCGGGCAGCGCCGGGAGGCGGCCCGGTGCCGGCGGATGGACCGGGCGGGGCGGCACAGCGGACACCCCCCCCCCGCCCCGTTCCCCCTCCGCTGCCTCAGTTTCCCCGGGGTCTCCCGCCGCCCCCCCGCCCCCCCCGCGCCGCAGTGCCGGTGCCCGGCGGCCGGCCCGGCCCTGACGCAGCACTCGCTATTTTTAGCCTCGGGGAGCGGCTGTTGCGATGCCACCGGCGCCCGGTGCCGGCGCCCAGCCCCGGTCCCGGCGGAGCGGCGGGGCGGGAGCGGCCTCCCCGGTGTCCCCCGGTGCTGGGGGGCGGTGGGGGGGGGCGGGCGGGTTGGGCCGGGAGGGCTCGGTCGCTGCCTCCCGGTCCGTGCCTTAATGCGGAGCCGCAGCGACGCCGCCCCCGGGAGCGAGCCGCGGCGGGAGGGGGGGGGGGGAGCCGGCGGGGCTGCCCCGCCCCGGTGCCGGTGCCGCTGCCGGTACCGGCCCGCTCACCTGCCTGCGGAGGATGCTGGAGGTGGTGTCGGACGAGGTGCTGCCGTCCGAGCGCTTGAAGCGGCTCTTGCGCTTCGGGAGCCTCCGGGGGCTCTGCGGGGGGAGCGGCGGGGGCGGCCGGTGAGCAACCGGGCGGCCCCGGGGGGCACGGCCCCCGCCGCTGCTCTGCCACCGGCGGCCCCCCCGGGGGCAGAACCGAACCGGGCCGCACCGGGCCCGCCGTTGGCCGGTCGGGCTCCGGTGCGCTCACCTGGAAGGAGCCGGGAGCGGCGGGTTGCGCCGGGGCGGACATTCCCGGCGGAACCCCCCACCGGAGCCCCCGGGATCCCGGCGGGGCCGCCCCGCACCGGACCGCGGCTCTCCGCCGGGAAGGGCCGCGCCGCCGCCGCCGCCGCCGCGCTCCGCATCACACGGGGCCGCCGGGGCGTCCCGGCCGTCCCCGCCCCCGCCTGCCCGCCCCCGCGCCCATCCCCGTGGCGTCCGGCCCGCCACCGGGCGGGGGGCACCGGGGAGAGACCCCTCCCCGCAACCCTCCGTCCTGCGGGGACCGTCCGGGCGGCACCGGGGCTCCCCTTTCCCGCCGTGTCCCCCCCCCCGCCGCCCGCACCCCCCCGCAGACGCCCCGGGGGTATCCACCCCCCCCCCCGGGGGGTAACTGCCGCCATATACCCCCGCGGGGGGCAGACGGGGCCGCGGGGGGGGGGTGAGGTGGCCGCAGCCCGCTCGCCCCGTGTCCCCCCCGTGCCCACGGCGGGGCCGGACCCGGCGCGGTGCTGCAGCATCAGCGCCCCGGCCGACCGGAGCGATGGGCGGGGGCTGCGGCGGCCCCGGGGGGGGGGCGGCGGGGAGGGCAGGATCGGGCCCGGGGAACCCCAGTGGGACCAGGACCCGGACAGGGACCCCCCAGCACGGGCAGGACCGGGCCCGGGGATCCCCGTCCCGGCGCAGGATGCGGCCCGGGCAGCGCCTCAGCGCCCATCCCCGCGGCGGCGGGTACCGGCTCCCGGTCGGGGTGTGCTGGGACACACCCCCCCCCCCCAACCCCGGGGGGGTTCCCTGAGGTGTCCCCAGCCCGTGACCGGGCTCCGGTGACCCCCCCCCCCCGCACCTCTCCCCGCCCCGCGCGGCGGAACTTCCGCGTGGGGCCGCGGGGACTCGGGCCCGGCGGCGGCTCCTAATTAATGATTAATCTGCGCTCCCCGGGGCCCGGCGCTGCTGCGGGGGGGCTGCGGGGCCCAGAGCTGCTGCGGGGGGGGCGGCGGGCGGGGGTTGGCAGGGCCTGACCCACGCACACTCGTGGGGTACGGGCGTGGAGGGGGCCCAGAGGGGGACCCCCCAGTGACGGGGTGCCCTGCGCCCCCCCCTGGGTACGGGGTGCTGATGGGGGTGGGCGTGCAAAAAAAAAGGGCGGGGGGGTGTGTGTGCAATGTGGGGGGGTGCACGCGCGTGTGTGCGTGTGTATGTGCAAGGGGAGGGCTGCGTGTGCAAGGGGGGGCGTGCAAAACGTGCGTGTGCCAGGGCTGCCCGGGGGGGGGGGGTGTGAGTTGGGGGGGGGCGGAGGGGGGTGTGTGTGTGTGTGTGTGTTACGTGTGTCACGCCCAGGGATGTCTGTGTGCGTGTGCAAGGGGGTGTGCGGGGGGGGGGGCAGTGGGGGGGGTTTGGGGGTGCGGGGGGGGTTGCGGGGGGGGGTGCAGGGGACAGACTGGAATGGGGGTGCGTGTGTGTGTGTGTGCGCGGGGGGGGGGGTGTCCCGGCTGCGCGTGTCCCCGTTGTCCCCGCCATGTCGGTGCAGCGCGGCGGTGCGTGTGTGTGTGTGTGTGTGTGTGTGTGTGTGTGTGTGTGTGTGTGTGCGCGCAGCCCCGGGGGTGCCGGTCCGCCCGCGCGCGCACCCGCCGCCCCCGCGCGCCGCCCGCGCCTCCCCCGCCGCACCGGGGCCGCACCGGGGCCGCACCGGGGCCGCACCGGGGCCGCACCGGGCCGCCTCCACCGCCGCTGCCCCTTTAAGGCCGCCGGCCGGGAGCACCCGGGAGCGGATCCGGGCGCGGGGGGGGGGGTGGGGGGGCGGGCACCGGCCGGGGCTGGGCCGGGACCGGGGCTGCGGCCGGGACCGGGGCCGCCACCGGGGGCCCGGCCTGGGCGCAGGATGAGGCGGCGGGGGTGCAGCGCGGCCGCCGTGTAGAAGCGGGCGGCGGCGGCGGGGCCGTACCGGGGCGCGGGGCCCCGCGGGCGGCGGCGCCGGAGGCGGAGGTGAGCGGGGCCGACCGGGCGTACCGGGGCGGCGGCGATCGGGACCGGGGCGTTGCGTTGCGCGGGGAGCGGGGGGGGGGGGGACACACCGGGCTGGGCCCCGGGGCGGCGGGAGCGGGGCGGCCCCCGGGGGCTGCCCGGGGCGGCGGCGGGAGGGCGCTGGCGGTGCGGGGTGAGCGGGCCGGGCTCGGCGGGGCTCCCCGCGGGCCGTGCCCGGAGCAGGCAGCGGACAGGCAGAGAGGCGGCCGCCGGGGCCGGCCCTTTCCCGGGTGGCCGTTCCCCACCGCCGTTCGCCCCGGGGCTGGGACCGGCTGCCACGTCCCGGCTGGTTCCCGGTGCCCCGGGGGCCGCGGTACCCGGTCCAGCCCGTTGGCCGCCGTTCAAGACAAACAGGGCCGGGACACCGGGGCCGGTTCCAGCTTTGCCGCAGGTCGCTGCGCCGGGGCAGGACGGGTTCAGGGCGGCCTCGGCAGGGCCAAGCACCGGGACACCGGGACACGGGGACACCGGGACACCGGCCTCGGCCAT
This sequence comes from Athene noctua, assembly GCF_965140245.1. Lineage (NCBI taxonomy): Eukaryota > Metazoa > Chordata > Aves > Strigiformes > Strigidae > Athene > Athene noctua. The sequence goes on along the minus strand of NC_134066.1, from coordinate 2,593,885 downwards.
TCCCGCAGGGGCCATGGTGGGAGAACCGGGGGCTGGGGGGGTCTGCGTCCGCCACGGGGGGGCGGGGGGGGACACCGGGGCCCCTGCAGGGTGGGAGTACACAGCCTTGCCACCCTCGTGGGCACCGGGGTGCCCCCGTCGGGGTGTCGGGGTGTCGGGGCGGGACGGGGGGGGCCGCGGAGCGCTGACCCCCTCCCGGTGCCCGCAGCATGTCGTGGTTCAGCGGCATCCTGGTGCCCAAAGTGGACGAGCGGAAGACGGCATGGGGGGAGCGCAACGGCAAGAAGGGCCCCCGGCCCCGCGCCACCCTCTGCGGCCCCCGCTACATGAGCTGCCTGCAGGACCCTGAGATGGAGCGGGGCGCGGGGCCCCCCCGGGGGCTACGCTGCACCTGGCAGGAGGACCACTACGGCAAGAAAGGGCCCACGGGCGACCTGGGGCTTAAATCGGTGGACCTGGGCTTGGAGGATGGCGAAGCCAAAGGGCCCAAGGGGGCCGGGGGCCACGGGGGGCGGCCGTCGGCCGGCGAGTGCTGGCGGCGCCTGCTCCAGGTTTTCCGCTCCAAACGTTTCCAGTCGGCCAAACTGGAGCGGCTTTACCAGCGCTACTTCTTCCAGATGAACCAGAGCAGCCTGACGGTGCTGATGGGGGTGCTGGTGCTGGTCTGCGGGGTGATGCTGCTCTTCCACTGCCTCCCCGGCACCCCGCACGTGCCGGCGGCCGCCGTCTTGGCCGGCGCCACGGCCCTTTTCTTGCTTCTGATGGTGCTGTGCAGCCGCAGCGCCTTCCCCCAGGACTACATGTGGGTGGTGAGCTACGTGGTGTTGGGGCTCCTGGCCGGGGTGCAGGCGCTGGGGACGGTGGCCGTCGCGCCCCGCAGCGCGGCCGAGGGCGTCTGGTGGAGCGTCTTCTTCATCTACATCACCTACACGCTGCTGCCGGTGCGGATGCGGGCGGCCGTGCTGGCCGGCGGCCTCCTCTCCGCCCTGCACCTCGCCATCGCCTGGCACCGCAACGCCGACGACCCCTTCCTCTGGAAGCAGGTAGGGCGGGGGGGGACACCCCCAAATCCCTCCCCCAGGGGGTGTCGTGCAGCGCAGAGGTTATCCCCCCCCTCCCGACCCCGGTCCCACCCCGCCGGCAGCTCCCCGAGTCCCTCTCTGCAAAATTGGGCTTTTGTGCGCTTGATGTTTCTGCCCGTGGAAGATTCTGGAGGCGGGAGGGGCCCCTCGGCTGCTTGGGGGTGGGTACGGGGGGGTCCCTGGGGGGTGGGGGGTCGCCAGAGTCCTGTGGGTGCTGCCTGTGGTGTGGCTGCAGCCCCGCATGGGGGGGGGGGGGGTGTGAGGGGGCCGCTCGTCCCGGCGGGGCCGCGCACAGACCCGCCATTGTGGGCTGCGCTGGCGGGGGGGGGTGCACCCACAAAGCCCCCGTTGTGGGGCCGGTGGAAACCCCCGAGGGGGGATGCAGGGCCAGGGCACCAGGGCAGGGGGGGGGTGGCTGCCACCCAGAGAGGCTGGGACCCTGGTAGTGTCCCCTGTCCTGCCCCCCCCCCCCCGGGTGATGGAGGACCCCAGTGGGGTGCTGCACACCCAGGGGGGCACGGGGGGGGGGGTCCCCTTGTCCCCAGGGCTGTGTGTTCCCGGCCCCCAGCAGCGCCTCGCTGTGCCCCCCCCCTCCTTGTGCGGGGTCACCCTCGCCCTGCCTGGCCGGGGCCGGGGCCACGTGCTGTCCCCATGGGCGCAGGACGAGGAACGCGATGCCCGGGGTGGGGGGACGCTGAGGCCAGCGGGGCTCGGGGGGGGACACTGACGGAAAGGGGTGAATCCCCGCAGGGTGGGAGCGGTGTGGCCGTGGCCCCCGGCCGGGGGGATGCGACGGGGACGGCGGGTGGGTGCGAGGGCCCCGCTCCCAGCTCGCCCCGGTGCTATAAATAGCCCTGGCCCCGCTCCCGGGGGACGGGGACGGGGAGGGGGGAAACCGCAGCGCTCCCGCTGCCGCCATCTCCGCTTCCCGGCCCTCCCCCGGCTTCCTCCGCTTCCCGAGGGCCCGCGGGGCTTGGCCGCGGCCCCGGGTCCCCCCAGCCCCGCGTCCCCCCAGCCCTGGTTTCCTCTATCGCCACGTCCCTGGGTCCCCAGGTCCCCGCGTCGCCCCTACGCTGGGTCCCCACGTCCCTGCGTCCCCCGTGTCCCGGTTCCCTGCAGCCCCAGGTGCCCCATGTCCCCCTGCTCTGGGTCTCCAGGTCCCCCATGTCCCTGCAGCCCCCCCCCCCTCCCGGGTTTCCCATCTCCCGAGGTGCCCCACATCGCCCCCTCCCCGTGTCCCCAGGTCCCCGCATCCCCCCACCTTGCGTCCCCCGTGTGTCACCCCACCTTTGACCACCACCCCTCATCCCAGCCCCGTGTTTTTGGGGTGCAGAGGAGGGTGACAGGTCTCTCCGTGGGGCTGGGGGGGGGGTGGGGGTGTCCCTGGGTGGCCGCGCTGAGCCCACCTTCCCCGCCAGCTCAGCGCCAACGCCCTGATCTTCCTCTGCACCAACGTGGTGGGGGTCTGCACCCACTACCCGGCCGAGGTGTCGCAGCGTCAGGCCTTCCAGGAGACCCGCGGCTACATCCAGGCGCGCCTGCACCTCCAGCGCGAGAACCGCCAGCAGGTGGGACGGGCTGGCGGGGGGGGTCCCGTGCCGGGCTGGGGGGGTCCGTCAGGGCCCCGGCCCCCCGGTAACGCGGTGGTGTTGGGGTGCAGGAGCGCCTGCTGCTCTCGGTGCTGCCCCAGCACGTGGCCATGGAGATGAAGGAGGACATCAACACCAAGAAGGAGGACATGATGTTCCACAAGATTTACATCCAGAAGCACGATAACGTCAGGTGCCGCGGGGCGGGAGGGCGGAGGGGTTTTGGGGAAGGGGGGGTGTCACCAGGGGAAGGGGGTCCGGGGTGCTGTGTGGTCCCTCTCCAGCCCACGCTCTTCCTCCCGGCAGCATCCTCTTCGCGGACATCGAGGGCTTCACCAGCCTGGCCTCGCAGTGCACGGCCCAGGAGCTGGTGATGACGCTCAACGAGCTCTTCGCTCGCTTCGACAAGCTGGCGGCGGTGAGCGGCGGGGCCGGGGTGGGCTTAACGGGCGTCCCCAGAGCCGTGTCCCCCCCCAACACCTGACCTCCCCGTTGTTTTTTCCCCCAAAAAGGAGAACCACTGCCTACGCATCAAGATCCTCGGGGACTGCTACTACTGCGTGTCGGGGCTGCCGGAGGCGCGCGGGGACCACGCGCACTGCTGCGTGGAGATGGGGGTCGACATGATCGAGGCCATCTCGTGAGTTGGGGGGGGGGTCACGCCTGTCCCCAGGGTCGGGGGGGGGCCCTGGGTGCCCTCCTCGGGGCTGACGCGGTGCCGTCCCGCAGGCTGGTGCGCGAGGTGACGGGGGTGAACGTGAACATGCGCGTGGGGATCCACAGCGGGCGGGTGCACTGCGGCGTCCTGGGCCTGCGCAAGTGGCAGTTCGACGTCTGGTCCAACGACGTCACCCTCGCCAACCACATGGAAGCGGGTGGCAAAGCCGGGTGAGCCGGGGCTGGGGGGGAAAGGCGGGATGGGATCAGGGTGGGGGGACGCGGGGCAAAGCCGGGGGGGGGGGGCTCAGCGCCGTCCTCACCCCTTCCCCGTCTCCAGGCGCATCCACATCACCTGGGCGACGCTGCAGTACCTGAACGGGGACTACGAGGTGGAGCCGGGCCACGGGGGCGAGCGCAACGCCTACCTCAAGGAGCACAACATCGAGACCTTCCTCATCGTCGGCTGCAGCCAGAAGCGCGTCAGTTGGGGAGAATTTGTGGGGGAGGAACGGGACGCGGTTTTGGGGGAGGCTGGCCCCCCCCATCCCCTTGCTCACGGCTGTGTTGCCCCGCAGAAGGAGGAGAAAGCCATCCTGGCCAAGCTGCAGCGGGCTCGGGCCAACTCGACGGAGGGGCTGGTGCCGCGCTGGGTGCCCGAGCGCTCCTTCTCCCGCACCAAGGACTCCAAGGCCTTCCGGCAGATGGTGAGCGGCCTCACGGCGAGGGGGGGGGGACGTCGGGCATGGGGGCCCCCCCTCCCACTGTGGTGGTATCAGCTGCTCACCGGCTTCCCCAGCCCTGCCCGCAGCCCGCGGCTGCTTCCTCCCGCCTGCCCCAGCCCACGGCCTCGGGGAACGCCCGGGTGTCCCCCCATCCCTCCCCCCCATCCCTCGGGGATCCCCCCCGGCCTTCAGCAGCTCATGGGGACCCCCAGGTGGACCCCCCCCCCCATCCTCACCAGCCCTTGGGGATGCCCCCTGTCCTCGGGGACCCTCAGGGTCCCCCATCCTCACTGGTGTCAGACATCTCCCTCCTCCCTTTCAGACCCTTGGGGAACCCCCCCGATCTGTGCCAAGTTTGGGGGGCCCTTGGGGATACCCCCCCCCCCTCCTCATTACCACTGGGACTCTGTCACCCATCCTTAGTGACCTGGGGGATGACCCCTGTCCTTGTCACCTATGGGGATCCCCCCCATCCATGCCAGTGTCCCTGACACCCCCCTCTCGTGTCCCCCCAGGGCATCGATGACTCCAGCAAGGACAAGTAAGTGTCCCCATGCTGGGGTACCCCGGGGGGTCGCGGCCAGCCCCTCCCTGGGGCAGAGCCGGGGGCCTGGGGGTGGCCCTGACCCGCCGCTGCCCCCAGCCGTGGCGCCCAGGAGGCCCTTAACCCCGAGGACGAGGTGGACGAGTTCCTGAGCCGGGCCATCGACGCCCGCAGCATCGACCAGCTCCGCAAGGACCACGTCAAGAAGTTCCTGCTCACCTTCCAGACGCCCGAGCTGGAGAAGAAGGTGGGGGACCCTCCGGCCCAGCCCTGCGGTCCCCTCTGTCCCCCAAAGTCCCCTCTTGTCCCTTTGCCCCCCCTCATCTCACCCCCGTCCCCTGGGGTCCTCCCTGCGCTGGTTTCCTGGTGCCCTCCGCCGTCTCCATCCCAGCTGTGGGTCATCTCTGTCCCCTCTGATCTGGGGAGTCCCCGCCATCCTCTCCCTCTCGTCCCTCGGGGTCCCCTCTGTCCCCCTCTGTCCCCCCGCCTCCATCCAGCCCAGCTCACCCCTCTCCACCCCCCCGCCCCGCAGTACTCCAAGAAGGTGGACGACCGCTTTGGTGGCTACGTGGCCTGCACCCTCCTTGTCTTCTGCTTCATCTGCTGCCTCCAGATCGTGGTGTTCCCCCAGTGAGTGCCGCAGCCCCCCCAAACCCCAGCCCCCCGCTCTCCACACCCCCCCCAGGCGCTCACGGCCGCCTCTCTCCTCAGCTCCCCGCTGATGCTCGGCGTCTACGTCGGCATCTTCATCCTCCTCGCTGCCATCCTCTTCGTTTGCGCCATCTACTCCTGCGTCACCGTGAGTACGGGGCTGATGGGTGGGAGGGGGTGTTGGGGGGGCTCAGCCACGCATAACGGGGTTTTCTTTCTGTCCCCCCCCAGCTCTTCCCCGCCGCCCTGCAGCGGCTCTCCCGCAACATCGTCCAGTCCCGCGCCCACAGCACCGTCATCGGGGTGTTCACCGTCCTCCTCGTCTTCGTCGCCGCCTTCGTCAACATGGTAGGGACGTGGGGTGGGGGGGTGCGGGGTGCTGCAGGGGCTGTGGGGCACCAGCTCACGCCTCTCACCCCCCCCCCCCCCAATCCTTCCCCAGTTCGCCTGCAGCCGGGTGGCCCTGCGGGACTGCGCCGCCCGCCAGCTCAACGTCACCCCCGAGGCCGTGGGTCCCTGCCAGCTCCGGGCCCTCAACTTCTCCCTGGGGACCCCCGCGGGCCCCTGCCACCGCGACGGGCTGGCCTGCGACTTCCCTGAGGTGAGTGGCCACGGGGCACCCGTGGGTGCGGGGCTCCCACGGCCGCAGGGCACTGGGACGGGGCCCTATGTGGGTCCCTGCAGGTGTAAGGTCCCTCCGTGGGTGCTGGCGCGGGGTCCCTGAGGATGCAGGATGCTGGCGGGGGGTCCCCATGGGTGCAGTGTCCCCCAGGGTGCTGGAATGGGGTCCCCAAAGTTTCAGGGTGCTGGCTTCAGTCCCTGTGGGCACTGGCACGGGGTCCCTGTGGGCACAGTGTCCCCAAGGGTGCTGGCATGGGGTCCCCGAGGGTACAGAGTGCTGGCACGGGGTCCCTGCGGGCACAGTGTCCCCAAGGGTGCTGGCATGGGGTCCCCGAGGGTACGGGGTGCTGGCACGGGGTCCCTGCGGGCACAGTGTCCCCACGGGTGCTAGCACGGGGTCCCCGAGGGTACAGAGTGCTGGCACGGGGTCCCTGCGGGCACAGTGTCCCCAAGGGTGCTGGCATGGGGTCCCCGAGGGTACGGGGTGCTGGCACGGGGTCCCTGCAGGCACAGTGTCCCCACGGGTGCTAGCACGGGGTCCCTGAGAGTATGGGGTGCTGGCATGGGGTCCCTGAGGGTACGGGGTGCTGGCGCAGGGTCCCTGTGGGCACAGTGTCCCCAAGGATGCCGGCGCAGGGTCCCTGAGGGTACGGGGTGCTGGCACAGGGCCCCTGAAGGCGCAGGGTGCTGCAGGTGCAGTGTCCCTATGAGTACAGGGTGCTGTGCCAGGGTCCCCGCAGATCCAGGGTGCTGGCACAGGTCCCTCCGGGTGCAAGGTCCTCCACGGGGAGCTGGCACAGAGCCCCTGAGGGCGCAGAGTGCCGGCAGGGTGTCCCCGTGGGTGCAAGGTCCCCGTGGGTGTGGGCAGGGGCTCCCCAGGGGGGTGCCGGTGCCTCCCCGCGGCCCCTCTCCCGCAGTACTTCAGCTACAGCGTGGTGCTGAGCCTGCTGGCCTGCTCCGTCTTCCTGCACATCAGCAGCATCGGCAAGCTGCTGCTCATGGTGGCCATCGAGGCCACCTACCTGGTGCTGGTGGAGGGGCCCCAGGCCACCCTCTTCGACAACGCCGACCTGCTGGTGGTGGCCAACGCCCTGTGAGTGCCCGCTGTTCCCCCCCCACAACCCCTCCCTGGGGGTCCCCACCCTGCGAGTCGAGTCCCCACCACACTAACCTGCCCCCCCCTCTCTCCTCTACCCCCCCCAGCCCCTTCAATGTGACCCAGGGTGAATGGTGAGTGGGGGCCTGGGACTGGTGGGGAACTGGGACAAGTGGGGGGAAGGGGAGTAGGGGCGGGGTGCAGGTTTGGGGTCCCTGGGGTGGGTGAATCTTGGGGGTTCCCTTGGGTGGGGGCAGGTTTGGGGTCTGGGGGCAGGTTTGGGGTCCCTGGGGTGGGTGAATCTCGGGATCCCTTGGGTGGGGGCAGCTTTGGGGTCCCTGGGGTGGGTGAATCTCAGGGGATCCCTTGGGTGGGGGCAGGTTTGGGGGCTGGGGGCAGGTTTGGGGTCCCTGGGGTGGATGAATCTCAGGGGATCCCTTGGGTGGGGGCAGCTTTGGGGTCCCTGGGGTGGGTGAATCTCGGGGGTTCCCTTGGGTGGGGGCAGCTTCGGGGTGAATCTCAGGGGATCCCTTGGGTGGGGGCCGCTCTGGGGTCTGGGTGCAGGTTTGGGGTCCCCGGTGGGGGTCCCAGCCGCCGTCTGAGCGGGCGGGGGGCTCCCGCAGCCCGGCGGAGGGGAAGGTGGCCCTGCGCTACGTCACCCCCGTGGTCCTGGCCGTCTTCGCGCTGGCGCTGTACCTGCACGCGCAGCAGGTCGAGTCCACCGCCCGCCTCGACTTCCTCTGGAAGCTGCAGGTAGGACGGAGGAAAGGGGGGGGGGGGGGTGAGGAGAGGGGCCCCCCAACCCCACCCCAGCCCTGGGGTGACGCTGCACCCCTGCGCCCCGCAGGCGACGGGCGAGAAGGAGGAGATGGAGGAGCTGCAGGCGTACAACCGCCGCCTGCTGCACAACATCCTGCCCAAGGACGTGGCGGCGCATTTCTTGGCGCGGGAGCGTCGCAACGACGAGCTCTACTACCAGTCCTGCGAGTGCGTGGCCGTCATGTTCGCCTCCATCAGCAACTTCTCCGAGTTCTACGTCGAGCTGGAGGCCAACAACGAGGGCGTCGAGTGCCTGCGGCTGCTCAACGAGATCATCGCCGACTTCGACGAGGTGCCGCGGGGCAAGGAGGGCAGGGAGGGGGGTGCGGGGATGGGGGGGCGAGAAGATGGGGAGGCTGGGGAGCAGCGTGTGTGGGGATGGGGTGCAGGGGATGGGGTGCACAGGGCCCTGGAGAAGCTGTCGAGCAGGAGATGGGGTGCAGGAGAAGCCACGGAGCACCACGTGCAGGGGACGGGGTGCAGGAGTTGGGGTGCTGGAGGTGAGGTGCAGGAGATGGGGTGCAGGGGACGGGGTGCAGGAGATGGGGTGCTGGAGGTGAGGTGCACAGGGCCCTGGAGAAGCCCTGGAGCAGGAGATGGGGTGCAGGGCACAGGGAGCAGAAGATGGGGTGCACAGGGCCCTGGAGAAGCTGTCGAGCAGGAGATGGGGAGCAGGAGAAGCCGCGGAGCACCATGTGCAGGGGATGGGGTGCAGGAGATGGGGTGCAGGGGACAGGGAGCAGGAGATGGGGTGCAGGAAATGGGGTGCAGGAGATGAGGTGCACAGGGCCCTGGAGAAGCTGGGGAGCAGGAGATGGGGAGCAGGAGATGGGGTGCAGGGGATGGGGTGCACAGGGCCCTAGAGAAGCCCTGGAGCAGGAGACGGGGTGCAGGGCACAGGGAGCAGAAGATGGGGTGCACAGGGCCCTGGAGAAGCTGGGGAGCAGGAGATGGGGTGCAGGAGAAGCCGCGGAGCACCATGTGCAGGGGATGGGGAGCAGGAGATGGGGAGCAGGAGATGGGGTGCAGGAAATGGGGTGCAGGAGATGAGGTGCACAGGGCCCTGGAGAAGCTGGGGAGCAGGAGATGGGGTGCAGGAGAAGCCGCGGAGCACCACGTACACAGGGGACGGGGTGCAGGAGATGGGGTACACGGGGCCCTGCAGAGACAGGCTAGGGGTGACACTGCCCCCCCTGCCTGCCCCCCCCAGATCATCAGCGAGCAGAAGTACCGTCAGCTGGAGAAGATCAAGACCATCGGCAGCACCTACATGGCGGCCTCGGGCCTCAACGCCTCCACGTACGACCGCGAGGGCCGGAGCCACATCGCGGCGCTGGCCGACTACGCCATGCACCTCATGGAGCAGATGAAGTACATCAACGAGCACTCCTTCAACAACTTCCAGATGAAGATCGGTGAGCGCCCTCGCACGCCCCTCGCACGCCCCTCGCACGCCCCTCACACGCCCCTTCGACACCCCTCGGCCCCGCAGCTGCCCCTGCGTGTCCCCGCTCCCTCTCGCACGCGCGGTGTCGGTGCCGTGGCCTCGCACGGGTCAGCTTTGCACGCCCGCTCGGCTTTGCACGTGTCGGCACAGGCAAAGCCGTGGGCGCCTCCCGGCCTTTTGCACGCGCGGCTTTCGCAGAGTACTTTGTGCACGAGCCCTTGGCCCTTGCACATCTCTTTGCACACCCACACCCTTGCACGCCCCCTGCACACCCAGACCCTTGCAGACCCTTTCCCCTTTGCACACACAGCCCTCGCACACACCGATGTCACACACCCCTCCAGCCCTTGCACACGTAGACCCTCACCCCCTTCCACATCCCTTTGCACGCCCCTTCCCCTTTGCACCCCCTGGCCCTTGCACCCCCGTTGTTTTTGCACACACGACCCTCACACCCCCTTTGCACACTCTAACAGTGACCCCCCCCTTCCCCTTTGCACCCCCACTCCCTCCCCTTTGCCCACCCACCCCTTTGCACCCCCCTTTTCCCCCTCGCACACCCCCGTGCCCTCACCCCAGCCGCAGTGCGGGGGGGCCGTGACCCTCTGCCCATGTGTTTGTGTGTGCGTGTCCCCCCCCCAGGTCTGAACATGGGCCCGGTGGTGGCGGGGGTGATCGGGGCGCGGAAGCCTCAGTACGACATTTGGGGCAACACCGTCAACGTCTCCAGCCGCATGGACAGCACCGGCGTCCCCGACCGCATCCAGGTCAGCCTGGGCGGGGGGGACAGGGCCCCCTCCAGAGCCCCTTTCACCCCCATGTCCCCCTCACCCCCATATCCCCCTCCCCCAGGTGACGACGGACCTGTACCAGGTGCTGGCGGCCAAGGGCTACGCGCTGGAGTGCCGGGGGCTGGTCAAGGTCAAGGGCAAGGGGGAGATGACCACCTATTTCCTCAATGCTGGCCCTGCAGGGAGTTAGGGGGGGGCCCCTGTGGGTGTCCCCTGTCAACACCACCCTCCCCCTTTTCCCCCCCCCCAGGCTGGTGCGCCCCAGCCTGCGCCAGGGACAGGCAAAAAAAGGAAAAATACCCAAATCCACACATTTTAAAAAAAAAAAAAGAGGAAAAAGGGAGAAATGGACATAAGGGAGGTGGCTGGGGCGGGGGGGGATGCTCCCTGCTCTGCTCCCCCCTCCCAGGGCAGTGTGTTGGGGTGGGGGGGGGCGTTTCCCAGCCCCGCACCGGGGTGTTTGCAGAGGGGGGGAGTTGGGGTGCAGCCCCCCCCCCCCTTTGCTGAAACCCCCCATGTGCCAAAGAGGGGAGATGGGCCCTCCCCGAGGGAAAGGGCTGGGGGGGGGTTGGGGGTCTCCCCAGCCCCCTCCATGTGCCAAATTGAAGTGCCGCCTGCCTGGGGGGGCGCAGGCAAAGCACCTTCGTGGCCCCCCCAAGACCCCCCCCGGGGTCCCAGCTCTTCCCAGACAGGGGCTCCTGCTCCTTCGGGAGGGAGGGGGTGTGGGGCTGCCGGAGGGGAGGGGGAGCAGCTTCCCCCCCTTTTAAATGCAAAAAAAAATTAATGAAGTGACTTTTTTTTTTTTCCTTTTTTTTTTTTTTTTTGAAGCAGTTTTGGGGCGGGGGGGGCTCAGCCCGGGGAAAGGGATGGGGGGGGGGGGGCATCGTCCTGCCCCCCCTCCCCCGCAGCGCAGACCTGAGGTACTTTGTCCTTCGTGTGTACAGATAAATTATATATAAAACTCACTTTGGATACGAGCTGTGGCCTGGCGTGTGGGGCGGGGGGGGCTCCCGGGGGGGGGAGGCCCAGGCAGGGCCTTGAGGCGGAACCGGGCTACGGAAACAAGGAAGTAGCGGGGCGGGAAGGGAGTGGGGGGGGCGCGCAAGGGCTTATGGGAGACCCGAGGGCTCATGGGAGGCCCGCTGCGGGGGGGCGTGGCTAAGGCCCGTCCCCCTGGCAACCGTTTCCGCGTCACAACGCGCAGGCGCGTCCGGCGGCGCGTGCGTGGAGACTCGTCCCCCGCCTCGCGGCGCCGCCGTGCGTGCGCGCTGCTGCCGCTCTTCCCCCATCTTTCCTTCCCTCCCTCCCTCCGCTCGGCGGCGGGGCGTGCGTGCGTGCGTCTGCCCGCCCGTGCGTGCGTGCGTGCGCGCGCGGGCGCAGATCGCCATGGAGGCCTCAGCGGGCGGCGGGGCCGGCGGCGCGGCGGGGCGGCGCTGGTACTTCACCCGCGAGCAGCTGGACCGGAGCCCTTCGCGCCGCGCCGGGCTCGACCCAGATAAGGAGCTCTCGTACCGGCAGCAGGCGGCCAACCTGCTGCAGGACATGGGGCAGCGTCTCAACGTGTATCCGGCCGCGCTAGGCCGCGCGGCCTGCGCTTAGGTGCCGCCGCGCTTGGCCCGGCCTAGGGGGTGGGGAGAACCGGGGTTGGCCGCGGGGAGCGTTAGGCCCCGGGTATGGAGAAGGCCGCTGCGGGAGCGGGGAGAGCCGCGGACGGGTGCGGGGGGAGCTGTGCCGGGGTGCGGGGAAGGCCGGGCCTGGCCCGGGAGCGGGGATTGCCGAGCGCGTTTTGGGAGTGAGGAATGCCAGGCCCGCTTCGGGAGTGCGGAGAGTCGGCCCCGGCTGCCGGGAGAGTGAGGCTGGAAGCGGGGAGGGCTGTGCTGGGGTGCGGGGAAGGCTGGGCCCGGCCCGGTGCCGGTGGGACGTTACGGGCTTTGCTCAGGTGTCGTTGCCGGGGCCGTGTGTTTCCTTAACGACCCCCTCAGCTCCCAGTTGACCATCAACACGGCCATCGTGTACATGCACCGCTTCTATATGGTGCAGTCCTTCACCCAGTTCCACAGGAACGTAAGTGTGCTGGGCTCTGGCGGGGTGGGGGGCACCGGGAACCCACCCTAGTTCTGCTTCTGCTGTTGCCTGGCAACCAGCTGGGGGGTGACATGATGGGCCCGACCCTGGGGAGCGGCTTTGGAAAGGGGAGGGCTCGTTGGTAGCTGTCAGTAGTCAACAGAGACCCTTTTCCGTCCTGGTGGTGGTTGGGTTTGTAAAAACTTTGTTTCCTAACAGAATATTTGTTTTAGATGTAAGAATTACCTTGATTTATCTGTTTTAATCGTGGACTTGCTAACTTTAAAAAAAATTTTTTTTTTTTCTTTCAAAGTCGGTGGTACCGGCAGCTCTGTTCTTGGCAGCCAAGGTGGAGGAGCAGCCTCGTAAGCTGGAGCACGTAATCAAGGTAGCACATGCCTGTCTGCATCACCAGGAAACTCCTCTAGACACCAAGAGCGAGGTAAGTGTCGAGATTGGAGAACTGGGCTCTGAAGCGAGGAGCGGAGGCCCGAGGAATGGGAATGGCGGAAGCGTGCTGCATCCTGAACCGCGTGGCTACAGCGTCTCTAAATCGGGGTCAGCAGGACCCGCGCTCTAAGCAAGCGGCTGTGTCCTAGGATGGGCAGTGACAGCTTTCCAATTCGACTGCTCTTACACTACCGAGAGCTTTTTGGCTTCTGTACAGCAGAAGGCTTTTCTTTCCTGCTCTGTGGCAACCTCTCTTCCGTTCTCCTCTGCTGTGCTGCTGCAAATGTGACTGTGTAACGTTGTCTGCGTGAAAAGCTTCTGAGGAGGGCGTGGATGTTGGCTGCTGCGATTGAGTAGTGTCTGTGGCAGAGCAGAAGGTGGTGTGCGCAGTTTGGTTCCGTTCTGTCCCCACACGTTTAATGGTGGGTTTATTAAAAACGTTGCCGATTTCCCATCTCTCGAGACAGCCCGTCTTACCTGGAACTGAGCAGCCAACCCTGCTGAAAAGGGGCAGCTTTATCCAGGAAAGCTTAAGGAAAAAAACAAAAACAAAAAAAAAAGCAGCTAATTCCTCTCCTGTACTGCTCGTATAGCCGCCCCGTGCAGTGCGAGGGACCAGGACTGAGAGGGCCGCTGTGGATCCCGAAGCAGCCATCCCCTAGCAGAAGCACTAGCAGGGGAGCGGGTCTGCCCCAGCGCTCTGCTTTCTCTTTTCTGGCAGGGAATCTGTGCCAGTTCCCCCAGTGCAGATCGGCCTAAAGATTCCCCTTTGCTATTTTTGCCTCCCTGAGAAAAGGGTGTTAGAAATGTGCAGGCTTTATACGGAGTGCCTCATCGTGAGTAACTTGCCTGTCCTCTCAACCCCAGGCTTACCTGCAACAAGCCCAAGACCTGGTCATTCTAGAGAGCATAATACTGCAGACCCTGGGTAAGTTTTTCAAAGCGGACGGGCTGCCACACGAATCCCAGACCCAGGAGTGTTCCGCAGAGCGGAGAGCCTAACCGCACAGTCTTCTCCACAGCTGGAGGGCAGATGTACAGCTGGCCAGTGGGAGAGCAAGAGTCCAGGCAACAAACTCTATTTTTTCACACCCGCTCCTTCTGTTTTCCTTTTAACATCAATTTTTGCAGGTGTAACTTGTGTCAGGTTCAATGCTCAGAGAAATTAAAGCGTGGAAGTGTGGCTCGTCTCTTTTTTTTTTTTTTTTTCCCTTTTTTTTTAAAACCCCCCCCCTTCACAACAGGTTTTGTACTGCTTGGACAACCGGTCGCTGTCCTCCGTTGTGCTGTTAAACTTGATAATGCTCTAGTCCTGTGGCCAGGAAGCAGTTTGCACTGAGAGATGTCTAACAAAACCTGAGTTGAAAGCTAATATTTTGATCAGTTAGCTGAACGTGAAAAAAAAAACCACAAAAAAACAACAAACTCCAAACCAGCAACAGTTTTGGGGTTTTTTTGAAAGTAGAAGCTGGAGCCTACATTTAGGGCTGTGGCCGTTGGATCCGGTATCCCGTTCCTTTCTAAAATGTACTGTTAAAACTTGTTTTCACTAACATACGTTCCGTTTCAGAGGCAGTTTGTAGATAGCGTTCCACTCCAAAATACTCAGTAGTTCTTGAGTTATTACTGCGTTATTTCTGACTCGGTTCAGAGTAAAAGCTCAGGAGGGGCAGCTCTGTCGATGGGTCACATGCACTGGCCTGGCAAACTGGTGCCTAAAGTGTGACCCCAGTTCTGCAATGACTCGGTTCTCCAGTTGCCTTTTTTAACGTCCCAGTTCTTCTAGAATGTTCTGCATGGGAAGAACCAAATCTGTTGCACACATGGACCGATCTTAATAATTTTTTTTTTGTTGTTTCTTTAAAGCATAATGCCCAAACTGAATAGGAAACTGAAGTGAGGATTAAGTTCAGTTGTCTTTAGTGCTGTAGGCTCCTTCAAAGGGAAAACGTCTGCTTCCTCTTAGCTTTTTGGGTGACAGAAATTCCTTTGAGCAGATGCCATTGTCTTCTCCTTCCTCCCAGCTGCTGTAAGAGGCTTTGTCCTGCTATTTTTAAAATCCTTAATAGTTGTTTTGTTTTCAGTGAGGTCTTTCAAGTGCAGAAGTCATTTAGCTGCTTGGAGGTCTGGCAGCAGCAGTGACCTTCGGGTTTTGTGACTGGAGAACTTGAGTCTTCTGGCTACAGGAAAACAGGCTCCTCTATTCCTGCTTGCCTCTGAGCAGAGAGCAGGGGCTGTAGGAGGGAAGGGGAGAAGGCCTTGTCCCCCAGGAGCAGGAAACGTGAGGTTCGTAGATCTGTGGGGGTGTGCTGCTGGTTTTCTGATGGCCGTATGTCTGTGTTCTTCCAGGTTTTGAGATCACTATTGACCACCCCCATACCCACGTGGTGAAGTGCACACAGCTAGTGCGAGGTAAGCGATGGCAGATGTCGGGTGCTCGTGGCTTTTCCTCCGGGTAACCTCAGCTTGATAGAGGAAGAGCTGTGAAAATGCCTCGTAGTGCTCAGTCGGAGCTGCCCGAGAGCTCGCCTGCAGTCAGTCTCCTTAATAACCGTAATGAGCAGTGAAGGAGAGGCAGCTGCAAAGGACTGACGTGGTGTTGTGGCTCTCCTGAGCCACGCAAAGCTCTCTACGTGCAGTAATTCCTAAAATCCTGTGGCATAGAATTAGTTGGAGTGTGCTGGGTGTCTCTGTGGTGGCGAGAGGCCTGTGGTTCTTGTGCTAAAATGTGGTAACACTTGTCAGGATACACAGACTAACGCCCTGCTTTTTTCTTTTCTCTTTCAGCCAGCAAGGACTTGGCGCAAACTTCCTATTTCATGGCTACCAACAGGTTATTATTTTACAATTGATTCATATTTGACAGAGGGTCTTATCTGGAGGAGATGTGCTACTGGTGACCCTGGGGCATTGGTCAGCCTGTGAGCACCTGGGGATCGCTCGGTTTGGTTCAGAAAGAGCAGGAAGCCTTTCTCCTGCCAGCTGCTGGTCAAAACCAGCTGCAAAATCAACCATACAAGCGGGGCAGATGGGATGTTCAGGAACTTCACTGCTTTTTGTGGGGAGTTAGACAGTTGTGAAAGGTTTTTTTTGGGGGGAAAAAAAAAAAATCCCGAACGGTAGACTTGAAACTAATGTATGTGTTTGTACTTGCTTAGAACCTGAGTGTCAGAGTTTTCACTGCACTAGATGCTGTGCAAATTGTCAAAAAATATGGTCTGTGCCCCAGAGAAGGCTGATCTAGAATGTAAATGGCAAAAAATATGCTCTGTGCCCCAGAGAAAGCTGATCTAGGGTGTAAAGGGAGAAAAAGGGTAGTTGGACGCAGTCGTGAGGTGTTACAAGAGAAAATGATAACCTTGTCTGGCCTCTGTGACTGGGCAGAGTTCTGTAAGCAGTCTTGGAAAGGAAAAAACATTCTCTTTTTTTTCGCCTTGAGAGGTCTGGGTAGTTTTGTCACTAGATTTTCACTGCGAGGCTGATAGCAGCCCTTTTGGTGGGACTACCAGCTTCAGGCAGATCGTGGAGTTAACGTTCGGAACAGACCGAGTCAAGGACACGGAAAATCTTGTGGTTTTGTGAGAGGACTGGGAGAAAAGATGGTTTAGGCGCTAGCACAGGGTGAAGCTGCGGAGTCAGAGAACGCTTCCAAGCCATGTGGCCTTGGGCGAGTTGTTTTTCTCCTCTCTGCCTGTGAGAGGTGTTACCTGCTCCCCTCCACAGCGTGCTGGGAGAAGTGATTGTTGAAGGTGCTGTCTAGCTCCAAAGGGCACTGTGTGGGTTTCCTGCATAAACTAGCGTGAAGGGAAGGTGGTGGTAGTAACGTGTGTGTAAATGCAGCCTTGAAACGCGTTTTCTCCCTGCAGCAATAATTGCAAACCCAAGGAATTATGAGTTAAGGTTATAATTGAAAGAAATCCAGGCAGAAAGGAAGAAATGCAGCCAGGCAGCCTCAATTTTGCCTTAAAGTGATGCCATGAAATGCCTGATTAAGGTGCTTAAGTGATGAGCTGGATTTATCAGGCGCAGCTACAGATGGTTTTTTTTTGTTTCCTTCTGGCATCATTGTGGGGCAGAGTTAAGGCTCTTTGTGCACCTTAATTTCACTTCTTACCTTGGCAGAGTGGATAAAGGCTCCGAATTCCCCGGGTTTGACTTCGTAAATACAGTGAAACGGCTTTAGACTTTCTGGCTGTTGATGCGTGTCTCTGTCTCCCCACACCACGTGGATGGGATGATGTTTAATAACCCGAGCGTGGCGAAGAGATGCAGCTCGTGCCCGCCTGCGCGTAGCTGCGCGGTGGCGGCGTTTCCATCAGTCGCTCTTGGAAAGGGCCGGTTCCTGCGGGTGACAGCGGGCAAATCCTGCCCTCGACTTGCTCTCGTGGTTTCTAAGGTGTTCCTGCAGGTGGAGAGTAGGAAGCTGGCCCAGTCTGTCGATTCTCCTGTTCTCAGTGCGGCCTAGACCTCCCCGCACTGACGTCCGAGCTGTCACGTGGCAAATTAATTTCCTAATGAAAATGCTTGATAGGCGGCCAGGCTCGCTTTAGGCGCTCCTGAGTCACTCCAGTCTATGGTGCTGTTTCACAGCTGAAGCTTCAGTGCTTGTCCTAAAAACTCCTTTAGGAAAGACCAGACCCTTCCTAAAAGCCACAGAGGGCCAGTTTGCTCCTTGAACGCCGTCCCAGGAGCTGCGCTTGGAAGCATCTTGAGTTTCTTCTGAGCTTGAGCAGAGCCCCGCAGCGGGGGGGCGGCAGCGTGTCCCGCTGCTGCCGCACGAGCCCTTGAGTTGACAGAGTTACCTGGACCCAAATCACCTGCGGCAAAACGGGGAAGGAACGAGCAAATCTGTGGAGCGGGATAGAGACGCCCGTAACAGTAGGGTTGTACTGGGGGAGGAACGGCAGGGACTTCCCCACCATGTCCACCTCTTGTGCAGCGTCTGTTCAGTGGGCGATTGTGAGTGCTGAAGTTCAAGCTTGGGAGTTCATGGCTTTCTGTTTCTCTCTCCCTGCTGGTGACGTCAGCCTGCACCTGACCACCTTCAGCCTGCAGTACACCCCTCCCGTTGTGGCCTGCGTCTGTATCCACCTGGCTTGTAAGTGGTCCAACTGGGAGATCCCAGTCTCCACGGACGGGAAGCACTGGTGGGAATACGTTGATGGCACTGTAACTCTGGAGCTCTTAGATGGTAAGTTTTGGAGCGAGGTTCCCCCCCAAAGGCTCTTATATTATTTTGGCATCTCTGTTCCTGGGTCTGCCATTCAAACACGGCCACCGGCCAGTTCATGGACTCCAGGACTTCAGGTCTTGCCAAGGTTTCCAGCAGCAGCTTTATGGTACAACAGAGATGGCAAAAGGCACAGAGTGAGATGAGATTAAATGTGGTCAGTGATACTAGTTGTCAGTATTTCCCCTCCTGGAGTAGCTCCATCTCATCAGTAGCTCCACTCATCAGTGAGCAGGGGGTTGCCCTGATGGATCAGTGCCGCTCTGCCCACCTCTGACTCTCTTGCTTGGTTTTGTGTCTCCTCTGCAGAACTGACTCATGAATTCCTGCAGATCCTTGAGAAAACTCCCAACCGGCTTAAACGTATCCGGAACTGGCGGGTAAGAATCCGTTTCGGAGCGCGGGTGCTTGCAGGAGAACACAGGCTCTGATTTCTTCTGCGTGCACGAGGCTGTGTGGCGTCTCTGGTCTGACAATGCAGGACAGTGTCTGAAGGGCGTGCGCGTGTGTGTGTGGGGAGAATCTGAACACTCTGCGTCTGCAGAATGCTGCTGCTGCAGCGCTGGAGTCCGCCTGCTCTGAGTTAACCCTGTAGAGACTCGGGGTTTTTCAACCCCGCTTGCCTTGTTGCACGAGGAGGGGTGGGGGCACGGGGGGTCTGTCTAGGTGAGAGCGTGCGCCGGGCCGGGCGAGCTGCTGGCCTCAAACCAGCTCTGGGGACAGCCCGGAGTAACTCACCCATCGCTGCTTTTCTTCCAGGCCTCTGAAGCAGCCAGGAAATCCAAGGCTGACAACCGCGGGGAAGATGAGAGCCTGTCGGAGCAGACGATCCTCAACATGATTTCCAGGAACAATAGTTCGGACATGAATATCGCTGGGTTAATGAGCATGTCGACGTCCTCGACCGCCGGAGCGGGGCCGTCTCTGCCCGCCGCGGCCGACTCGCCCAGCGACCAGGGCGCTGCGGATCTGTCCCAGCCTGACTACTGGCATCCTCCAGCCAAACTGGACACTGGTCCCAGCCACAGGACTAATGAAAGCTCGTCGGCTGCTGAGCATCCTTTGCAGCAAGATGGCGCTGGTTATCAGAAACAGAGCGGCAAGAACGCTCCCTCAGCCAAAGTGTCGCTCAAGGAATACCGGGCCAAGCACGCCGAGGAGCTGGCGGCCCAGAAGCGGCAGTTGGAGAACATGGAGGCCAACGTGCGGTCCCAGTACGCCTACGCCGCGCAGAATCTCCTGGTCCAGCAGCAGCGGGAGAGGGAGGTCCAGCAGGACAGCAACCCCTCTCCCATCATCCTGAAAATTCCCATTGGCGGCTCGGAGAACCCCGAGCGCCCTCCCGGCCCTGAGAAGAGTGACAAAGCCTCGGCCCTGAAGCTGAGGATCCCGGTGGCAGGTGGAGGTGGGGAGAGGCCGCTCCCCTCCAAGCAGGAGGAGATAAAAATGCGGATCAAGGTGCCGAGCGCCGCAGACAGGCACGGCTCCTCGGACGAGAGCGGCGGCAAGAACCGAGAGCACAAGGAGAAACACAAGGGCCACTCTTCTAATCACCACCACCACCACCACAACCACCACTCTCACAAACACTTGCACGCCCAGCTCGGCGCCGGCCCCAGCAGCCTGGTGAACAAGCGGCCGGGAGACTCTAAGCACAGCAGCCAGCCCAGCGCCGTGCCCCACAAGAGCTACGGCCCCCTCGCCTCTTCCCGCAAGCGGCCCCTGCCAGAGGAAGCGGCGGCGGCCGCGGCCCACGAGCACCAGCCCAAAGTCGGCAAAGCCACCAAAGGCCCCGGCATGCCGTTCCCTTACCCCCACCTCCCCGGGGCAGCCCACCTCCCGGGGCACGGCTCGGATGCGGGCAACCTTCCCTTACCCCAGGCCAACAAAGCCCGGGGCACCCACGGCAAATCGGACAAGGGGCCCACGGGGGCCAACGGGCACAACATCAACCAGGCCAGTGACTACCAGGATACGGTCAACATGCTGCACTCGCTGTTGAGCGCGCAGGGGATGCAGCCCACCCAACCCCCTGCCTTTGACTTCCACTCTTACGGCGAGCTCTTGAACCCCCGGGCTTCCACCAGCTCTAGAGCTGTCGCCAACACGGACAAGCCCCGACCGCCCCCCCTGCCCTCAGAACCGCCCCCCCCCCTTCCTCCTCTCCCCAAGTAAAACCCCTTTTTACTACTGAGTTTGTCCAGAGCCCGAGCCTAAACCACCTGGGCTGCCCCTGCAGGGGCTTGAAAGGGCTTGTTCGATCTCCACTGCCTCACGAAGAACTATTTTATTATAATATAACTTTTATTATTGATATTTAGAACGCGGAGTTGTTGAAGCTGTGAAAGGATAAGAAACCCTTTCTCTGTTCCTTGCTCCCTCCCCCATCAACTTCCAGTTAGTGGTGGGCTCTGTCCCTGCTAGAACTGAAGCCCCCTCTGGGGAACACGCATTGTGGGGGGGCTCTGGGGGTTATTTAAAATATGTCACAGAAAATTTAAGATGTTTTACAAATAATTTAAGCAGTAACTTATATCTTAGTGTTTTTGTTCATTTTAATTGTGTGGTGCTGCGGCGGGGAGGGGGGGACCTTGGTGAGGGTTTGGGGTGGCTTGGCAGGTGGTTCCGCTCGAGCTCTCGGTGACATAAAGCGGGTTCAGGAGTTTTGGGGGGATGGAGGGGAGGATGTGGCGCGAGGGGAGGGCAGGGACCGGAGGCTGCTTGGGCTGGGGGCGGCGAGGGAATCCCAGCTGCTGCGGGTCCGGTTTCCTCGCCCTAAAAGCTGCCCAGCTTTCAGGATCCCGTCCCCATCCCACAGTGGGGCTTCAGGGGCGGGTGCCGGGGGCTGGCGGTGGCGTTTTGGGACGGCTGGCCTTGAGGGGCCGGAATGAGGTGACGGATTGAGGGAGCTTGGCCCAGGACCTGCCCCCCATGGCAGCTTTTTTTGGGGGGAGAGGGCACAGAGGAGCTGCCGCGCTGGCGGGGACGGGCGCTGCCGAGCAAGGGGCTTGTTCGTGGGGTCGGATTGTGCCCGAAGGCCTGAGCAGAGCAGCCCGGTGCTGGGAGCGGGCTGGGTCCTGCCGTGGGCGCGGGCAGAGCCGCGTTCGGGTGTGAAGGGTGTTGGCGGACTCGGTCCGTGGCGGTGCCGGGGTTGATCTGGAGGGAAGCGGCGTGTCACGTTCCCAGCTGGGACACAGGACGAGGCCGTGCAGGACAGCTGCCTCCAAGTGTCCCCGTGCCCGGGGCGGCTCTTCCAGGGGCTCCCGTTTGTTCGCAGCTGGGCTGGAAACAGCTTTTACCACAACCTCAATCCTGGGCCAGGGCAGGCACCTGAGTTTTTGGTTGAATGGTTTGGAAAAACTGATTTCCTTTGTTCTCAGACTTTTCCAACCTTCAATAAACGTTCTGCCTCCGTATGGTTGTGTAAAACTCTTGTTCTACGTCACATTTGTTTTTAAGAGCAGTTGGTGCTGCTGACACTCTGCCGTCGGTAACCCACCCCCTGGGATTTTTGGGTGTGGTTTTTTGGTTTCAGGCTGTTTCCCCCCCACTGCTTTGGAGCCTCTCTTGGAGGCTGTCTGCTGCGGGGTTGTTGGGCTTGGCGGTGAATCGCTCGTCTCCGTTATTCACCGGGGAGCAATGCCGACCTTCAGCTGTCCCGGGAAACTAGGAGGGGATGGGGTAGCGCCAGGGGGGCTCCTGGGACCAAGCCGGTGGCCCAGGGGCTACCGGAAGCTTCTGCCTTCCCGGCGCCAAAGCCCAAACCCGCCCCCGTGTCCGCGCCCTCTCTCGGGGCTGGCAAACCCAGGGGGGACCGGGCCCCGCCGCGCTCCCCGGGGTCCCGCCGCGCCCACGTGTGGGCTTCCCGCCGCGCCGGCCTCACGTGACTGTAGGAGGCGTGGCTGGTCCCTGCGGAGTGACGGCGGGCTCGGCCAACCGCGCGCGGCACCGCCCACCGCGCCGGCCGCTGATTGGCGGTCGGGCGGGCCAGTCAGGTGGCGGGGCGGGCGTGCGGCGAGGCAGCAGGGAGGCCGGGACGGCAGCGAGGTAAGATGGCGGCGGCACCGCCCGCCCTCAGTGCGGCCCGCGCAGCCTTTCGCCGCGACACTTTCCCGCTCCCCCGGGGCCCTTCCAGCCCGCAGCGACCGGGGGCGCCTGTTTCCCGGCCGCCCTTCGCTCCGGCAGCTCTGCCCGGGCCTTCCCCGGGAGCGCCCCTCACGCCCGCCGCCCGCGGACAAAATGGCGGCGCCGGGACGGCCGGGCGGCGCGACCGCGCATGCGCAGGAACTGGGCGCGGGGCGGGTGGCGGAGCACGTGCGTGGGGAGGGGGGGGAGAGGGGCTCGTACCGGGAGCGGGGGGGGGGGCTGCACCGGGACGGGCACCGGGGATGGACACGGGGAGCGGGGATAGACAGCGGGAGCAAGGGCTGGGCACCGGGAGCACGAATGGAGGGGGTGCGCGGGGGGGCGTACTGGGAGGAGGGGGCCCTGCGCTGGTGTTGTACTGGGCGCTGTGGGGTGGGGGACCTGCGCCCGGAGAGGTGGGGAGCAGGGCCGGGGTGAGCGCTGGGCCGGGATTGGCACATGGTGCCCACTGAGGAGGAGGAGGCCGTGAAGCAGGGGGGGGGGGGGGGTCGTGGGAGTTGTGGGGTGGGTGGGCTGTGGGGGGAAGGCAGCGTGGTACGCTGGGGGCTCTGGGATTTGTGTGCTGGGACCAGAGGCTCCTGCACTGGGGTCGGGGGGGTAGAGGGGTACCTCTGGGACGTGGGTCACCCCCTGGCCTCAGCGCTGGCGGGCAGCAGCGCTTCTTGTGCCCACACCTTGGCGTGGATGGTGCCGCTCGGTGGCTCAGGTGAGTGAGATGCGTTTTATTCGGTGCAGAAATGGGGTCGCTGCAAAGCTCAGAGTTCGCTCAGGCATTGGAAGAAACTTTATAGGAGCAACTTCATCTCCCGCCTGTTCAAGGGGGCCAGAAAGTTTTATTCAGATGCATTAGCAGGTGTTAGCAGATACTGCTTCGCTTATCAGCAATTTGTTTCATGTCGTTTAACTGCTCTGCGTCTCTCAAGCAGGTGTTGGCATGAACAGAATTCGGATCCACGTTCTGCCATCGAGCCGAGGACGCCTTACTCCTGTGCCGCGGCCGCAGGAGCCTCTGTCATGTGCCTTCACCCACCGCCAGTGCTCCCAGCCGCGCCTGGAGGGGCAGGAGTTTTGTATTAAGCACATTCTGGAAGACAGGAGTGCCCCGTTCAAGCAGTGCAGCTACGTTTCAACAAAGAACGGAAAGCGGTGTCCCAATGCTGCGCCCAAGCCAGAGAAGAAGGATGGGTGAGTATCTCTCTTCTCTGGTTCTGCACCATATAGAATTAAAACAGGGAGGAAAAGGTCCTTATGTTACCTCAGACAAGTGGCTCCCTCTTTCTGAAGAACTTTTAAGCTAGAAAAAAGCTCTGTGAGCCCTGGACACTGCGGAGTCATCTTGGTCCCACGAGACTGTCGGGCTGCTGCCCTCTGCCATCAGAAGGTGGCTGCAGTGATCCAGGTCCTTTGTGAGAGCCACACGCGCACCCCCACGGTGCTGTACCTCTGCTCAGCCCAGCAAATTGAACTTGCCTGTGGGTATTTAACTTGCCTGTGGCTAATCCTCAGCTCAGACATGGAGTTGATGACATGGAGTTGATGACCTGGTTGTGCTGCTCGTTCTCTGATGCATATAAAACATTCTGATTGCTGCGGATGGAAGGACCTAGAACAGTTATCGACGTTCAGTAAGGACGTCAGCAGAGCACAGTTTCCCTTACGGGAGCATCGACCCACGTTTCATTCTCAGGGGTTACAAGGATGAGGACACTGGTAGTCTTCATTCTGCCCTTGGTCCCTCTCCGATAAAAAGGATCCATCCGACGTGGGCCAGCGTGCTCTGCGTGGAAACTGAGAGTCCAGTGTGAATGTTTGGAAGCAGAAGAACTCACCTCAGTGGGTTTAAATATAAAGCTCTTTTCTCTGCCTGCTGCCGTGCTGTGTGGCTGCTGGGTCCGGTGCCAGAGGTGGCATTTGAGCAGCAGTGTGTGGTCTGTGAGCCACCTGGGGCTCTGCGGCATTTCCGAGCCGTACCTGCAGCCAGCGGCTCACTCTGTGAGACAGCTGTGGAGGGGATGTGCTTTCCAGGTGCCAGGGGACATTTCTCACTGTATTGCTTGTTCGTTTTGCTGGCTGAGGGCTTGGAGTTGTAACGAGCTTGTGATTTATTCCTGCAGCGTGTCGTTCTGTGCGGAGCATGCCCGTAGGAACACGCTGGCACTCCAAGCTCAGATGAAGAAGTCCAATCCTGGGCCTGTAAGCGAGACTCTGCTTTGCCAGCTTAGCTCTTATGCCAAGTCAGAACTGGGCTCCCAGACTGCAGAGAGCAGCCGCAGCGAAGCCAGTCGGATTCTGGGTAAGAATTAAAAGCATAAAAGTGATGAGAGAGGACCTGGAGTTCTCAGTTTTGTGTGGAAACGCCAAGAATATCACTTCTTAAATACAGTGGAAAAAAAGATCCCAGGGATCTGGGGGTAAAAGATTGTTTTCTGCAAACCCTGGTGCGTCTTGTTTGTCGCTGACTGTAGAAGAGTCGCACTGCCAGACCAAAAACCCTGCGGGTTTGCTTCCCTTGCACTCACCGAGTAGAAACCTTCACTAGCTTCCCTCTTTGCTGGTTTAGTTTCTAGTGGTGCCTGTCAAACGCTGGCTCAGTGCTGAGCTTCCCACCTTGCTGGGTCGCTTGGTGGGGCCAGCCCCGGTGGATCGTGGCTCCGAGGTGGGCAGGAGCGTCGCTCTGCGGGAGCCGGGTGTTTTGGTTGTGCAGAGTCAGTGGCTTTCCTGCTGTTCCATGTCCTTTCCTCACGCCGTGCTGGGAGGAACAGCCTCTTTTGGCAAAAGGCAGAGCTGCTTCACCTCCACGCTCCTGGGGACTCTTGGTGTCCCGTTGCTGAGGGCAACTTGTCTTTTCAGATGAGGACAGCTGGAGCGATGGCGAGCAGGACCCTGTCACAGTGGACCAGACGTGGCGAGGGGACCCGGACAGCGAGGCTGACAGCATTGACAGTGACCAGGAGGATCCCTTGAAGTAAGTTGGGTGCTGCCAGCTGCTTACACACGTGTAGCGTGCAGAGCGTTCTGAGCTCAGAATCCCAGAATCATGGAGGTTGGAAAAGCCCCTGAAGCTCCTCCAGCCCAAGTGTGAACCTCACCCTGACCCTTCCCAACTCCCCCAGATCCCTCAGCGCTGGCTCAGCCCGACTCTTCAACCCCCCCAGGGATCCCGGGGACTCCCCCCTGCCCTGGGCAGCCCATTCCAACGCCCAACAGCCCCTTCTGCACAGAAATCCTTCCTCAGAGCCAGCCTGACCCTGCCCTGGGCAGCTTGAGGCCATTCCCTCGGGGCCTGGCGCTGGGGCCTTGGCTCCGTGTGTTGCCCAAGGAGAGGGTGGTTGTGTTAAAGAGCTGATAATCTTCATGGTGTTGCAGTTGGACTTTGTGCTTTGGTGAGGTGCTGGGTGTGAACGCTCGACAGCCCTAGAGCTGGTGGTGGTTCTGGGAAATATTTGATAGTCATCCTTTTTCAGTGTGGAGTGGTCTGTTCAGCAGCAGTCTGTGGGTGATCTTGCAACTCTAAAAAAAACCCCATAAATTCAGTATTTCTGCTCATCACCCATTGATCTGTATAATCCAGCCCTGCTCTGCCTGTGTTTCTGGTAATGACTGTGTCATTTGGTTGGGAGAACAGCCCTGAGGGACCCTTAAAAACTTCACCCTGTCTGTGTGGGTGTTTTTCAGGCACGCTGGCGTGTACACAGCCGAGGAGGTGGCTTTGATCATGCGAGAGAAGCTGATCCGCCTGCAGTCCCTCTACATTGACCAGTTCAAACGACTCCAGCACCTTCTGAAGGAGAAGAAGCGCCGATACCTGCACAGCCGCAAGGGAGAGCACGAAGCCATAGGCAAGTGCTGGTCCAGGTAGTCACTGAGCTGTGTTCTTCTGGCTGAGGGCGCAGCGCTTCTCTCAAACAGTGCAGGACTCTGTATTAAAAAAAAAAAGGAAAAAAAAAAAAAAGGGAGTGTTTTTTGCCCTTTGTAGAAGCAGATTTCAGAGCAGTGCTATCTCAGTGAGGGTGAAAATTACTGTAGGACTGAAACCCAGTTAGAGGAGATATTTCTGTGTCTGGCCTCATGCCCGGAGATTGGTATCGTTTGGGTTAGAAAGGTTGCCGGATTTCTTTGCTCTTCAAAGTTTGCAGTGTTGTCAGGAAATGAGACTACAAAGTTAACTCTGAGACAAAAGTTCTTTTTTTGTATGGGATTTCCTGTTTTTGGTTTTATAAACAAAAAATTTATTCATCTGTAAGGTCCTGTCTGTATCGGCAGAAGTTTCGGTGGTTACACCAGTACTGCTGTAATGCCACATTCCTCCGTAGCACAGATGCAACTTTCCCTTGCAGAAGCACTTCTGCCTCCGTTGGAATTCTCTCGGAGGCAGCAGTTTGTCGCTGAGCAGAGGCAGAACCGGGTTGTATAACTGGTTGCAAGTGTCGCAGTGTAAAGAATTCTTTCTCTAGCATAGTCTTATAATAGCTCATCCTGGAAAATGGTATAATGCAGCTCCGTCCCAAGTAAAAATAACTGGAAGTTTGGTACATAACAATTTTGTAGAACTCTTTTTAGCAAACCAGTAATAGAAAAGCAGATCCTGAGCGTTGCCCTGTAATTACAGCTTGGGAGTGCTTACGGGAAGCTTCCAGAACTTGCACAGGAGCTGCTGAAAGTTGACAAACTTCTGTTCTGCCTGCAGAAATCACAATAGACTCCTGAGTAGCCAAATTATTTTAACAGATATTTAAAAAAATAACTCTGTTGGCCCAAAGCGCTCCTCGTGTGAACAGAGAATTTGGGATCAAATTTGGGATGGAATCTGCTTTGTCATAATCTTGTGTAACTGCAAGATGTGCTTCCTGTTTATACGTGCAGCTCTCGCTGCTCACTTGCTCTCTGGGTCATTAGTCAGCTGTTGGAGCTCTCGACAGCTGATTTTGGCTTTCGGTACCAAAAAAAATAAAGGGATGTGTCAGGTGGGGGTGGTATTTTCTGACCCCTCCCTCGCTCCCTGCAGGCAGCAGCCTCCTGACGGGCCCGGAGGGGCTGATGGCCAAGGAGCGTGAGAACCTGAAGCGCCTGAAGTGCCTGCGCCGGTACCGGCAGCGCTACGGCGTGGAGGCCCTGCTCCACCGGCAGCTGAAGGAGCGCAGGATGCTGGCGACCGACGGCGCCGCCCAGCAGGTGCGTCCAGCCCTCGGGAGCTACGGCGGAGCTGGGTCTCTCCTCTCCTCCCTTCCTGGGAGCAATCCCAGGCCGGGTCTGCTCTGGCCCTGCCAGCTGGTCCCTTTCTGCAAGGGCATCAAGGTCTGGTCCTGGCCAGTGCCCTCAGAATCCACATTGTGTGAAACATTGGGGGTGCCTGGAGACATTTTTTCACATTGGGTGAAACATTGGGGGTGCCTGGAGACATTTTTCACATTGGGTGAAACATTGGAGGTACCTGGAGACGTTTTAAACAGGCCCCAAAACCTCAGAAGTTTGAGTGTATGGCTGGAGAATTTTCTCCTTGAAAAGGGAGGGCTCAGAACGAGGCGGCCTGAATTTCATCACTGCCAAAAGGTGTGGAAAATCAGTCCTTGTGGTGGTGAAATCCAGACTCCTAAACCTGTGGGGACCAAAAGGCAGGCCTCTTGCATCACACGTGATACCAAATTTGAAGCTGTGTGCAGCCATTTTCTTTGTAATTGTTTTAAAATTCACAGTGTTCCGTTAGCTGACTTCTGAAAGCTGAAAGATAACTCTGAGGAACCTCATTTTTGAGACATACTTCTGAGGTGAAGTTGTTCCTCTTGAATTCGAGCTGTGCCTTCATATCTCAGCTCTGTTTAATAAAAGCTTGAAGGAGAAGGACATAATGAGGAGCTAGGCTGTGCTGGAGTGGAGCTGCCAGTCGGGACTTGGCGTGGTTTGAAAGCAGGACGCGGGCGTTGTGTGGCCGAGGGGGTTTCTCTGGAGCAGAGCTGGGTGATGCTGAGCTCCTCTCTTGGCCTTGCAGGCGCACACCACCCGCTCCAGCCAGAGGTGCTTGGCCTTCGTCGACGACGTCCGATGCTCCAACCAGTCCCTCCCGATGACCAGGCACTGCCTTACGCGTATCCTTTGATCTGCCTGTGCTGCCTTGGGCTGCGCTTCTCCCTTTTCTGGTGGTTTGGACTGTGTCTGATCCTCCCTTTTTATTTTTTTTTTTTTTCTCCTTTTTGGCCCTAAATCAAGGCCATCGGTTTGCTGTAGCCGTTGGTTTCAAAAAGGAGCCCAGAGGAAACGTCTCCCGGTCTGTTGGCGCTCCCGTCCCCGTGGAACGGCCAATTCGTGTGGGAGTGACAAAAGGTTGGGCTCAGCCTCTGCCCGGGGAGGTCCCTCCGCAGCCTCCCTGTGGCCCGTGGCCCATCCCGAGCATCCCAGCGGGGTGGCCGGTCCGATTGGAAGCGACGAGGGAACCTCCCAGAGCCCGAGGGGAGCCCGACCTAGTCCTGGTGGAGTGAGGGAGGGTGGAAGCGGGTCTGCTCTCCGCTTGGGTGCCAGCAGCTGACCTGAGCAGGGTCTGTGAGCTCTCGGTACGCGTCCCGCTGCGAGGGTTGTGTGTGGGAAGGGCTGGCTGGCTGCTGAAGCATGTGCTCGCTGATTTTTTTTTGGGAGGATCCGAATGAGGGAGTAGTTCCTGGCCTGTTTGGGGCTGCTGTGGACCAGCTCCAGTCTGCTCTGACCCCTTAAAAGGTTCACACATGTGTGTGAACACCCTCGAGCTGTTATTGCCCAAAACAGCCTCAGCTTTTTGAGAGTCAGCACTGAAATTTCCACTGGGATCCCCCCCAGCTCAGAGATCACCACCCCAACGTGGGATCCAGGAACCGAGCGTCGCCCCGGGCGCGTCCCTGTCTGAGTGGGATTGGGTGGATGTGTCCGGGAGCAGTTTGGATCGTGGCAGAGCTGTGTTAGCAGCTGTTGCTGGTGTGAGTCAGGAGAAGCTCCGGCGCTGGGTCCCAGAGCAGAGCGAGCAGCCAGGGGGAGGATGAGCTCTTCGTTTTGTTTGAGCTCTTCGTTTTGTTTTGTTACTGAACTTGGCAGACTCGACTCCAGCTATGTGTAGGGAGCAGCCTGGGGAGCAGGAAGCCGCCTTTGTTTCTCCCTAGTGACCATATACTTCAAAATAAAGACAGGGTAAATACCTATAAAACGGTTTGAGCAAGTTGCTGTTTGCAGCTGGCTCGCTTTGAGCAGGGCAGGCCGAGAAGGGAGTGGAAAAAGCGAGGTTTGATTTCCTTACGTCTGAGCTGTCAGCTGACTTTCACTGACACAAACAAGATTTTACTTTGGTTAGCCCTGCTGAGCCGATAACATCTGCAGTCTCTCGGCTTTGTGCATTGTCAGGAGGCTCTTGGGCTTTGTTTGCTTTTCAGGAGCTGGATTGTTTCTGACAATGCATTAAAGGGACCGAACCCAGCTGGGCTGTTGGGCTCCAGGTGGAGCGTGTGATTTTGTCATCTTGGCAATCCCTGCTTTTTGGCTACCAATAAAGTCAGCGCTTGATCTGGGAGTCGTTCAGAGATAAAAATCTGGCTCCCCCACCCTGCTGTTCATACAGAGACACTTCCCTTGCCACATCTGCCCGCGAGTGTCTCGGAGATCTGGCTGCTCTGGGCTGGGCTGCCAGCAGGGATTTACGGGCTCCCCCCGACCTGTGGGGCGGCCGCATTGGCTGCAGGGAGGAGAGAAGGATCACTCCGAAACCTAAAGGGCTTACGGGTTAAACTCTGCACCTTTTGCCAGTTCACGTGGGTTTGGAAGTTTGGTTTTGTTTTTTTTTTTTTCTTCCTCTCCCGCACCGCTCTGCGTGAAGAGGAAACTGGCGTGAACCCCGCAAATACCAGCAACATCTGGATGGTTGTTTGGGTGGTTCTGTCCTGAAAGACTCGATCCGCACCTGAAATCTGCATTGGCCTCAGCCCCAAATTGTCACCCATGTGGAGATCGTTGCCTCACGGCTCCCTTGGTGACACAATTCTTGTCCCTTGCAGCAGGAAGGAGAAACTTCAGCACTGTCAGTGAAACGTTGCAGCCTCCGCGGTGGGTCCGGCTGCAGCTCTGGGAAGAGGATGGGATTCGGGCTGTAGCTCCTCTTTGCTGGTGATGGCTCTGCAGGCGCGATGCCGTTAGAGCAGAGTTTCTGTTTGTGATTAAAGGCAGGAAATCCCATTTACACCTCTGGCAGGAATAGGTTTTCCATTGGGAAGGAAAATGCACTGGGAAGATAGAAATACCGGAACTAAACTCCTGGCTGTGGAAAAAGCATTGTGTGTGCTCGTATCTCCGCTGCGCGTTAGATCTCGAGGCTTGTGCAGATGCCTTTTAAATGGATGCCTGCAAATAAAAGCAAGCCCGTGCGTTTGTAATCTCTTCCATCTGAGGATCTGCGGGTGCCTCGCAGGGAGCCAGCGACATCTCCCAGCCCCCGCTGGGAGGCCGCTGCTCTCGTCCCCGTTTTCCATCGGGCGAGTAACGTCCCCCACGTTGCTCGTGGAGTCTGGACTCGACCTTGGAGAAACAGATGGGGGTTTTAAGGCTGTTTGCTGGAGGGTGCGTGGGGAGCGTTTCTGCCTCTGGATGTTCGTGTGTGTCTGTAGCTCATCCGCTGTGCAGGTTTGGGTTGATTAGCCTGGAGAAGAGGAGGCTGAGGGGAGACCTCCTGGCCCTCTGCAACTCCCTGCCAGGAGGGGGCAGAGAGGGGGGATGAGTCTCTGGAGCCAAGGCCCCAGCGCCAGGCCCCGAGGGAATGGCCTCAAGCTGCCCAGGGCAGGGTCAGGCTGGCTCTGAGGAAGGATTTCTGTGCAGAAGGGGCTGTTGGGCGTTGGAATGGGCTGCCCAGGGCAGGGGGGAGTCCCCGGGATCCCTGGCGGGGTTGAAGAGTCGGGCTGAGCCAGCGCTGAGGGATCTGGGGGAGTTGGGAACGCTCAGGGGGAGGGTCATGGTCGGGCTGGAGGAGCTGCAAGGGCTTTTCCAACCTCCACGATTCTGTCATTTTTCCCTTGACCGCGTCTCCCCAGACATCTGTCAGGACGCCAATCAGACTCTCTTCAAACCGTGTCAGGGCTCCGAGGAAGTGCCCTGCAACAAGCCAGTTCCCGTGAGCCTCTCCGAGGATCCCTGCTGCCCGCTCCACCTCCGCCTGCCTCCGCAGATGTACGTCCCCGAGCAGGTTCTGGCCGTCCCCGAGGAGCTGGAAGCTGCCCCCACAGACCTCTACTTGAGCGCTGCTGAGCTCCAGCCCACGGAGAGTTTGCCCCTGGAGTTCAGCGATGTAAGTTGTGCAGCGTGCTTTGGGCCGGGCCGGGCAAGAAGGTGCCCTGTGGAAAAACTTTCCCCAATGTTTCTCTCGTCATTCCGGGCCGTGAAATTGCTCTGAAATACTCAGGGAGGGAGGGGGCTGCCGTGCAGCTGACCCACCACGTTGTGCGGAGCGTGGATGGACGTCGTGTAAAGCGCTGCCTCCCCAGCAGAAATAACGTAGAATTATTTTTATTCTTGCTGGTTTGGGGAAGAAGAGTCTCTTGAAGAATGTGCAAGAGGTTCGGGAGATGTTTTTTTCTGTAGAGTTGGTGAGTGCTCCTTTAGGAGGGCTGTGCTCATCGAATTTAACATTCAGGGGCTTTTTAAAGCAGATTTTTCTCCCCCACCCTCTTCTCTCCCATGAGGAATCCATGAGGATTTTTAATCCCGGATTATTCTGATGTCCTGCCTGTATGTTAAGCCCACATGCTTCAAATTGTCTGGAATTTGTTTAAACAAAAAAATACCACGGTCATTCGGAGCTGCTCCTCTGAACGAGGTGTCTCTTGCTCTAGTATTTGGATGCCCCTGGAATTCTTGAGCGTGGCTCAATTTAATATTTAGGGCCTTTTTAAAAAGCAGACTACTTTTCCCCCCCTCTTCACTCCCATGAGGAATCCATGAGGATTTTAATCCCGGATTATTCTGATGTCCTCCATGTATGTTAAACCCATTTGCTTAAAATCCTCTGGAATTTGTTTAAACAAAAAAAATATTGCAGTCATTCGGAGCTGCTCCTCTGAACGAGGTGTCCCTTGCTCTAGTATTTGGATGTCCCTGAGATTCCTGAGCGTGGCCATCGGGAGCCGAATCTCGTGGCCACTTCAGCGTTTGCTGGCGGAGGGGGGATCGCCAGGAGCTGCAGGGTCCCGGGGGGGCCGTTAGGACCGGAGAGCCGGTGCCGTGGGCTCAGGCGGGGGCCCAGCACCCCCAGGATTGGGAGGGAAGCGCCTTTCTCCCGCCCTGTGGCCTCACGGGGTGTCTGTTCATCTCTCCTGGATGTCAAACACCCTCCAAAAGCAAAACAAATCCCGTCCTCTACCAGGAGCCTCGCAGGAGTCCCAGCCTCTGCCTCAGCAGGGTGATCCACGC
Organism: Athene noctua; assembly: GCF_965140245.1. Lineage (NCBI taxonomy): Eukaryota > Metazoa > Chordata > Aves > Strigiformes > Strigidae > Athene > Athene noctua. Next base: position 2,561,566 of record NC_134066.1, on the reverse strand, counting down.
GCACGGCGGCGAAGCCAGAGCCCGTCTGCTCCAGCGTGGTGTCGGGGCAAGCCAAGGGGGGTTGTGGGGTGTGTGTAAGATCCTGGGAGAGGGGGGAGCGCTCTGGGTGTCCTGAGGTGGGCAGGATCGGGCCTTGCCCCAGCCCTCCTGCCTCCTGTGGGGGTGTTTCTGGGGCCACACGTCACGCTGGGCTCTGGATTTTGTGCCTCGCACCTTGTTTTTGGTGGGCACGGCCGGCCTGGACGGAGCTTTTCAGGAGGAGGAGGAGGAGGCTCCGGGATGTTCCAGGTGCTGAGGACGGGGGTCCCGCTGCCCGAGGGGGTGGCGGAGTCGGGCCGTGAGGCCTCGCTGCTTCCTTCTCTCCTCGGGACCCGCCTTCGTGTTTTCTCTGGCAGGATTTGGACGTGGTGGGCGACGGCATGCAGTGTCCCCCGTCCCCTCTGCTCTTCGATCCTTCCGTGGCCCTCGAGCCGGCCCTCCGAGACGTGGCCGAGGCCCCCATAGACATTCTGGCCCTGGAGGAACCTTCCCAGCCCGGCCTGACGGCGCCCACGGACAGAGGCAGCTCCTCTGCCCACCTCTTCTCCCCCCAGCCTGCCGACTGCCCGGCCCAGGTACAGCGGGGGGAGCCCCGGGGGCTTCCAGCCGGAGCTCCCCGCTTGCCCCTGGGGCAACCCCCAGCCCCCGGGGCTATGCAGGAAGCGTCTTCCCAGAGGGAGAAGCCCCCGCTCCCCCATTTTGCCACACTCTTCCCGCCCCCCCCAACTGTCCCCTGCGCTGTCCCCGCGGGCTGGAGGGGGCTGGGAGGGTTTTTGGGGTGACAGCCGGAGCCTGGCCCCGGGGACGTGGCAGAGGACGGGCCGTCGCCTCTTGGTGGGTGGCTCGGGGCCACCCTCTTCCTGTCTGGGACACGCCGGGGGTGTCTCAGGCTGGCGACTCCCCGCTGGGGGAAGCCCCGAAGCCCCTTTTTTTTTCCCAGCTGGGGGCTTCTAAGAGGAGCTGACGCCGTTTGGGCAGAACAGGGCTGCTTTCTCCTCCTCCCCAGTCATTTTTCACTTGGAACTTGCCGCTTTCGGGGCCCACCCGGAGCCGCCCCTCGCCCAGTTCTGGGGTGGGGGGACCCCAGGCCCTGACTGAAGCCCCCGGTTTTGCCGTAGCCGTCGGGTTTCAAGCAGGAGCCCAGAGCAAACGCCCCCCGCTCCGCCGCAGCGCTGGGGGGGGGAGCGACACCCCCCTGGGCTCACCCTTGGCCTCGGCCCGTCCCCCCGCAGCCGCCCCATGGGCCCTTGTCTTTGTCCCCCGCAGAGCCGCCCGCTGCCGGCAGCGTGTCCCCGGGACCCCCGGGACCCCCGGCACCCCGAGGAAGCCGCCGCCGCCAACGGGAGCCTGGAGCCGGGTCCCGGGAGCTGAGCCCGGGGCTGGGACACGTCTGGAAACTGGGTCGAGCCGCAGCTCCGGCGCCGCCGTGACTCCGGGAGTTGGGGACGGGGGGGGGTGACACCCCCAGACCCTCCCACCCTCGCTGCGGGGCCAGGGAGAAGCCTCGGGGAGGGGGGGGGGCTCCTCTGCTGCTGGGGGTCTCTGGGGCGGCCTGAGGGTGTGACGGGGACCTCTAAAGGGGTGGTTTCCCCCCCCCCCCCCCCCCCCCCGGCACAGGTACCCCCCAATAAAGTGATGGAGGTGACGGCCCAGTGTCCCCGTGTCCTGGGGTGAGGGGGGGGCGGTTTTGGGGGGCCTGGGGGGGGGCTCATGGCTGTTCCAGGGGGTCTCGGGCTGGCCTGGGTCGATGAACACCCCCCCTGGGGAGGGGGTGAGCCCTCTGTGTCCCCCGGGGGGGTCCCCGCTTCCGGGTTCGTTCCGCTGTTTTGATCCTTCACACGAGACCCTGGGCCGAGGGGGGGGGCCGAGCCCGTGTGGGTCCCCCGGTACCGGCTCCCCGGGGAGGGTGGGGAGGGGGCACCGGGACCCTCTCGGGCAGCTCCGGGGGTCGCGGTGGGGGGGGGGACCGGGAAGGGGCGGGTGGGGCGGGGGAGAACCCGGCCCCGGGGAAGGGCTGCGGCGGCGGCAGCACCGGGACACCCGGGACCCCCCCGCCGCCCCCCGGGCGCGGATTGGCGGCGGCGGGGGCGCAGGGCGGAGCCGGCCCGGTGGAGCCATGACGTCATCACCGCCGGGCCGGCCCCAGCCCCGGTCCCGGTCCCGGTCCCGGCCATGCCGCCCGCCGCCCCCCCCCCGCCGTAGCTCCCGGTGAGTCCGGTCGCGCCGCGGGGGGTGGCGGCACCGGGGGTTCCCCGGGGAAGTCGGGGCCGCGGCTCGGGGGGCACCGGCAGCCCCGCGGGGCGGAAGGAGCGGGGCGGGGGGGTCCCCGCTGCCGCCGGGCACCGGAACGTGCCGCGGGGAGGGGAAGGGGGGAGCGGGGGTGCCCCCGGGGAAGAGGCGCGGGGTGTCCCGACCGGTGTCCCCCCCGCTCCCCGTCCGTCCCCGGTGCGTCCTCGCTGTCCCCGCCGCGTGTCCCCGCCGTTGTCCCCAGCGCATCCCGTCTGTCCCCGGGGTGTCCCCGGTGTGTCCCCACCGGCCCCTCGTACATCCAGGCTCTCTCCCAGCTGTCCCTGGGGCGTCCCAGTGTCCCCAGTTCATCCGGGGTGTCCCTGGGGTGTCCCCAGCATCCCCAGTGCACCCCAGCTGTCCCCCGTGCGTCTCTGCTGTCCCCACTGTCCCCTGGCTGTCCCCAGTGTCCCCGGTCCATCCTGGATGTCCCTGGGGTGTCCCCAGTGTCCTCACTGCATCCTGCCTGTCCCCCGGGTGTCCCCAGTTCATCCTGCGTGTCCCTGGGGTGTCCTCCACCGTCCTCCATCCCACCCACAGCTCCCCACTGTCCCCAGTGCACCCCAGCTGTCCCCTGTGCGTCTCTGCTGTCCCTACTGCATCCTGGCTGTCCCCAGTGTCCCCAGTTCATCCTGCCTGTCCCTGGCGCGTGTCCCTGGGGACTCCCAGCTGTCCTCCATGTGTCCCCGCTCCCCCAAGGCTGTTTCTCCAGCACATCCCACTTGTCCCCAGTATATCCCGCCTGTCCCCAGGGTGTCCTCGCTGTCCCTGGCCTGTCCCTGGCTGCCCCAGCAGCAGCCCAGCAGGGTTGGGGACACTCGGGGCTCTGACCCCCCTGTCCCCAGGCTGGCAGCTGGGGACCCTGGCGTGGGGGACAGGCCAAGGCCAGCCCGTCGTGGCCGGGCCACCGCCGCGTGGTTTGGGCACGTGCCGCGCCCCCGGGGCGGCGGGTGCGAGTGACCCCGGGGTCGGGGGGGGGGACACACACACGGGGAGGGGGACCCCTGGGCTCCGGGTGCCCCCAGCTCTGCCGGAGCTGTGTCCCCCTCCCCACGGGGACCCGCGCGTTGTCCCTGCGGGGCCCCGTGCTGGGGGAGGTGACGGCCGCGCCGTCCATCTGTCGGGGGCCCCCCCCCGGGGGCCTGGGGGGGCCGCGGGCTGCTCTTCCCCTCCAGACAGAGTCTCACTTCCCCCCGTGACGCAGCCGGAGCCGCCGGTCCCGGGGCCGCTTCCTGCGCCGGGGGCAGAGCGCGGGGGACCCACGGGCCACCCCCGGCGACCTGCCCGGGTTTGCTGCTGGCCCGGGGACGGGGACAAACACGTGCGAGGTCTGGGCGCGTGTGTTGGCGAGGGCGCGCGGTCCCGGGGCCACGCAGCCCGTGGCGGTGGGGACAACCGGCTCGGGGGTTTGAGGGGGGCGGACGGGAGGGGACACACGGGGAAGGCGCCGCAGCCCCCCCCCTCTCTGCGCCCGTCCCCGCTGCGGCCACCCCCGGGTCATTTTCGCCGCTCTCGGTGCGTCGGGTGGGAGGAGGCAGCAGTTTGCTCCGGGGCCGTCCGGTGGCCCCCGGTGCCCCCCACCCACCGTGCGGCCCCGTGTGAACCCCAACCCCTGCCCGGCTCGTGGGGTGCGGGGGGACCCCCGCGGCCCCCCCCGAAGGGTGCCCACGCTCCTGGGGGGTCCCTCTCCGAAGGGTGCTGGGTGCCCCGGTTGGGGGGGGGGTCTCCCCTCTCCGTGGGGGTGCCCCGTACCCCCGGGGGTGCCCGGTGCCACCCGGCGGTGCCCGGTGCTTTCTCTCCCGGGGTGTCCGGTGTCCCGGTGCCGCCTCTCCCGGGGGTCCCCGGTGCTCCCAGCCCGGGGCTGGCGGAGCCGCGCACCGGGGGCGGCGGCGGCCCCGGCTCCTCCCCGGCCGCGGCGGGAAGGCGGAGCCGGGCCGCCGCCGCCTCCCAACAATAGCGCGGCCGGGCCGGGCCGGGATGGAGCCGCCGCCGCCGCCACCGGCACCGGCCCCGGGGCCGCGCTGAGCGGGGACGAGCGGCGCCACCGGGAGCCTCGGGAGTGAGTGCGCGGCGGGGGCGGGAGCGCGGCGGGGGCCGGGGGGGGGGCCCGGGCCGGAGCCGGTGCTCGGGGCCGGTGCTCGGGGCCGGCCCCTGTTCCGGTGCGCACGGGGCGAGCGGCGCGGGGAGGCGCCGGCACCGGGGGGAGCCCCGGGGGAAGCGGCGTGTGCGGCACCGGGGGCGGCCCGTCTGCACCGCGGGGATCCCGAGCACCGGGTGCTGCGCGTTCCGGTGCCCCGGGGCCGGTGCCAGCCCCGGGAGTGCTGCTCATCCCGGTGCCCCGGGACCGGTGCCGGTGCCGCCCCGGGAAGGGGCGGGGGGGCGCTGGGCGGCAGGAGGGCTCCGTGTGGCTCCCGGTGCCGGTGGGGTCGGGGGTCGCCCCCGGGGCTCCCCCGAGGCTCCTCCTCAGCCCCGTTCCCCCCCGCAGGTGACACCGCGGAGGGCCGGGGCTGGGGACACCCCGAGCAAGGTAAGGGGGGGCCGGGCTGGCCAGGGCCTGGCAGTGCCGGGAGCTGGGGGGGGCGTGTGTCAGTGGCCAGGGGCCAGTGGCCAGCGGTGGCCCCGGCCTGATGCGCGTCCCCCTGCAGCCAGCGATGTCGGAGAGCGTGGCCGAGGTGCCGGGAGACGGGAGCCCCGCGGCGCTCGGCGAGACGGGCACCAGCCATGAGCTGCTGCAGCGCCTGCGGGAGCTGGAGGTACGGCGGGGGCCGGCAACCGTGGCCACTAACGCCCTGCAGCCGTGGCTACTGTGGATCTGTGGCTAGTGCCACCAGGTAGCCATGGCTATTGCCTTCAGGAAGCTGTGGCTGGTGCCACGGGGCAACCATGGCCACTAGAAACTAGGGCTACCAGGGCAGCCGTGGCCATTGCCTTCAGGAAGCCGTGGTCATTGTCTTCAGACAGATGTGGCTGGTGCCATGGGGCAACCATGGCCACTAACCACCCTGCAGCCGTGGCCACTGTGCATCTGTGGCTGGTGGCACCATGCAGCTGTGGCCATTGCATTTGGGCAGCCGTGGCCACCGTGCAGCCAGTGCTACGAGGCAGCCACGGCCGGTAGCCCAGACACCACGCTGGGGGCCAGCCCTTTCCTGCTTTCCGTGGCCCTCGTGTGCCCCCGCTCCCGGGGCAGCCCCATCCCTCCACGCGTGGCCCCGGGTGCCACCACGGCACGGGGGGGGCCCCTCCACCACGTCCCCTGAGCCACCCCCGCTCTGTCCCCAGGCGGAAAACTCGGCCCTGGCCCAGGCCAACGAGAACCAGCGGGAGACGTACGAGCGCTGCCTGGACGAGGTACCGGCGCACGCACACACGCAGACACACGTGCGCACACGTGTGTGCCGGGGCACGGGGCTGCGTGTGCCCTCGCACCCCCCCCCTCAGGGCCCCCCCTCTGCTCCCCAGGTCGCCAACCACGTGGTGCAGGCGCTGCTCAACCAGAAGGTGGGTGCTGGGTGTCAGGGAGGGGTGGGGTGGGGGGGGTTAGTGAGGGCTGGGGGGGGTCCTGGGTGATGTGTGTGTCCCCCCCCCCCGGCGCCCCCCCGGCCAGGACCTGCGCGAGGAGTGCATCAAGCTGAAGAAACGCGTCTTCGACCTGGAGCGCCAGAACCAGGCGCTGAGCGACCTCTTCCAGCAGAAGCTGCAGCTCTCGGCCGGATCCCTGCCCCAGGTGAGGCCGGGGCTGCCCCCGCCGCTGGGGGGAGCGAGGGGGGGGGGTCACAGGGCAAATCTACCCCCCCTCAGCCTCAAAGCTTAACCCAGCGTCTCCCTCCTCTCCAGCTGTTGCTGCCCCCGGACGCCCCGGTCAGTCCCCAGCCGGGCTCTGCCGAGCAGCTGCCCCCCCCGCTGCCCCCCGGCCGCTGCCCCCCCCTGCCAGAGGTGGGTACCGGCGTCTCCAAACCCGCCGCCCTCCCCCGCGGTGTCCCCCCCCCTCTCCAGGCTGTGCCACCCCCCCTCCCCAATCTCCCGCTATTGCCTTTCTCCAACCTGCGGTGTCCCCCGGCCTGTGGTACCCTGCTTGGGCCCACCCTGTCCCCTCCCCTGTCCCCCTCCCTGCGGCCGTGGTGTCCCCACGGCATCACCCCGAGCCTGTCCCCAGCGTCCCCGTGGTGTCCCCATCCCTGTCCCCAAACCCTTTTTCCCCCGGTGTCCCCGTCCCTGAGCCCCCTGTGATGTCCCCGCTGTGTTCCCACCCCTTTCGTTCCCTCTCCCCGTCTCCCTCCACCCGTGGTGTCCCCAGAGTGTCATCCCTGTCCCCCCCCCGGCCCCAGCCCGCTGCCGCGGGGCTCAGCACCGGGTGCCCGCGCGGTGACGGTGCCCGGACCCCGTAGGTGACCCCGTCGGTGCCATCGGGCAGCCCCGGGCTCAGCCCCGGCGCCCCCCCCCTGGACGCCCTCTCCCCCTTCTTCAAGAAGAAAGCCCAAATCCTGGAGGTGCTGCGCAAGCTGGAGGAGACGGACCCGCTGCTGGGCCCCCCCCCGGCCTCCCCCGGCTCCCCCGAGCCCTGCGCCGCCCCGGGGTGGCCCCCCTGCCCGCTGCGGGGGCCGGGGGCTGCCGGGGGGGGGTGGCGGGGGGCCGAGGGCAGCCCCTGCTCCTCGCCGGAGGAGGCTGCGCCGCCGCGGGGGGCCCTGCTCAGCGCCTTGGCCGAGCGGCTGCTGCGGGGCGAGGCGGGGGGGGGCTGCTGCCGGCGCAACGGCGAAGCCCCCGGGGGCCCCCCCCGGCAGCGACGCGGCGAGCACCCCGCTTTCCTGGGGCTCTACACCCCGGGCGAGGAGAGCCCCGAGGGGGGTTTCGCCTCGCTCTCGCCCGGGGGGGGCCCCAACCCTTTGCCCTCCCCCCCAAAGGTGCTCAAGCTGCCGCCCCCCCCCGGGGCGCTGCGCCTCAGCCCCCAGCTCGCCCGCGCCTCCAAGATCCCGTGTCGCGGCGGCAACCCCGAGGCCTCGCCGGCCTTCAGCCGCCGCGCCTCCCCCGACGCCCCCCCCGAGCCCGGCTCCCCCGAGCCCCCCGCCTTCCCCCCGCCCCGCGCCTACGAGGCGGCCGAGCAGCCCCCCGGGCCCCCGGGTCCCCCCGCCGGTGGGGATCGGGCGGCCGCCTCCCCCCCCAGCACCCGCCGTGGCACGGGGGGTTCGGTCCCCTCCCGCCGCCCCGGCAAGAAGCCCCCCGAGCCGGGCTACTTGCCCTTCAAGGAGCGCTTGGCCGCTTTGGGCAAGCTGCGGGGGGCTGAGGGCCGCGAACCCCCCGGCCCGGGGCGGCCCGAGCGGGGCCACGGCGCCGAGACGCGACCCCCACCGCGGGGGGGTTTGGGGGGCAGCCTGAAGCACCCCGAGCCGGCGCACAGCGGGGAGCCCCTGGCCCGGTGCTACTCCTCGGGCTCCATGGGCGAGCCCGGCAAGGCGGGGGGCAAGGGACGCCCCGCCGGCGGCAGGACCCCACCACGGGCCCCCCCGGCGCCCCCCGCCAAGGCCTCCCGCAGCCCCCACGGCAGCCCCACCAAACTGCCCACCAAGGCGGGCGCCGGCAAAACCGCGACGCCGCGGGGCGAGGAGGCGGCGGGGGCCAAGGCGGTGGCGGCCCCCCACAAAACGCCGCCGGTCTCCGAACCCCCCGGCACGGGGGGGGGGACACCGCCTCCGCCGGGCGCCGCCGCCGGGCACTCGGCCATCGAGGAGAAGGTGATGAAGGGCATCGAGGAGAACGTGCTGCGGCTGCAGGGGCAGGAGCGGGCGCCCGGCGGCGAAGCCAAGGCCAAGGCGGGCAGCGGCTTGGCCAGCTGGTTCGGGCTCCGGCGCAGCAAACTGCCGGCGCTGAGCCGGCGCGGGGACGGCGGCCGCGGGCGGGAGTGGGCCGGGACACCGGCTCCTCTGCGCCGGGAGGTCAAACTGGCCGCCCGCAAATTGGAAGCCGAAAGCCTCAACATCTCGAAGCTGATGGAGAAGGCGGAGGATCTGCGCAAGGCGCTGCGGGAGGAACACGCCTTCCTGCAGGGGCTGGCGCTGGAGAAGGGGCGCCCCCGAGGGCCCCCCCGCGGCCCCGGCCCCCTCCCGGTCATGTACCAGGAGGTGACGGCCGAGACCTTCATGCAGCAGCTGCTCGACAGGTTGGTGCCCGCCTGGGTGGGGTTGGGGGGTGCCCTCTATGGCCCCCCCCCGTCACCCCCAGCCTGCTCTGAGGGCCCCCCGCGTGTGTCCCCCCCCCAGGGTGGACGGGAAGGACGCGCCCTACGAGAGCCGCCTGGACAAGCGGGAGCTCTGTGACCTCCGGCACGTCCCCCCCGACGCCAAAGACCCCCGGCTCTGCCGCCCGGCCCGCAACGGCATCGTGGGGCACCTGCGGGAGCCCCCCGACAAGGTGAGGACCCCCCCCCCCAGTCACTGCTCTGGGGTGACCCCGCAGCCTCTCACCCTCTGCTCCCCCCCCCAAAAAAAAAATCCAGGTGCCCGACGTGAGGCTCCGGGACGAGCTGCCGTCGGACGAGAGCTTGTCCGAGTCGGGGACGGCGCAGCACTTCGCCGGTGAGGGGGGGGGCTGGGGGGGGGTGTGCTATATGGGGTGAATACAGTGGGGAGGGGGGCACCTGGGCAGCCCCCCCCTCCTTTCCCTCCAACCACACCAGCACTGACCCCCTGCCCTTGTGCCCACAGCCTGCGGGTCGCTGACACGGACGCTGGACAGTGGAATCGGGACTTTCCCCCCCCCCGACTACGGGGGGGTCCCCGTCAAGAGCACCCCAAAACCCCGGGGCCGCCCCGAGCCCCTGCCCGGCGGCGTCGCGGCGCGGCCGCCCCCCAGCAGCACCAAAGTGCCGCGCAAGGCCCGGACGCTGGAGCGGGAGGTGCCCAGCGCCGAGGAGCTGCTGGTGGCCGGCAAACACCGGAGCGCCCCGGTTTGCCGGCCCCCGGCCCCCCCCGGCCACCGCGCTGCGCCCCAAGGTCGGTGTCGTGCCGGGGGGGGGGGGGCGGGGGGGTGTGTGTGCACACAGGGCCGCAGCGATGGCGCCGGGTGCGCGCCCCCAAACTTGTGCACGGTGCAGCGGGGGCTCAGCTCCCCCCGCAGGGTGATGGGGGGGTCACGGGGGGGGCCCTGAAGGCCAGCGCTGACCCCCCCGTTTTGCCCCCCAGAGGCCGGGGACGCCGCCGGGAAGCCGCGGCGAGTCCAGCAGAGCAAGAACTGGACTTTCCCCAACGCCAAAGCCTGCGGCGCCGCCGACCCCTTCCTCTGCCCCCCCGGGGGGCTGGAGGGGCTGCACCGCCCCGCGCTGGTAAGGGGGGGGGCCAGGGGGTTCTGTGAGAGCACCCCACAGGGCTGGGGGGGGCGCAGTGAGACCCCCCCTGTTTCTCCTCACCGTGCCGTCCCTCCCCAGGCGCCCGTGTGCAGCCCGGCGGGACATCGGGGGGCGTCCCCGGAGGCCCCCCCGCCGCTGCCCCCCGCCCTGAGCGCCAGCAGCAGCCGGACGCCCAGCGCCTCGGACGTGGGGGACGAGGGCAGCACGGAGGCTCGCTCGCGAGACGGGGGGCACGGCCCCCCCGGCCTGGAGCACTCCGAGTCCCTCAGCGACTCGCTCTACGACAGCCTCTCGTCCTGCGGCAGCCAGGGCTGAGCCCCCCCCCCTCGTCTATAAACCCCACAGCCCGTGTTCCCCCCCCCCCTCCCGCACCCCCAGTCTCCTTCCCCCGCCACCGCTGCACTCGCACGTCTTCCGCGCCCCCGCCCCGCTGCTCCCCGCTCCCGCTTTGGGGGTGCTGCCTGGAGTGTGTGTGGGGGGGGTTCCCAGTGCCCTGTCCCCCCCCCCGCAGCTCTCTCCGATGGTGCTATCGCAGTGTACAGCCCCCGCCGCCGGGTTTTTAACTCAATAAAGCCGCCCTCCCCCGGTTTATTTATATACGTTATTGTGCAGCCGCTGTCGTCTCTGCGTCGGCCGCAGCCTGCCGGGGCTGGGGGGGGGAAAAGAGGAAGGGAGGGGGCTGAGAAATTTCAAGTCTGAGCTTTTATTGACTCGTCCCGGTGTACAAAGAGGTGACGGCGGGAGTGGGAGAGCTCGGAATTAAAAGACACGGGCCCCGCCGGCCGGCTCGCCCAGCGGAGCGGTTTCTGTTCCCGTTTCTTGGCACTGGTGCCGAGTTCGGCTTCGGGGGGGGTCCTGCCGCCCACCCCGGGCTGGCAGGGGGTAAGGGGGGACCCCACAGCTGACCCAAGTCGGGGGTAACCCCCCGTCTGCGGGCGCAGGGGCACGGTGGGGACGTGGAGAAACCTCTGGAGAAAGCTCACGGCGGTGGGAGGGGGGGGGAACCCCAAGGGAGGGTCTGGGGTGGGGTGGGGGGGGGAAGGGGGAGCCGAATTTCAGCAGGATCCACCGACGGGGTGGTTTCTAATCAAAGAAAAGCTAAACGAGAGAAAAAACCCACAAGGTGCGAAAGCTTCCGCGCTGCTTTTCGTCGGCAGCAAAGCGCAACCCCTTTAATGACCGGGCGAAGGGACGGGGACGGGGGGGGGGGACAGGGATGTGGGGACGGCTCCCCCTCGGCCTGCGGCCGCTTCACTTCTTCTCCTTCTTCTTCTTCTGCAAGAGGAGAAGCGGGCGGTCACTGCTACGTTTGGGGGTGTTGCCCCCACCCCAAAATTAAACCGGGCAGGTTTGTGTGTCCCCCCCACCCCACCCCTGGGGACCGGCACCCACCTCGGTCATGCCCAGGATCATGAGGAGCTCCCGGAAAATGTCGACGAAGTCGAGGAATAGATCGACGCAGTGCCTGAGGGGAGGGAGGATGAGCTCAGGGGGGGGCCTGTCCCAGCCCCTGTGTCCCCCCCCCTTGTCCCCAGCACCCACCAGATATAATCCTTGTCCCCGCTCTCGGCCTTCTCAATGATGAGCTGCGTGTCGAAGAGCACGAAGCCGCACATGATCATCAGCCCCAGGTAGAGGTTGGCCTGCGGGAGGGAGGGGGGACGTTAGCAGGGGTATTTCTGTGCCGGTGCCTGTCCTCAGTGAAGGGGGGGGTCCTGGCAAATGGGGGGGAGCGGGGGGGCCTCACCGTGAAGAGCCAAGTGGATCCCACAAAGGCGTTAACCAGGGAGGAGAGAAGCATCAGGGTGAGGCCGGAGAGAAGGAAACCTGCAGGGAGAGGGCAGGGGGTGAGGCCAGGCCCTGGCCCGCCGTGGGGTGCCCCCCAGCCCGTGTAGGGAGCCCCCCCACCCCTTGTGAGCCCCCCCCGGCAGCCCCTCTCACCTCCCAGGTAGAGAAAGCTGCGGCGCCGGGCGTACAGGGCGCTCAGGGAGAAGCAGGCAAAGATGGTGGCGGTGCCCAGGAAGGCGGTGGGGATGATGCTAGGAGAGAGCAGAGGGGGTGAACAGGGGCTGGGGGGGCAGCGGGGGGGCCGCTGGGGTGGGGGGAACGCTCCTACCTGGGGTTGATGGAGATGCACATTTCCAGGAGGGGCCCCAGGTTGATGCCTGGAAGGACAGCAAGGTGTCGCCGGAGCCCTTTTGGGGCCCTCGTGCCCCGTTTCGGGGCTCCCATCCCTCATTCCCCGGGGCGCGGGGTCCTGCGGGAGTCTGGGGGGGGGTCCCCAGCACCCACCTACCTGTCAGGAAGGCGAAGCCCACCAGCATCCCCAGCCTCTTCTGCTCCGTCTCCCGGCTGTGCGGGGTGGCCGTCAGCCAGATCATCAGCCCCAGCGCGCCCAGGCCGGTCAGGAGGCTGAACTGTGGGGAGGGAGGCGAGTGGGGGCCCCGTATCACCTCACCGGGGTGGCCCAGGAAAGGGGGCGTGAGCACGGGGGTCACCCACGACGCCCCAAAGGCCCCTCACCTGGAAGAGGTGGGTCACCACGTTGATGTAGGCCCCCGCCGCCGCCACGAACATGCAGAGGGCGAAGCTGGCGTAGACCCTCTTCAGGTGCTCCTGGGTGGAGGCCGAGCTGCAGGGGACGGGGTGGTGGTGAGGGAGGGTGGTGAGGCTGGCACAGCGCCCCCCCCACCTCCGTGAGCCCCCCCACCTCGAGCCGCGCCCGCCCGAGGCGTTACTCACATGTGGGAGAACTTGAAGAGGGCGTCAAAGTTGATGTTTCGATCGAAGACGTTCATGGTGCCCGACTGGGAGGGGGCCCGCCGGCCGCTTCGCCGAGGTGCAAGCTGCCAGAGGGGAGGTGGGTCAGGGGGACGCCGGAGCCCCCCCCCGCTGTCCCTTCGCGCTGCCCAAGGAGCCGAGGGCCTGCCCAGCCCACCCGGGGCGAGCGGCGGGAGCCTCCCCGGCCCAGCTGGCGCAAGCCTGGCGCGTTGTTGCGAGACCGGGAGCTGCCCCCGGGGAGGCCCCGACCCCGCGGGAGCGCTGCCGGCAGCTGGAAAGCGTCTTTGTGCCAAGCTACTATTAGCGCCCGTAATGACGTCCCCGGAGGAGGCTCCGGCAGCGCGAGGCTCCCTGCAGGGCTTCCTCCTCCTCCTCCTCCCTCCAGCCCCTCGTCCAGCCAGCTCGGCCGGTGTGGTTCATCCTGGCACTTGCGGGAGCCCGACCAGCTTGGCCAGTGACACAAGCCACTTGTCCCCGAGGGGGCCGGACAGGCTGGGGCAGACAGGGCCTGCGGGGGCACAGGCCGTGGGGCTTCAACTGGCCGCCCCGGCGCAGGGAAGGGCCCGGGGTTTCCTCCTGCCACACGGCCACAGACCCCTGAGGCCACTGCCCGGGGCCAGGGCGGCACTGGTTTTGTCCCAGCACTGGGACAGCGGGAGCTGGGTTGGCACTGGTGCCACCATGGACGTCCTGGCTCGGCCCCACGGCTCCCGGGGGGGCAGAACGGGCCGGTTGCTGCCCCGTGGCCTCGCCGGGGGTTGCGCAAGGCGGGGGGAGGCTGTGTCCGGGCGGGGTGCGGTGGCTGCGGAGGTGTGTGACAGCCGCTTCCCGCCGCGGCGGGCGGCTGTGACAGCGGGTTTCGTCAGGCAGAGCCCGTCCTCCCTGCGGGGACGGCCGGTGGGTCCCGGCTCTCGGGACGGCGGCAGGACCGGGGCCGGGGCGCCAGCGGCCCTTCCCCCGGCACGAGGGACGGGCCCGGAGCCGTTTCGGTTTCGCTGGTGACGTCCGCGGTTGGTGGCCCGAGGGCGGCTGCTATCGTCAATGGGTAACCGGGACCGTCACTGCCGGGCGACCTTTACCCGCCGCCTGCCCCCGGCCCCGGCGCTGCCCCGCGCCCGCCGGTAACCGCCCGCTTCCCCCGCGGGGGCCTCCCCCCGGCTCCCCCCACCGGAACCAGACGGAGCCCCCAGGGGGGGCCGGACCCGCCTGTACCCCCCGCGCCGGCAGCGAGGCCCGGCGGGGGGGGCGGCGGGGGCTGCCCAGGCGGGGCCGGGCCCCCCCGGGATGAGGCCCGGGGGGGCGGGGGGGGGGGCAGGAACCGTCCGGGCCCCCCCGGGGTGAGGCCTGGGGGGGCGGCGGGGGCTGCCCGGTCCCGCAGCCGCCGCGAAGGCCCCGGGGGGCGGCGGGGAGCGGCGGGGCCCCCCCAGGCCGGGCCGGGCCCCCCCCGCCGCGGCCGCGCTCCCCTCAGCCCTCACCTGCGCCGCGCTCCGCCGTCCGTGCCAGGCCTCGAACGCTTCCCCCCTCCGCCACGCCCCCGGCACTCATTGGCCGGCGCGCGGCGGAGGCCCGCCCCTCGCCTCGGTCTATTGGCCCGCCGCCGCCACCCGGGGCGGGGCGGGGCGAGCCGTCGCCACCGCCCATTGGCGGCCGGCCGCGCCCGAGCGCGACCGTTGGCCAGGAGGCCCCCTCCCCACCTCCCTCCCCCGCACAGAAGCGCGACGCTCATTGGCCGCCGTGGCCGCGGCTGGACCAATCGGCGCCTCCCGCTCGCCCCCTGCCCTTGGGCGCCCCCTGGCGGCGGCGCCGCGGCCCGGTGGGGCGGGGCCGGGCGGGGCGGGGCCGGGCGGGGCGGGGCGGGGCGGGGCGGGGCGGGGCGGGCCCGGGAGGCGGCGGCGGCGGCCGGACGCGACGGGCTGAGCCTCCCCCGTCGCCCCCCCGGTGCCTGGGCCGGGGATGGGGAACGTGGAGAGCGCGGACGGGGAGGCGCTGCCCCGGGGCCCGGGAGCGGCGGCGGCGGGCCCGGGGGGGCCCGGGCTGCTCGCCCCGGGCAAGATGCCGATGCCGGAGCCCTGCGAGCTGGAGGAGCGCTTCGCCCTGGTGCTGGTGAGACAACGACCCCCGCCGCGGCCCCGGCCGCCCGCTGCGCCCCCGCCCGCCTTCCGCTGCGCCCCTCCGGTTCCCGGTGCGCTTCCCCCGCGCTCCGTCCCTGCTCCCGCTGCGTCTTCTCCGGGTCCCGCTGCCCCCTCCCGGTCCGCCCTTACCCGGGACCCCTCCCGGGCCGGACGCGCCCCGCCGCCACGGCGCTCCCCTCCCACCGTCCGGCTGCGGGCGGGGCGGGCGGGCACCAACGGGGGCCGGCACCGCGCCCGGAGGGGAACCGGGGGCGGGCAGGGTGCGCCCGTGCCCGCGGGGATGGGCAGTGGCCGCGGGGCCGGGGGTAGCCGCGGGAGAAAAAGCCCGTCCTGGGACAGCCCCGGCGGGGGTGACGCCACTCCCGGTGTCACCGGGGGTGGGGGCCCTTTGCCTCCGGGACTTTTCGAGCCGGGAAAGTCCCGTCGAGGCGGCGCAAGGCGGGGGGGGGGGGTCCCCGTGGGTGCGGGTGCCCTGCGCGGTCCCCGCTCGGCTGTCACGGCCGGGGCGGTGGCCCCCTGGCAGCGGTCACTAGCCAAGGCTGCGGTGCCCACCCCCAGGGCTCAACGCTGCCCCCCCGTCCCCACGCCGTGACTCCCGGTGCCATCGGGACCACCGACGACGCCCCGGGGGCGGGGTGGGGGGGGGGCCACCGCGTCCCAGAGGCGCCTGGCTAGTGGCCCATCCGCAGTGGTGGCCCATCCGTGCTACCGGCTTTGTTTGGTTTTTTTTTTTTTTTTGGGGGGGGGGTGTGACACACGGTCCCCCGACGCTCGGTGGCCGGAGCCAGCGGAAGCCACGTCCAGGCAGGAAATACCGAGTGTGGTCCCATGGGGCTTGTGCGAGCCGGAACTGGGGGGTACTGGGGGATACTGGGGGGCACTGGTACCCCCCAACTTGATAGAGGTGGGGGGGGGGGGGGCACGCGGGGTGGATGTGGCAGCTGGTTGCCGCGGGGCTAGTGATGAGGGGGAACGTGTCCTGCTTGGCGACGCCGGGTGGGGGGGGGGGGAAGGATTTTGGGGGTGGCGGCACCGGGGGGAACCCCCGGTGCCGCCACCCCCAAAATCCTTCCCCCCCCCCCCACCCGGCGTCGGTGTTGCCCGGTGCCATCCTGGCTACTACCGGGGAGGAAAAATAGCCAGTGGCCCCCAATCCGTCCCCAAGTGTCCCCCAACCGCAGGGAGGGGGGAGATTGATGCTGAGCCCCGGGGGGCTACGGGACAGGGGGGGGGGGGGTGTCCCCCCCGGTGAGGGGGGGGGTGGCAGAGGAAGTGCCCAGCCGGGAGCGGCCCCGCTCCCGCCACAAAGGCAGGAAACCGAGCGGCGGGAATTGCCGGTGAGAGCGGCCGCCCCTCCCGGTGCCCCCCCCCCGACTCCAATCTCCATCCCCGGGGCGGGGGGGCCCGTGATTGCACCGTGGGCCACCATGTCTAAAGAACCGGTGGCCCCGTGGGTGGCCCCGTCCCCTGGGCGATATTTTTTTTTTTGGGGGGGGGACACACACACACACACCCCATCCCGGTGGTGACGTCTCTGCTCCGGTGGGTGTCCCCCACCCCGCTTCAAGGGGTGCACGGCCTCGGCCCGGTTTTCTCCCGGTTTGACCACGGGAGGGATAATTTTAGTTGCCACGGGGCGGGTGAAGCAACGTGGTGGCTGGTGCCACATAACGGGGCTACCGGGGAGCGGCCTCACCCACCGGGGCCATCCGGTATCCCGTCTGTGTCCTCGGTGACACCGGGGGCCGCATCCTGCGCCAGCGGCTTCGCCACGGCGGTGGCTAGTGGCCCGGTGAGTCGGGCTCGGCACCGCGGTCGGGGAGCGGAGGCTGCGGTTTGCCGGCGCGGAAGCGGGTGCAGACGGGAAGGACCCGGTGGCGTTGGGGAGATTTGGGTGCTGCCAGCGGCTGGCACGTGGCCCCGGTGGCACTTGCCGGTCCCGTGTCACACCGCTGGCCCCGTGGCTACCGGTGCTTCCCAGCGCCAGGGCCCTGCTATGGGGCTGGGTGTCCCTGGGGGGGGGGGGGGGGGTGGCTGTGGCTGTGGTGTGGGGGCTGGGTGCTCTCAGGGGGGGACTCTGAGGCCAGGGTGTCCTCGGGGGGGGGGGGTGGGGTGGCAGCGTCCCCGTGTCCCCCGGGGTGACACCCCCCCCTCTGCCCCCAGAGCTCCATGAACCTGCCCCCGGACAAAGCCCGGCTCCTGCGCCAGTACGACAACGAGAAGAAGTGGGACCTCATCTGTGACCAGGTTGGGGGGGTCGGGGGGGGTCCTGGGGGGGGTTTTCTGCCGTGTCGGTGTCACCAACACCCCCCTGTCCCCCCCCCAGGAGCGGTTCCAGGTGAAGAGCCCCCCCCACGCCTACATCCAGAAACTGCGCAGCTTTCTGGAGCCGGGCGTCACGCGGAAGGTGAGGGGCTGGGGGGGGTCTGCGGGGGGGGGGCGGGGAGGGCTCGGGGGGGGCTCGGCTCAGCCTCGCTCTGCCCCCAGAAATTCCGGAGGAGGGTGCAGGAATCAACCAAGGTCCTGCGGGAGCTGGAGATCAGCCTCAGGACAAACCACATCGGGTGAGCGCGGGGTCCCGGGGGGGGCTCAGGGGTCCCAGGTGGGGTTCAGGGGCCCTGGGGGGGGGTCTCAGGGTTCCGGGGGGGGGTCACAGGGTGCCTGGACCAGCCCTGCCGCAGCTGCAGGGGAAGTCGGAGGCGCTGCAGGAACTGGGCCGGTTCCTGCCCCGGCCGTGCCGCGGGCCAGGGCCGCTGGCGGGGGCAGGTCCCGGGGGGGGGGCAGTGGGACCGAGGTGACCCCCCCGCGTGAAGCAGCGCGGCCGGCTCCTGCCCGGCTCCTCCCGGTACCAGAGGGCTGAGCGCCAGCCCCGAGCCGGCAACGCCGTGACCCCGCAGCGGCGGCGGGTGCCGAGGGACGGGGCCGTCACCGACGGGCGCCCGGTAACGCGCCCGTGCCCGCGTGCTCGGGGCGGCTCCTGCATGTGCCGGGCTGGGCCCCGCCACCGGCCCCGCCACCGGCCCCGCCACCGGCCCCGCCACCGGCCGGTTCTTCCCCGCCCGCGGCCTGAAAATAGCCGCAGCCGGAGACAGGAAACGGGCTGGGGCGAGGGGCTGGCGGCAGGAAAGGGGCGGCCGCGGACCCCCCCGGGCCCCCCCCGGCCCTGCCACCAGCTCCCGCCGCCGCCCGACGGACGCGCCGGCTGCAGGCAGCGGCACGGGCAGGCGTGGGGACCCCCCGTGCAGCCCTCTCTGCCCAGACACACGTCCCCCCCACTCTGTGGCCCCCCCTTGGCCAAGCACACCCCCCCCTTACACCCCCCCTGCCCCATGCGTGTCTCGGCCGGGCGCCGTGCCCTGCGCAGCACCTCACACGTGCACCCCAGCACCCCCCCAGGGGACCGGGATCCCTGAACCCCCCCCAGCGTGGGGTGCCCGGGGTGGGGGGGCACAGGCCCGGCCCCCCAGCTCAGGTTCCCGCCTTGCGCCCGGGGCTGAGCCCTCCCTGCGCTGCAGGCGGCAGATAAAGCTGCGCCGGCGCTGGCACCGGCGATAGCAGAGGGGCTGCAACCGCCACCGGAGCCCTGCGACCCCCCCTGCGCCAGGCTGGGGGTCCCCGTGGTGGTGGGGATCGGGGGGGGGGTCCCCAACTCCTGCGGGCCCTGATGGGTGCGCGGTGCCGTAGGTGGGTGCGTGAGTTCCTCAACGATGAGAACAAGGGGCTGGATGTGCTGGTGAACTACCTGTCCTTCGCCCAGTGCGCTGTCATGTGAGTAGGGTGCTGGGGGGGGTCCCTGGGGTGCTGGGGGGGGGTCCGTGGGGTCCTGGTGGACCCGGGATGTGGAGGGTCCTGGTGCCTGGTGCGGGTGGGCGATACCACTCAGCTCTGGGGTGCGGGGACCTGCCTGCCGTGGGGGTCCCCCTCCTGCCTGCCCGGGCTGGGGGGTCCCAGGGCCACCCTCGCGCCTCTCCCTGCCCCACCGCTGCCCAGCTCCCCCCCCGTGTCCCCCCCCAACCTCCGCTTCAAGCGCTTGCCGCGGTGGCTGTGCCGCTCCGCGCCGAAGCCGTGTGCCCCCGCCGCCGCGCGCGTGTCCCACCCAGGTTGGATTTTGAGGGCCTGGAAGGCGGCGAGGACGGCGCGCTGGAGAAGCTGCGCGCCTGGAGCAGGTCCATCGAGGATCTGCAGCACCCCAGCGCCCTGCCCGCCCCCTTCGCCAGCAGCCTGGCCCGCTCGGCCCGTCAGACCGCGCTCCGGTACGTACCCACCCGCCGGCGCCCCGCTCCGCCGGCTCCGGCCGCTCTCGGCGCTGCCGCTTGCTGCGTGCCGGGCCACCGCGGTGCGTGTTGGGCCACCGTGGAGCGTGCAGGGCCAGGCCCCGTCCTGCCATGGTCTGTGCCAAGCTCTGTGCCACTGTGCCCTGTGCCAGGCACAATCCTGCCTCGGTACGTGCCGTGCCCAGCACCATCGTGCCATGATCTGTGCCATGGCATCATGCCCTGTGCCAAGCACCATCCTGCCCTGGTATGTGCCATGCCCAGCACCATCGTGTCATGGTCTGTGCTGTGCCATCGTGCCCTGTGCCAGGCACCACCCTGACCATAGTGTGTGCCAGGCTCTGTGCCATCATGCCCTGTGCCAAGCACCATCCTGCCCGTGGTCTCTGCCATGCTCTGTGCCGTTGTGCCCTGTGCCAGGCACAATCCTGCCCGTGGTGCGTGCCAGGCCAGGCACCATCCTTCTGTGGTGCGTGCCGTGCCATCAAGCCTTGTGTCCAGCACCATCCTGCCATGGTGTGTGCCAGGCTCCGTGCCATCATGCCCTGTGCCAGGCACCATTGTGCCATGGTCTGTGCTGTGCCAAGCACCATCCTGCCCACGGCGTGTGCCGTGCCATCGTGCCCTGTGCCAGGCGCCGTCGTGCCCTGTGCCAAGCCCCGTCCTGCCCGTGGTCTGTGCCAGGCACCATCACGCCCTGCGCCAAGCCCCGTCCTGCCCGCGGCGCACGCTGTGCCGTGCACCGTCGCGTGCCTGGCACATGCCCGGTCCCGCGTGCCGTTGGCCCCGCGGTGCTCCCTGAGCGCCAGGCTGTGCCTTGCCCGCGGCGTGGCCGTGCCATGGCCCGTGTGCCGCCTCCTGCGCCGCCTCTCCTGCCGCGTCCTGCCCGTCCCTCTGCCTGCCGCGGCCGCGCTGCCTCCGCTCGCCCCCCGCTCTGCCTCTGCCCTCGCCCCCCCGGGGTAACGCGCCCCGTCTCTGCTTCCAGGGCCGGGCCCCCCCCTTCTCTGGCTGCGCTCTCTCTCTCTCTCCTCCGCACCCGCCTCGCCGCTCGCCCGCCGGGTAAGTACCGGCTGCCCGGGCCCGGCCCGGCGCTCGCGGCGGCTTCGCTCCGCGTCTCCTCTGTCCCTCTCACCCTGTGGCCGCTTTTCTCTGCCTCTTCCCCTCCGAAAGCCCCACTGTCCCCACGCTGTCCCCGTGCTGTCCCCCCATCACCACCCCCGGTCCCCACCACGGTCCCGATTCCCACCCGGGCGAGCGCTGGCGGTGCAGCACCGGCGCCACGAGGGTCCCGCTCACCGGCGCCTCGTGTCCCCCCCAGCTACGGCACGCTGCCGAGCCGCCGGGCGCTGAAGAACTCGCGCCTCGTGAGCCAGAAGGATGACGTCCACCTCTGCATCATGTGTCTCCGGGCCATCATGAACTACCAGGTACTGCCACCCCGCGCGGCGGGGGGGACACACACCACCCCCCCCCTCCCCGGTGCCCCCGCGCTGGCGCTGCTAACGCCGTCCCCGCTCCGGCCCCCCAGTACGGCTTCAACCTGGTCATGTCCCATCCCCACGCTGTCAATGAGATCGCTCTGAGCCTCAATAACAAGAACCCGAGGTAAGGAGGGGGCGGGGAGGGGTCTGGGGGGGCTGTATCTGGTGCAGGGGGGTCCCTGGTGCCGGCCGGGGGTGACGGTGCCGGGGCTGCGCTGCCGCAGGACCAAGGCGCTGGTGCTGGAGCTGCTGGCGGCCGTTTGCCTGGTGAGGGGCGGCCACGAGATCATCCTCGCTGCCTTCGACAACTTCAAGGAGGTACAGGGGGAGTGGGGGCAGGTGGGGCTGGGGGGGCACCAG
Source organism: Athene noctua (assembly GCF_965140245.1). Lineage (NCBI taxonomy): Eukaryota > Metazoa > Chordata > Aves > Strigiformes > Strigidae > Athene > Athene noctua. The sequence continues at coordinate 2,540,874 of NC_134066.1, read as the reverse complement.
GAATCAAGCTGGGACTGGGGGAGAACCAGGATCAGGCTGGGACTGGGGAGTAAAACAGGACCAGGCTGGGATGGGGGGGACTGGGAGGGCACCAGGATCAAGGTGGGATTGGGGGGACACTGGGAGGGAAACAGGACCAGGCTTGGATGGGGGGGACTAGGGGGGCACCAGTATCAGGCTGGGGTTGGGGAGACTGGGAGAGAAACAGGAGCAGGATGGGGCTGGGGGGGCACCAGGATCAGGATGGGACTGGGGAGACTGGGAGAGAAACGGGAGAAGGATGGGACTGGGGGGGCACCAGGATCAGGATGGGACTGGGGAGACTGGGAGAGAAACGGGAGCAGGATGGGGCTGGGGGGGCACCAGGATCAGGATGGGACTGGGGAGACTGGGAGAGAAACGGGAGCAGGATGGGGCTGGGGGGGCACCAGGATCAGGATGGGACTGGGGATTCTGGAGTGCAGGGGATGGGGGGGTGAGGGAGGATGAGGCCGGGCTGGAACGGGAGGGTCTGGGGGCACCAGGACCAGACTGGGATTGGGTGACTGGAGCCCAGGGGCTGGGGGGCCGGGGGGGGGGCCCAACCATTAACCCCCCATCCACTGCCCACACAGGTGTGCAAGGAGAAGCACCGCTTCGAGCGGCTCATGGATTATTTCCGCAACGAGGACAGCAGCATCGACTTCATGGTGGGACACCCGGTTGTGGGTGAGGAGGGGGGGGGGTGTCTTTGGGACGTTTTTTGCAGGGGAGGGGGGGGGCTCGTGGTGACGCCAGCCCTGCCCGCAGGTCGCCTGCATGCAGTTCATCAACATCGTGGTGCACTCGGTGGAGGACATGAACTTCCGCGTCCACCTCCAGTACGAGTTCACCAAACTGGGGCTGGAGGAATTCCTGCAGGTACGGGGCCGGGGGGGGCGGGCTGGGGGGCACCCCCCACCTCCCCTGTCCCTGATGCCGCCCCACTGCCCGCAGAAGTCGAGGCACACGGAGAGCGAGAAGCTGCAGGTCCAGATCCAGGCGTACCTGGACAATGTTTTTGACGTGGGGGGGCTGCTGGAGGACGCCGAGACCAAGAACGTGGCCCTGGAGAAGGTGGAGGAGCTGGAGGAGCATCTGTCCCACGTACGTGAGCGCGGGGGGACGTGGGGACTCGCTGCTCACGGGGTGTCTGGCCTTGCCCCAGTGGTGATAGCAGGGGGGTCCCTGAGCCGGTGTCACAGCCCTGTGTGTGTGTGTCCCCCCCCCAGCTAACGGAGAAGCTGCTGGACCTGGAGAACGAGAACATGATGCGGGTGGCGGAGCTGGAGAAGCAGCTGCTGCAGCGGGAGAAGGAGCTGGAGGCGGTCAAGGTGCATGGCGGGGGGGCTGTGGGGGGCCACGGGGAGCAGGGCAGGGTCCTGGCCCCCCCCCCCCCCCCCCAACCCCGGCCTGACACTCGCCACCCCCAGGAGACCTACGAGCACACGAGCCACCAGGTCCACACGCTGCGGCGGATGATCAAGGAGAAGGACGAGGCTTTTCGGCGACGCTACGGCTCCGAGCCGCCCCCCGTGCCGGGCGCTGAGCCCCCTCCCCAGCCTGAGCCCGAGCCCCTGGAGGAGGCCCTGAGGGTCCCCATCCTGCCCCCCGTGGAGGCTGCACCCCCGCCGCCCCCCCCGCCGCCCCCCCTGCCCCCCCCTGCGCCCCCGCTCCCAGGTGAGGATGGGGGGGAGACCCCCGGGGCATCCCCAAAAGTGGGACATCCCGGAGCTGGGCTGTCCCCAGGATGGGGGAGGGCTCCAAAACTGGGGTGTCCCTGGTGTTGGGCCACTCCCGGGGGGGGTGGGAGGATCCCCAAGCCTGGGCCATCCCTGCTGGGGTACGGTGTCACCCTCTTGTCCCTTCACAGGCAAGTGCCCCCCAGCCCCGCCACTGCCCGGGGCTTCGCCCTCCATCGCCCTCACCGTGGGGCTCTCGGGTAGGTGGGGAGGGCGCGGGGATCGTGGGGACAGGGACGGGGAGGGGACAGGGACTGTGGGGACGGTGCAGGGACCATGGGGACGGGGAGTGGGGAGGGTGTGGGGACAGGCAGAGCGCAGGGACCATGGGGACAGGAACAGGGAGGGTGTGGAGACAGGGAGAGCATGGGGACAGTGGGGACGGTGCAGGGACTGTGGGGACGGGAGAGGGAGGACATGGGGACAGTGGGGATGGAGCAGGGACCGTGGGGACAGGGAGAGGGAGGACATGGGGACAGTGGGGATGGAGCAGGGACCGTGGGGACAGGGAGAAGGAGGACATGGGGACAGGAAGGGCTGCAGGCACCAGGGTGTCGGGGTTGCAATGGCGAAGGGACGGGTGTCGGGCGCATGGCATGGGGAGGGGTGACCCAGGGGATGGTGACAGCCTGGGGACCTCTGCACCAGGCTTGGGGGGGGGAGTGGGGGGCCAGGATGTGTCCCCCTGGCCCGGCGGGGGCGGGACTGAGCCGCTCCTGCCCCCCCGACAGCCATCCGGATCAAAAAGCCCATCAAGACCAAATTCCGGTTGCCCGTCTTCAACTGGACGGCGCTGAAGCCCAACCAGATCAGCGGGACGGTGTTCAGCGAGCTGGACGACGAGCGGGTGCTGGAGGTGAGCCCGGGACCACTGGCCCGAGCGGCTGGGTAGCCACCGGCCCCTGAGCACCCCGCTCTTTCCTCGTTCCCCCCCTCCCATCTAGGATCTGGACCTGGAGCGCTTCGAGGAGCTCTTCAAGACCAAGGCGCAGGGCCCGGCCCTGGACCTTGTTTGTGCCAAGAACAAGGCGTCGCAGAAAGCGGCCAGCAAGGTGACGCTGCTGGAAGCCAACCGGGCCAAGAACCTGGCCATCACCCTGCGCAAGGCGGGCCGCGGCACCGAGGAGATCTGCAGGGCCATCCACACGTACGTGCCCCCACCCTGGGGTGCGGGAAGGGGGATTGGGGGGACTGGGGGGGGGGGCTAATGGGGGTGTAGAGGGTCTGGCTAGGGTGCAGGGGGGCCAGGCAGGGTGCAGGGGGCTGGTTGGGGTGCAGTACATCCAGGCAGGGCACAGGGGTACCAAGCAGGGTTCAGAGGGGCTAACTGGGGTTCAGGGGGGATGTGTGGGGTGCAGGGGTCCTCTCTGGGGTGCAGGGGGGCTTTCTGGGGTGGAAGGGGTCTGTGTGTTGTGCAGGGGGTCCAGGCAGGGTGCAGGGGTGCTGTGTGGGGTACAAGGGGGCTCTCTGGGGTGCAGGGGGGCTGTGTGGGGTGCAGGGGGTCCAGGATGGGTGCAGGGGTTCTGTGTGGGGTGCAGGGGTCCTCTCTGGGGTGCAGGGGGGCTGTGGGGGTTGCAAGGGGGATCTCTGGGTTGCGGGGTGTCTGTGTGGGGTACAGAGGGTCTCTGTGGGGTGCAGGGGGTCTCTGTGGGGTACAGGGGAGCTCTCTGGGGTGCAGGGGGTCTCTGTGGGGTGCAGGGGGGCTCTGTGGGGTGCAGCACCAGTCCCTGACGGTGTGTGGGGGGGGTCAGGTTCGACCTGGCGACGCTGCCGGTGGACTTCGTGGAGTGCCTGATGCGGTTCCTGCCGACGGAGGCGGAGGCCAAGGCGCTGCGGCAGTACGAGCGGGAGCGGAAGCCGCTGGAGGAGCTGGCGGACGAGGATCGCTTCATGCTGCACTTCAGCAAGGTGGAGCGCCTGCCCCAGCGCATGGCCATCATGGCCTTCCTCGGCAACTTCGCCGAGAACCTCCAGATGCTGACGCCGGTACGGAGCCGCGGAGTGCGCGGGGCGGGGGGTTTGCACCTCCCCGGGGGTGCCTGGACCCTGAGCCCCCCCCCGCCCCGTCCTGTCCCCCTGCAGCAGCTCAACGCCATCATCGCGGCCTCGGCCTCTGTCAAGTCCTCCCAGAAGCTGAAGCACATGTTGGAGGTGAGTGTGTGGGGGGGACATTGGGGACCAGCATCCTGCCGCCCCCATCCAGCAAGGATCGGGGCGGGGGGGGGTCCCCGGCTCCTCCCTGACCCCCCCATCCCCGGTGCTTTTTCCCCCCAGATCATCTTGGCGCTGGGCAACTACATGAACAGCAGCAAACGCGGCGCCGTCTACGGCTTCAAACTGCAGAGCCTGGACCTGGTGGGAACCCCCAAACCCCCCGCCCGGGTCCTTGGGACCGTGTGGGCTCCCAGGGTGGGGTCCCGAGCCCTGATTTCTGCCCCCCCCTCCGCCCCCCCAATCCCCCTGCAGCTCCTGGACACCAAGTCGACGGACAGGAAGATGACGCTGCTGCATTTCATCGCGCTGACGGTGCGGGAGAAGTACCCGGAGCTGGCAACTTTCTGGCAGGAGCTTCACTTTGTGGAGAAAGCGGCTGCAGGTGCCCCCCGCCCCTCAACAACCCCTGTCACATCCCCGCGTCCCCACCTTGCCACCCCCCGCCAGGGTCCCCTCACCCGTGCCCGTGTCCCCGCAGTGTCCCTGGAGAACGTGCTGCTGGACGTGAAGGAGCTGGGCCGGGGGATGGAGCTGCTGCGGCGGGAGTGCGGGCTGCACGACAACAGCGTCCTGCGCGGCTTCCTGGCGGCCAGCGAGGGCAAGCTGGAGCGGCTGCAGAAGGACGCGCGGACGGCCGAGGTGAGCGGGGAGGGCTGGCTTTGCACGGCCCTCGTGTACGTCCAGATTTGCACAACCCTCGTGTACGTCTTGATTTGCACGATCCTCACGTGCGCCTTGATTTGCACGGCCCTCGTGTACGTCTTGAATGGCACAACCCTTAGGTATGTCTTGATTTGCACGGCCCTCGCGTGCATCTTCATTTGCACGGCCCTCGTGTACGTCTTGAATGGCACAACCCTTATGTATGTCTTGATTTGCACAATCCTCTTGTGCACCTTGATTTGCATGGCCCTCGTGTACGTCTTGAATGGCACAACCCTTATGTATGTCTTGATTTGCACAATCCTCTTGTGCACCTTGCTTTGCACGGCCCTCGCGTGCATCTTGATTTGCACGGCCCTCATGTATGTCCTGATTTGCACAACCCTTATGTATGTCTTGATTTGCACAATCCTCTTGCGTGCCTTGATTTGCACAGCCCTTATGCTCTCCCGTCTTGATTTGCACGGCCCTTGTGTATGTCTTGATGTGCACAAACCCTCATGTATGTTCTGATTTGCACAACCCTTATGTACGTCTTGCTTTGCACAGCCCTTGTGTACCTCTTGATTTGCACAACCCTTGTGTATGTCCTGACTTGCACAATCTTCTTGTGCGCCTTGATTTGCACAGCCCTCGTGCTCTCTTGTCTTGATATGCACAGCCCTTGTGTATGTCTTGATTTGCACAACCTTTACGTACGTCGTGTTTTGCATGGCCCTCGTGTATGTCCTGATTTGCACAACCCTTATGTAGGTCTTGATTTGCACAATTCTCTTGTGCGCCTTGATTTGCACAGCCCCCGTTCTCTCCTGTCTTGATTTGCACGATCCTTGTGTATGTCTTGCTTTGCACGGCCCTTGTGTGTGTCTTGATTTGCACGGCCCTCACGTACATCTTGATTTGTGCAACCCTCCTGTACGTCTCGCTTTGCACGGCCCGTGTGTACGTCTTGATTTGCACGATCCCCGAGCATGCTGTGTCACGCACGCCTTGATCTGCACGCTCCTCGTGCTCTCCTGTCTCGCTTTGCACGCCCCTCGTGTGCCTCGCACGCCCCTCGTGCCGGGCGGCCCGTGCAGCCCCTCGCTGACGGCCCCGGCCCCCGCTCCAGGACGCCTACAACACCGTGGTGCGATATTTTGGCGAGAGCCCCAAGACGACCCCCCCGTCCGTCTTCTTCCCGGTCTTTGCCCGGTTCATCCGCTCCTACAAGGTGAGGGGGGGACAGCGGGGCAGGGCGGGGCGGGGGGGGACACAGCAGTGCAGGGGGGGGGCTCCTATCACCCCCCCTCGCCCCGGCAGGACGCGGAGCAGGAGAACGAGACGCGGAAGAAGCAGGAGGAGGTGATGAGGGAGAAGCTGCTGGCGCAGGAGGCGAAGAAGCAGGAGAAGGTGAGCTGGGGGGGGGGGCACAGGAGTGGGCTGGGGGGGTGACGGGGACACGGAGGGGACACGCTGAGACCCCTGTACCCCCCCCCCGCCCCTCCCAGCAGCGCAACAAGTGGCAGCAGCAGGAGCTGATCGCGGAGCTGCGGCGCCGCCAGGCCAAGGACCACCGGCCCGTCTACGAGGGCAAGGACGGCACCATCGAGGACATCATCACCGGTACGGCCCCCGCGCCCCCCCGGCCCGGACACCTGGGCCCCCACCCGCGTACAGAGGGGGCTGACGTGTCCCTGTCCACCCCCCCGGCCCCCCCCTCCTCCCCGTGCCCCCCCTGCAGCGCTGAAGAGCGTCCCCTTCACGGCCCGCACTGCCAAGCGGGGCTCGCGCTTCTTCTGCGACCCGTCCCACCACGACGAGTCCAGCTGTTAGCGCCCAGGTACCGCCGGCATGCCCGGATCCCCCCGGATCCCCCCGGATCCCCCCGGATCCACCCCCCGACCCTCCTCTGGCCCCGCATGTCCCCTCCTGCACGTCCCCCCCTCCCCGCATGCCGTCACCCCGCAGCAGGGTCCTGGGGCGAGGCTGGATCCCAGCGCAGGATCCTGACACGGGATCCCAGTGCAGGATCCCAGTACAGGGCGGGATCCCAGCACAGGATCCCGGCACAAAGCTGGATCCTGACACTGGATCCTAGTACATGGCTCGATCCCAGTACAGGATCCCAGCACAAAGCTGGATTCTGACACAGGATCCCAGTACATGGCGGGATCCCAGCACAGGATCCCGGCACAAAGCTGGATCCTGACACAAGATCCTGGTGCTGGATCCTGGTGCAAGGCTGGATCCCAGTACAGGATCCTGGCACAGGATCCCGGTGTGAGGCTCGATCCCAGTGCAGGGTCCCAGCACAAGGCTGGATCCTGACACAGGATCCTGGGGCAGGATCCCAGTGCAAGGCTGGATCCCAGCACAGGATCCAGGTGCTGCATCCCAGCACAAAGCTGGATCCTGACCCAGGATCCCAGTGAACAGCTGGATCCCAGCAGAGGGTCTTTGATGCAGTGCAGGGTCCCAGTGCAGAACTGGATCCCAGCACAGATCCCACTGCAGGCTGAGTCCCGGCACTGGATCCCGGAGCAGGGCTGGGGCGCAGGGTTGGGTTTCCAGCATGTGTGAGGGGGATCCCAGTGCAATACTGGATCCCAGTGCTGCATTCTGGTGTAAAATTGGCTCCCAGTGCGGAGTCCCAGTGCAATACTGGACCCTAGTGCAGGGTCCCGGTACAATACTGGTTCCCAGTACGCTACTGGGTCCCAGCGCCAAGGACGTCACCCGGGGCACCCCTGACACTGTCCCTTCTGCCCCACAGCCCGCAGGTGGATCCGCCTGTAGCCGAGCGAGGGTAAGGACCCCCAGCAGGGTCGGGGGGGCGCGGGGGGGGGGGGCTGCGGTGGCCGGGCTGCCTCAGTTTCCCCTCCTCACCCCGCTCTGCCCCCCCCAGCTCCGAGGGGAGGGCCCCATCCCGCGCAGGGACAGCCCGTGCCACCGTCCTCGCCCCGGCTCGCAGGCGCTGTCGCCATCTCCCCCCACCTCACCCAGTGCGGGGGGGTGACTCGTGGCCTGGAACCCCCCCCCCCCCACCCCACATCAGCCCCCAGCAGAGGCCAAATCCTGCCTCAGGCCGCGGTGGGGGCCCAGCACCGGTGGCTGACCCGTGGGGTGCCCCCTCCCCGTTGGGGTCCCCTCGTCCCCGGAAGGGGGGTGTCATTGCCCCAGAGCCCCCGTCCTGCCACGGAGACCACGTGGGCCCCCCCCCCACCCCCCCGCGCTCGTCACTTTGACCACTGATGTGAACACTAATTGCCAAAAAAAAAGGGACCAAAGCCAGGCCGGGGTGGGGGTGGTGGGGGGCAGCAGGATGGTGCCCCTCACCCCAGAACCCCCCCTCGGACTCTCCCCTCTCCCCCGTGACTTTTTGTACATGTGAAATATATGGAATCTTTTACATGGCCACTGCCTGCTTTTGGGGGGGGCGCAGAGGGGGTCCAGGCGTCTGGGGAGCCCCCCCCCCCATGCTGGGGGTCGGGAGGTGGCGGGGGGGGGCGCAAAGGCGCAGGGACCAGACCCTTAAGCAGGGCTTTGCAGTGCTGTTATTAAAGCTGTGGGTTAAAGCTGTGGGATTAAGGGGGGGGGTGTTGGAAGCCCCCCCCCAACATCACCAACCCTGCTCTGGGGTGGGGCGGCCCCATTTCACCCCAGTGCCAGCAGCTGCGGGGGGATTGGGAGCAGCTTAGGGCAGGGAGGGGCTGCAGGAGGGGCAGGATGCGGCCCCGGGAGCAAAGGGAAAAGGGGGATGGAGGGGCAGGATGAGGCCTGAGCACCCCCCGGGGCAGAGCAAAGGGGGCACGGAGGGGCAGGATGGGGTCCCTGGGACCCCCTGTGAGCCGAGGGGGGCGTCTAAAGGGCTGGGAGGGGCAGGATGCAGCCCCAGCCCCCCCCGGCAGCCGTGGTGCAGAGGGGCAGGATGCGGCCCCCACGCAGGGCAGGTGCCCGGTCTCCCTCCCCGAGCCACGCCTGCCCCCCCAGCCCAGGGATTAGCCCCGAAACGGGGAATAAAAGTTTCCCCTAATCCTCTCGGGGGGGGATTACCAGCACCGCCGCGCCCATGGCCGCATCCTGACCCGGCCCAGGACCAGCCCCCGTTGCCTTTTAATCCATCTGTACAAGCCGGGGACGCTGCAGCCCCCAGCGCCGCCCTGCTCCGTCCCCAAGTGCCGCCGAAGATGCTGCGGGCAAAGATACCGCCGTCTGTCCATCTGTCTGTCCGTCCGTCCATCCGCTGGGCTGGGGCCGGTCCCTACACCCCCTCGGTGGCCCCTTCGGCCTCGCGGGACAGGCGCCACTCGCCCTGCGCCGGGGCGGCCGCCAGACTCTCCGCCTGCAGCAGCAGGTTGCAGCCGAGGAAGAAGATGGCGAAGGCGACGGCGAGGCAGAGCACCAGGACGACGGCGATTTGGGTGGCCTGGGTCACCCACGTGTCCCCCCGGGCGCTGGCCTGGGCCAGCGTGGAGTTCATCTCCTCCTCCTCTTCCTCCCGGGAGCGGAGTGTGGGTTCGTGGTGACAGACGGGGAGGGTTTAAGTGATGTCAGGAACCGTCTTTGCCGCCCGCGCGGCCCCCCTCGCTCTGCCGAGACGCTGGTGCCCAGCGGATGCCCCCCCAGGGGTGGGGAAAACGGCTTTGCCCCCCCACCTCGGTGCTGTGGAGGGGTGCAGAGTCCTGTCCCCCATCCCACTGCCCCATCAACTGCCAGGATGTGACCAAATTCCGTGTGGAAGGGGAAATACTTTTTATTTTTGCCGCAGAGGAGGCAGTGAGCGCAGCTCCGGACCCCGCGGGGAAGCGGCTCAGCCCCGGGGGTGCCACCGAGGCGGGGGGGACACACACGGTGACGTGGGACCGGCTGTGCTGCACAGAGCGAGTTGGAGCAGCCGCTGGCACGGCGGGAGGGGGTTCGGGTGGCCTGTCCCCCCACTCCGGGCTGATCTGCCGGGCCGTGAGCCCGGCGCCGATGCCACAGGCGCCGACCAGCACCTCCCACCCCCAGGACTCACCATCCCTCAGCCAAACGGGAGCCGCCGAGCCGGTTCTCCAGGACGGCGCAAACCAAACCAGCAGCAACCCCCCAATTAAGGGCCAGGCCACGTCCAAGCTCCTCTCAGAGGCTGTTTGGAGGTGGAGAGGAGGGATCCGAGGGGCGACGCTGTCCCAGAGGGTGAACCTGCCTCGCTGGCACCCGGCGCTACAGAGCCAGCGTGTCCTTGATGAGCCGGCGCATGGTGGTGGTGACCGAGGTGCCCAGGGAGTCCGTGATCTGGTAGGAGATCTTGTACAGGTAGGGCTGCACGTCCTTCAGGCTGGTGTCGAAGACGTTGTCCACCTCTGACTGGGTGGGCATCTTGGGCAGGTACTCGTGGCGGTTCATCACCTCCACGATGTTGATGATCTTCTCGCAAAGCTTCTCGCCCACCTTCTCCCGGCAGATCTGCCGCTCCTGCTCGTTAGCCAGGTTCACCACGTTCACCTTGATGGTCCACAGCTCCCAGGGGATGCACTCATCCGAGAAGGGCCAGCGCGATTTCTTCTTCTGGTAGAACTCCAGGGAGATCTGCCCCATCCCGTCGCTGCCCGAGTTGCGCAACGCGTCCTGCCGAGAGAGCGCACACGGCTCAGGGGGGGCCGGGGATTCACCTCCCCCTCGCTGGCGAGGCTGCAGCAAAGCCCTCACGGTTTTAAGCTCCCATTTTCGGCCCTGCCGGGTCCCCACGGGGCTCCCTTACCTTGAACTCCCCCACGGCCTTGCGGAGGGCCCGGTCCAGCTCCTCGGAGGAGACGCGGACGTAGGCGAAGTCGATGAAGTCGCAGTCCACGTCCTGGGTGCCCACGGTGCCGATGGAGTAGGTGCCCTCCTTCTTGTAGTGGAACTTGCCGGTGCTGCGGTGCAGCAGGACGGTGTGGAGCACGGCCAGCATGGCCTCCTCCACCTGCCGCCCCTCCACCGACACCTCCAGCACCTCCGCGCGGCAGTTCATGGCGGGGGTGGCTCTGGGGGGGGCACAACGACAGATCCTGCGGGGGAAAGAAAGGTGTTGGGGGGCAGGGAGGGGGGTTTAGTTGTGCCCCTGCTCGGGTAACTGCCGCTCCCTTCACCCTGGTGTCCCCGTGTGTGCCCTCCCCACCCCACAGGGACACAGATGTCCCAGTCCGGGCCCCCCTCGGCCCCCCGGTGACCTGGGCTGGGCCCCTCACACCCCCCACAGGGACCCAGGAGTCCGGATACGGGCCCCCCCACCTCACAGGGATCCAGCCGTCGCGGTCCGGGCCCCCCAATACCCCCCAATACCCCAGGAGTCCCGGTGCGACCCCCCCACAAACCCCAGAGAGTCCCAGGCCCCCCCTCAGCCTCGAGGGCCCCGGCCCACCTCGTCCCCAGCCGCCTTCACCCAGGGCCCCGGCCCCCCTCACCCTCTCCCGGGGCCTCAGCCCCCCTCGCCCCCGCGGCCCCGTGTCCCCTCACCCTCTCCCGGGGCCCCGGCCCCCCCCGGGCCGCCGGCCGGGCCCGCACTCACCGCCCGGGCCCGACCATCTGACCGAGGGAGGAGGGAAGTGGGGCAGCCCATCTGCACGGGGGGGGTCGGGACATACCGTCCTCCGAAGTGGCGGCGCCTCCAGCCGCCGCGGCCACGTTTCCTCAACCCGCACCCCGCACCGTCTCGGCTGTGCCCACCGATGCCGTTTCCCATGGCGGTTCAGCCCTGGGGCGGAGCGGCCCTTCCCGGTCGGCCGGTCGCTCCCCCCGCGCCTCCGCCCGCTTGGTTCGTTCCGCGACGGGGCGCCATAGAGCTGGGGCCTGCCGCGGCGCAGAGCGGCTCACTTCCGGGAGGCGGGCGCTCCCGGGCCACAGCGCCCCCTGGGCTGGAGGCTCCGCGGCGGTACTGCAGCGGGGCGGGGGGCGCGGTGACCCCCGGTGACCCCCGGTGACCCCCGCAGCGCCGTGGGCCAGGACGGGGGGGACGTGGCCCCAGGGGACAAGGGGACACGGGGATTAACATGGGGACAGGGGACACAGGGCCACCGGGACAAGGGGGACACGAACAGGGGGTACGGGGGAAGGCAGGGACACAAGGACGTGGGACCGCAGGGACACGGGGGACAGGGAGACAAAGGACGGGGGGACATGGGGGTTTGGGGCACTGGGGATATGGAGAAAGGGGCAGGGAGACATAATGGACACAAGGGACATGGGGATTTGGGGACATGGGGCACTGGGGATACTGGAGAAAGGGACATGGGGACAGGGGGATGGAGGTGGACACTGGGGACACCATGGGGTCATGGGGCAGCGTCCCCTGTCCAGTCTCGGCATCAGGCCGCCCCCGCTGGCACGGGGACACGTGTCCTGGTGCGAATGGCTGCGGCTCTGGGGTGTCACTGGGCCCAGGGCCGGGCACACGCCGTGACACACGTGTCTGTGCCGTGCGGCCCCGGGGCAACCGGCATGGCCGGAGCCGGCCGCGGGGTTATTTTTACCTGGTCCTGCTGGCACCATCGTCCCTGTCCCTCTGCAGCCGCCCCCCTGCCAAGGGGCTGGGAACAGGGACGGGGTTGGGGACAGGGACAAGGTGGGCAGAGGCCAGGCCTGTGCTGTGGGGAGGGGGCAGGGACCCGCCCCCCCCCGGCTCCAACAGCCGGTGGCCTCCCGGTGGCTTTGGGGTGGGGGCCAGCACCGGGACGGGCAGGGGGACAGGCGGGTGCCGAGCTGTGGCACGGCCACTCCTGGCCCACGCCGGTAGCCCACCCTGTGTCCCCCACATCCCCGTGGGGGGACTCTCGTGGCCCCCCACAGACCGACCCCCCGGCCACGGCCGCGCCGTGCGTCAGCGCTCTCCCCATGGCGGGGGTGGGTGGCGGAGAGGGGGGGGACAGGGGACAAAGGGGCCCTTGTTGTTGGCGGCCGCGGGGCCCCCCCAGCCCAGCGCCTCAATGTGGCCCTTGTTCAGCGCCGGCCCTTGGTGTCCCCATTAACATTTGCTCCGGGGCCAGGCTGTCCCCGGCCGGCCCAAGGGGACAAACCAGGGGACAACGCCAGCCTGGCCCGTCCCCCACCCACCCCGCGACCCCCACCACCCTGCCACCAGCGGGGATGGGGACCCCAAACACCATCACACACCCTCCCCCCCCCACGGCTGACCCTGCCAACGGCCACGTCCCTGGGGACGCGGCGGGGGACACGGTCACGCTTCCCGGTTATTTTGGGGAGGATAAATCAGGCGGGCGACAGGTGCGGGGCCGCGGCAGCCGCCGCCGCGGGGGTGAGTGACGGTTCAAGGGCAGCGGCGTGGGCAACGTGCGGCTCGGGCGCCGCGGCTGTGCCCGGCCCCCCCCCCCCGCCCCTCAAATCACCCTCTATTAAATATAGATGATATTAGTAACAGGGGAGGGGGGATGAACGAGAGAGAGTTCGATGGTTCTCAGTGTACGTACAAGTTTATATACAGAAAATGGCCAAAAGAGGAAAAAAAAAAAAAAAGAAAAAATATAAAGGGGAGGGGGACGAGGCTGGGGGGTTGGAGCCCCGTCCCCGCGCTCCCAGCTCTGTACAGGACCCGGCCGCTCGCTATTTACAACGGGGGCATTTTTACAGGGGAGAAGGGGAGCACCACACCGGCGATGCCCCCCCCGGGGGGGGCGGAAATGGCACCGGGGCTGCTGTGCGTCTGTGCCCGGTGCCGTGAAGGCACATGGGGGGACCTGAGCGTCCCCAAAGGGGTCCCAGGTATCTGAGGGGGGGGAACCCAGGCGTCCCCAGGGGTGACGCAGGTGTCCCCGGGGGGGGGTCAGAAGGGCAGCGTGTCCATGAAGATCTTGTCGACGATGGGCGGGGGGGGCACCAGGTCCTCCAGCTTCAGGTAGAAGATGCGCTGGAGGCCCTGGGTGCAGAGGCTGCGCAGCTCGGGCAGTTTGCCCAGGAGCTTGGAGAGGCAGCCGGGGCGGCCCGGCTCGGCCCCCGCCGCTGCCACGTGGTCCTTGAGGCAGCCCACGATGCGGTTCTGCAGCTCCTCCACCCGCTTCGGCTCCTTCAGCCCGTGGCGGTCTGCGGAGGGGACGGGGCGGGGGGGGACAGAGGCGTGAGGCCGAGGTGATGGCCGCCGGGTGGGGAAAGGGGCCACGGCGGAGATGGGGGGGGTCCCACCTGTGATGATGACGAGGGCGGCGAGGCAGGAGAAGGAGGGGACGTCCACGCTCATGCGGTGCAGGCTCTGCGAGAACTCCAGGATGGCGTCGATCCACTCGCCGAAGCCCCGCACGCACTGCAGGCGGTGCAGCACCACCCCGTTGCAAAAGATGAGTTTCCCTTCCTCTGGCTTGGAGCTGCGGGGACAACCACGGGGTCAAACCCTCCCCCCCGCCTACCCCCGGCAGGGCCCCGGGCCCCCCGGTACCGCGCCGGGGCTCACCGGTACGCCAGGCGCAGGATGAAGAGCTCGAGGAAGGCCGATTCCAGCAGCAGGTCCTGGTCCTCCTTGGGCAGCTCGGCGAAGCCCTGGATCTTCTCGGCCCACTTGCGGATGACGTCCATGGAGCCGGTGAGCAGGTCGTAAAACTGCTGCACGTCCACCGAGTCCTCCTTCTCGAACTGGCACGGCGCCGACTCCTGGAACTGCCGCGGGGACGGCGACGGGGTCAGGATGCGGCCCCGGCGTGACCCCGGGGAGGGCGCGGGGCCGGTAACAGCCCTACCTTGGAGTAGTCCAGCTTGGTGGCGCTGGGGACGGAGTCGATGTGCGCCCGCACCAGGGAGGTGATGAGGCTGACGGGGGACGCGTCCGGCGGCTGCTTGGGCTTGGAGGGCAGCCGGCCCCGCCGCCCCTTCAGGCTGTCGGTCCGGACCACTGCGGTGAGGGACATGCGATGAGCGTGTCTGTCCCCAGCGCGGCCCCGCGGGACCCTCCCTGACTAAACTCCTACCGAAACACCCCCCCGCTCCACCCCAGGACGGGACCCCGGTACCTTCTTTGACCATGCCGACGGCCAGGCACTTCTGGAAGCGGCAGAACTGGCAGCGGTTCCTCCGCCGCTTGTCCACGGGACAGTCCTTGTTGGCCAGGCAGATGTACTTGGCGTTCTTCTGCACCGTGCGCTGCGGGCGGGGAAGGAGCGGCCCAAGCTCAGCCCGGGGCGCCGAGCCGACGAACAAAAGCCCTTCTGTCCGCCCCTGCCTCCCGCTCCAGCCCGGCATCCGGCTCCTCGTCCGCGGGGAGAGGGCTCCCGGGGCCGCGCTCCCTGCCCTGCCCCTCCCCGGGGCGACCGGCGGCATCCTCCGGCCGCTGCAAAGCATTGTGGGAACATCCCGGCAGCGGGCTGGGGGGAAGGGGAGAGGCGGGGGGTTCCCTTTACCTTGAAGAAGCCCTTGCAGCCCTCGCAGGTGCGCACGCCGTAGTGCTGGCAGGACGCGTTGTCCCCGCAGACGGCGCAGCGGCCCTCGCCCGCCCCGGGGCTGCGCGCCTTGGCGGGGGCCAGCGCCGGCCCCTCCAGCAGCGGCGAGGGGGGGGCCAGGGGCAGCCCAGCGAAGCCCCCGGGGGAACCTTGGCCCAGGGCGAAGGCGTCTGTGTCCAGCAGCCGCGGGTCCAGGCGGGGCGAGGGGCCTGGTTGTCCCTTCAGGGTCCCGGCGGCCGCACCGGGGCTGTGCGCTGGGGGGCCGAAGGCGAAGAAGGGGGGCTGCGACCCGCCGCCCTTGGCCGGCTCAGCCCAGGGCCGCCCGCCCTCGTAGTTCGGGGGGGGCGAATAAGCCCCGAAGGAGCCCTCCCAGCCCGCAGCCTGGGGCGGCTGGAAGCCCGGCGTGGCGGGCGAGGGGACGGAGCAGGGGCTGCCGTAACAGTCCGAGCCGCTGGAGGAGAGGGTCTCGTCCGGCTGCGCGCCGAAGGCGCCGGGGTAGCAGCCGTACACCTGGAAGTCCTCCAGCTTGAAGGCGGCGGCGGGCTGGCTGCCGGCCGGCAGCTGGTAGAGGAAGGCGTCGAACTCGCCGGCGTAACCCTCCATGAAGGTGCTGAAGCTGGGCAGGGCGGGGGCGGCCGCCAGATCCGCTCCGGCCACCTCCATGGGGAAGCGGCCACCGTCGGGGCTCAGCAGCTCGGCCGGGCAGCGCTCGCAGGGGCCAGCGCCCGCCGTGCCGTACTGCGCCTGGATGCAGGGCATCTCTGCGGGGAAAGCGGGGCGTCAGCGGGGACCCCGCCACCACCCACCGCCCCCCGCGGCCCCGCCAGAACCGCGGGGACTTCCCCGGGATCCCCCTCCTGCCCGAGCGGGACCCCCGGCCCTGGGAAAGGTCACGCCGCAGCCAAGGGGCGCAAAGGACGTTCCCCAAAACGCTGGCTTAGCAAAGCCGCCGAGAGGCAAGGAGGGAGGAACGTGGCCGGCGGATTCCCGAGCCCGGCCAGGGGAAGACGGAGCCGGGGCTGAACCGGAGCTCGGGGGTCCCACAACCCCCACAGCCCGTTCCGAAGCCTTTCGGAAAAGCGAACGCAGCCAGAGCCGCCCCCTCCCCGGCCCTGCAGCCCCCCCAGCACAGATCCGGCCGCACGTAAGACCTCGCCGGAGTCCCGGGTCCAGCTGAAAGCCAAGCCAGGAGTGACCCCGGTGGCAAGACGATAATGTAATTCATCTTGGAGACCTTTAAAGGTCACGGCGTGCCTGGCCCCCGGCTGCCGCAGCCCCGGCACGGCCCCGCTGCCAGCTCAGCGCCGGCCCCCGGCTTCCCCCGGCCAAGTCCGAGCAGCTTTTGCCGGCGCCCAGAAAGTCGATACCCGCGCTGGGAGCCGCGTTTAAAAATACCCAGCGTGGGTCCGGCCCTGGCACCCACCGGGTGGCACCGACCCCCCTCTGCCGGGGAGCGGGGCTGGGCCGGGCGCAGGTTCAGAGGGGACGGTGACCCCCCAGCTGCCTCCTGTCCCCCCCTTCCAGGGGACACGAGGCTGCGCTGGGGACGTGGCGGGGGGGGGGGGACAGGCTCTGCCGCCCTCACCCACACGCAAATCCCGGCCGGGCCATGCAAAGCCTCGACGCCTCCCGCGGTCGCCGCTTCCTTACTCAAATCCTTTTGCCCTCACCCAGTCGCTGGTGGCGTCTGGGGTCCCCCCCGCCGCGAACCCCCCCGTGGGACCGGGGACAAATTCCGGCGGCAGCCCCCACGCTGCCCACGGCCCGGGCACTAATTGCAGATTCCTCGTTTGGGAGGGCAGGCAGCTGCCTGTGCCCAGGCCTGGAGGCTGGTGGCAGCCCCTGGCACCGGGCCCTGGACCGCGGGCGGGCGAGAGCAGCCGGCAGCGCCGGGGGGGGCCGGGGGGGGGCCGCTGCCCACCTCCCTGCCGGCACCTGCTGCCTTGCCTTGCCAAAACGCGGCCGGTGCCAGGCCTGTGCGGGCAGCGGGGAGCCTGCGGGCAGCGGGGAGCCTGCCCGCGCCGTGATGCCCCCCGTGCTGCCCGCCCCGCCGTGCCCCCGGTGCTGCCCGCCCGCCCCTGCCCGCACGGGGCTGCCCGTTCGAGCCCCGTGACCGCTCTGCTCGGGGCTCCCGGGGCGCTGCCCGCTTTTGGGGTGTCTCTGCCCTCCCCCCCCCGGTCCCGCACGGCTCCTCCCGGAGCCCGGCGTCGGGACCCCTCGCTCTGCCTGTCGCCGCCCGGTGCGCCTCCCCCCTCCCCGGGCTCTCCCCGGTGCTACCGGGTACCCCCGAGGGGCAGTCCCGCACGGCGGACACCGACCGGTCCCTTCCACCGGGATCCCCCGCTCCCCCGGTGCCACCGGGATGCCCGACTCCGTGCACTGTGCAGGACGCCCCGAGTCCCCGGTGCTACCGGGACACCCCACCCGGCTCCCGCCGCGAAGCCCAATCCGCTTCTCCCCGGGACGCCCGATCCGCTTCTCCCCGGTGCTACCGGGACACGCGACCCGGCTCCCCCCGGTGCCACCCCACGCACTTTGCAGGACGCCCATTGCCCTGAGCCCCCGATGCTACCGGGACACCCCACCCGGTACCACCGGGACACTCGACTCCACGCACTTTGCAGGACGCCCGCTGCGACTCGCCTCCCCCGGTGCCACCGGGACGCCCGACCCGGGTCTCCCTCCACCCCGGTGCCACCGGGACGCCCGACCCGGGTCTCCCCCCTCACCCGGTGCCACCGGGACGCCCGACCCGGGTCTCCCCCCTCACCCGGTGCCACCGGGACGCCCGGTGCCACCGGGACACCCGCCCCCCTACACTTTGCAGGACGCCCACCGCCCTGCGCCCCCGGTGCCACCGGCCCCCGTGCACCTCCCGGTGCGCGCACACCCCCCCCGGACCCGGTTGTCCCCTCGGCCATCCCGCCCCCGGCGCTCCCCGTACCCGGGTGCCCGCTCCGGTGCCGCCGCTCCGCCGGGCTCCGGCCCCGCCACTACTTTCTCTTAAGCGCTCGGTGACGCGCGGGGCGGCGCGCGGGCCCGTGACGCACGGCGGCGCCGTAGAAGGCGCGGGGGGGCGGTTCCGGCGGGGGCGTGGCCGTGACGCACGCGGGGTTCCATTGACGCAACCGCGGCGCCCGCGCTAAAAATACCCGCGCGGCCCCGGCTAAAAATAGCGCGGGCGCCCCCCCCCCCCTTTCCCCCCCCTCCATTCGGGGGCACCTCCGGGGGGGGGGGAGGAACAACGGGACGGATGCTCCGGTGCCGGCACCGGGACGAGCGGCGAGCCGGGACGGGCAAGGGGCCGCTATCCCCGGTGCCCCCGTCCCCGGTACCGTCATCCCCGTGTCCTCCCGGTGCGCCTATCTCCGGTGCTTCCATCCCCGGTGCCCCCTCGGCCCCGGTATCACCGGTGCCCCCGTCCCCGGTACCCCCATCCCGGTGTTCTTTCGGTGCGTGTATCTCCGGTGCCCTCTCGGTGCCGTTATCCCCGGTGCCCCCTCGGTGCCCCCATCCCCGGTACCCCCATCCCCGTGTCCTCTCGGTGCGCGTATCTCCGGTGCCCCCATCCCCGGTGCCCTCTCGGTGCCGGTATCTCTGATTCTCCCATCCCCGGTGCCCCCTTTGTGCCGTTATCCCCGGTGCCCTCTCGGTGCTCCCACCCCCGGTGCCCCCATCCCCGGTGCCGCTATGCCCCGTCCCCATCCGAGCCGGTATCTCCGGTCTCCGTGACCCCGGTGCGGGTCCCCCCGGTCTCCCCCCGCCCGGTCCCGGCGGGGAGACCCTGGCGGGGCCGATGGAAAGAGAAGAGCGGCGGGTGCTGGCGGGCGCCCAGCGCCGGGAACGGCGCCCGCGGGCTGGAAAGATGAGCTCAGCCCGGGCCGGGCCGGCGGGAGGGCGAGGGGTGGGCGGGGAGGGAGCCGGTACCCCCCCGGCACCCTCCGGTACCCCCCCGGAACCCCCCGGTAAACCCTCGCTACCCCCCGGTGCCCTCGACACCCCCCCCGCCGGTACCCGACCCGGTACCGTCCCGTACCCGCTCCCAGCGGCCAACTGCGGGTCTCGGGGGACCCGTCCCGCCGTTCCCGGTCGTTCCCCCCGGGTAGGCAGCCCCGTTAGTGCCCCCCCCCCCCCCCGTTATTCCCCCCCGTTAGTGCCCCCCCAGCAATGCCCCCCGCAGTGGCAGAGCCCCGCCGGCACGGCCCCGCCGGGGGGTACGTGTCGGGCACCGGCCCATCATCCCCGAGGCGTCGGTACCGCCGGTACCGGGGCCCTGCCCGGTTTCACGGGGCCCCCCCGGCCCCGCGAGGGAGCGGGAGGCGGGGGGAGGGGGGAGAAATCCGGCACCGGAGCGGACCCGGGGTGCAGCACCGGGAGCCCGGGGGGGGCACAGAGGTACCGGGGGTGACGGTGCCGCCTCCTCCCGCCGCCCGTTACCTCGCGCCGGCCCCGGCTCCCGCCGCCGCGCGCCGCCCGCCCCAGGCGGGGGCCCCGTGACGTCACGCCCGGCCGCTGACGTCCCCGGGATCCCGCGGCATCACCGGGGCCGCCCCCGCGGGGGATCCCCCGGGGCTCGACAGGCATCTCTCGGGGTCCCCGCACCCCGCGAGCGGCGCGGCCGGTACCGGGGCTCGGCCCGGTGCCGCAGCCGGTGCCAGCCCGGGGGGTCCGGTCAGGACAGGGTCGGGACCCCCGGCCGCGGGGTCCCGGAGCGTGGTCGGTGCAGCCCCCTCGCTCGGTGCCGGTGACGCCGGCGGCCCCCGCAGCGGGATTAGCTGTACCCCGGGGGAGGCCGCGGGGCCCGGGGGAGGAAACCCGAGCCCGGTCACCCTGGCAAGGCCACGGGGGTGCGCGGGGGGAGCCCCGGTACGCACCGGCCCTGGGGTGCCGGATCCGTCCCAACGCCCCGGTGAGGGCTCGGGGACACGGTGGCCACCAGCCAGCCCTTCCCGCTGGCCCCAGGACCCCGGCGGTTGGGGCTGGGGGGGTGTCGGGGTGCCCACAATCATGTGGGTGTCGGGGTTTTGGGGTGCCCACAGCCATGTGGGTGTTGGGGTGCCCACTGTCGGGGGGGTGTCGGAGTTTTGGGGTGCCCACGGCTGGGGGGGGTGTCGCAGTGTTGTGGTGCCCACAGCCATGTGGGTGTCGGGGTTTTGGGGTGCCCACTGTCAGGGGGGTGTCGGGGTGCCCACGGCTGGGGGGCTGTCGGGGTGCCCATGACCATGTGGGTGTCGGAGTTTTGGGGTGCCCACAGCTGGGGGGGTGTCGCGGTGTTGGGGTGCCCACGGCGGGGGGGCTGTCAGAGTTTTGGGGTGCCCACAGCCATGTGGGTGTCGGGGTGCCCACTGTCGGGGGGTGTCGGGGTTTTGGGGTGCCCACAGCCATGTGGGTGTCGGGGTGCCCACTGTCGGGGGGTGTCGGGGTTTTGGGGTGCCCACAGCCATGTGGGTGTCGGGGTGCCCACTGTCGGGGGGTGTCGGGGTTTTGGGGTGCCCACGGCCGGCGCTGGGTCCCCGCTCCAGGCCTCTGTCGGTACCGAGAGGCCGCTCGGGGCCTTCCCGGGCCGTTCCCACCGCCCGGGCCCCGCCGGTGCCACGCGTGACCCCGGTGTCCCCCGGCGCGGGGCTAAAAAAAGCTGCGCGTGGGGCGGCAGCTGCCGCGGGGGGGTCCCGGGACGGGGCCGGGGAGCCCCGACACCGGCAGCGCCCGCGGCCCCGGCAGCCGGACCATAAATGTCCAAGGCCGGAGCCGTCCTGGAACGGGGACAAGGCAGGAGGCGGCGGGAGCCTCGCGGCACGCACACGCATGTACGTGTGGCTCTAGTACACATATATGTAACATACGTGTGCACAGGCAGCCCCATGGCACACACGTGCAGCACACACGTGTACACACAGCCCTGCGGCACACACGTGTGTACGTGCAGCTCTAGGACACACACATGTAACACACGTGTGCACCTGCAGCCCTGTGGCATGCACATACATGTATGTGCAGCTCTAGTACACACACGCGTAACACATGTGCACAGGCATCCTTGCACCACAGACATGTATGTGTGGCTCTAGTGCACACACATGTAACATGCGTGTGCACAGGCAGCCTTGCACCACACACATATGTGTGGCTCTAGTACACACGTGTAACACGTGTGTGCACCCACAGCCCCGTGGCACACACGCACGTCTGGTTCTAATACACACATGCAACACGTGTGTGCACAGGCAGCTCTGCAGCACACACGTGCATCGCACACACGTGCCGCACACCCCCAGCCCCGCACACCCCCAGTTCTCATCCCCAAAATGAGCAGAGCCCCCCCCCCCCCCCCAGGGTCCCCGAACACGCAGCACAAGCCGGAGGGGAAACTGAGGCACAGAACCCTCGTGCAAGGGAACCCCCGTGGGTGCTCGCTGCAGCAGCCGGGGTGGGGGGGGTGGGGGGTGTTTCTGTGCCCCCCAAGGCCTCTGGATGCCGCCTGGGGGGGGGCTGGGGGGCAATGGGGAGGGGAAGGGGGGACCCCGGCGCCCGTCCCGCCCCCCGCGGGCACCCCCGGCGGAAGGGCCCGGGCTGGGCCCGGCTTCCCCCCGGCTGCCGGAGGAAACGGGGCAGGAAGGGCCGGGCCGGGGCCCCGCGGCGCTGGGACACGACCCGGGGGGGGGGGGACACACACACACACGGCGGGTGGCCCCCCCCAGCCAGCCTGTCCCCATCCCCGGGGGGCTCTGCCCCCCCCCCCCCAAGTCACAGCCACACGCCGCTGCAAAAAGTCTCTGTATTGGCGAACGCGCCGGTGCGGTACAAAACCCCCCCGTGCCCCCCCCGAGATTTTTTTTGGGGGGGGGGATGCAGGGCCCCCCCCCGTGCCCCTCGGCGGGGAGGGCAGCGATTCCTGAGCTGAGCGGCGGCTTCGGAGCCACCTCGGGGGGGGGTGTGTGTGTGTGTGGGGGGGGTGTCCCCACATCTGTCCCCCCCCACGGCCTGCGGGGGCCAAGCCGGGACCCCCCGGCGCTGACCTTGGGTCCTTCCATTAGCCGCCGGGGTGGGGTGGGGGGGCACGAAGCCCCTCGCAATAAATAAATAAATAGGCCCGGGGGGGGCCGGCGGGGCCCCCGGCTAGAGGTGACTCTCCTCCTCCTCCAGCGCCCGGTTCAGTCCCGGGATGAACTTGAGCAGCCGCCGGCGGAAGCTGCTGTGTCGGCCCTTGCGGGGGGCGGCCGCCCCCTCCCCGGGGTCCCCGGCCCGGGCCCACAGTCGCCCCGCGGCCCCCGGCCCCCCGCTGCACTTGAGGCTGGCGCTGCGGGCCAGGGGGGCCCGTGGGCGCGGGGGGGGGGGCGCTGGCCCCCCGCTCTCCCGGTCCCGGTCCCCGTCGGGCGCGTCGGCGAAGAGGCAGGTCTGGTAGAGGGAGTCGTCGCTGCTGCTGGCGCGGGGGGAGCCGCCGGGGAGCCCCCCCTCACCCTGCAGGCACCAGCGGATCGACTCCAGCGTGTCGTAGATGCTGGGGTCCTTGGCCACCACGCCTGGGGGGGGGGGACAGGGGGTAAAGGGGTTGCGGGGGGGTCCGGGGGGGGGGCTGTGAGGTGTCCGCCAGCCCCCCCCATCCTGCTCCCCACTCACCCCGCACCAGCCGCTGCTCCTGCACCATCAGCGAGCGGTACTCCCCCCACTTCTCGTAGAGCGTTTGCTGCACGGGAGCGGAGGGGGGGTGAGGAGACGCTGGGGGGGGTCTCCAGCCCCCCTCTGACCCCCCCTCTCAGTCCGTGCCCCCCCCTCACCTTCAGGTACTGCAGCCGGGCCTCCAGCTCGGCCCTCCGGATAGACGTCCCGTAGAGCGTGTCGAGCCTGGGGGGCACCAGCCGTCAGTGGGGGGGGGCTGAGGGCTCCCCCGTAGCCCCCCCCGCGCCCCCCCAGCTCACCGGAGCACGTTGCCTGAGCTCTTGATGATCTCCACGATCTCCCGGTGCCGGACGCCCTCCACGTTGAGCCCGTTCACCCCCGTGATTGTGTCCCCTGGAGCCAGGGAGGTGCCGGGGTGGTGGTGGGGGGGGTGTCAGGGAACAGGCTCAGGGATGCTGGTCCCCACCGCTGGGGCCCCCCCGGCCCCCCCCGGGGATGCGCTCACCGGCCTTGAGTCCCGCCGCCTCGGCCGGGCTCCCGCCGTGCACCCGGCACACGAAGGTGAACATCTCCACGCTGTTCCTGTCCTGGTGGTGCAGCCCGTAGGTCTGAAATGGGGAGGGGGGGGGCACAGGGGGGCCTGGTGAGGTGCACGGGGACCCCCTGACCCCGGGGTTCCCCCCCAGGCAGCAGCCACGGGGTAACAACTGCAGCATTTCACTGCCGCGGGGTGACGCGGGGCAGCCCCCCGGCCCCGGGGGAGGCCTCCCGGCCCCAGTGGCTGCCCCCCAAGCGGGGCCCCCCCGGCCGCCCCCGCCCGTCACGGCCAGGGGAGGCTTCGGTAACCAGGCAGCTCCGTCAGCGCTAAAAATAAACCCTGGCTCAGAGACAATTTAAAAATACCCTCGATGCAAAGCAAGGTGCGGGCTGGAAGGGTGGGGAGCGCAGCACAGCCTGGCAGGGCACGGCTCGGCTCGGCATGGCACAGCCCGGCTCGGCTCGGCTCGGCATGGCACAGCCCGGCTCGGCTCGGCACGGCACAGCCCTGCTTGGTTCAGCTCAGCTCGGCACAGCCCAGCTCAGCTCGGCATGGCACAGGTTGGCTTGGTTCAGCTCAGCTCGGCATGGCACAGGTTGGCTTGGCATGGCTCGGCACAACTCGGCTCGGCACAACTGGGCTCGGCTCAGCATGGCACAGCCCAGCTCGGCATGGCACAGGTTGGCACAACTCGGCTCGGCACAGCTCAGCTCAGCTCAGCACAACTTGCCTTGGCTCAGCTCAGCTTGGCACAGCTCAGCTCAGCATGGCACAGGTTGGCTTGGCACGGCTCGGCACAGCTTGCCTTGGCTCAGCTCAGCGCGTCTCAGCTCGGCACCCACCTGGATCTCGAAGCCGAAGGTCTCTTCCCCCTTCTTCTCCAGCGTCACCACCCTCCTGGGGGACACGGGGGTCAGGGACAGCCAGAGCCCCTGGCACCCCCCCGCCCCGACTCGCCCGCCGGGGCCTCGGGAGCTTCTCGAACGAAACGCTGCCTCGGGCTTTGGGTTCCCTGGGTGCTGGGCCGGACCCCGAGGGCAGGGACCCCCCCTCAGGGACGGGACCCCCCCCCGGTTGTTCTTCCCGGGTCCTGCAGCCTGTCCCGGGGGTGCTGGGCCTGGTCCCCGTGGGGCACAGGGGTGTCAGCCCCCCCCCCCCGGGGTTGTGACCCCATCGCTGCTCTCAGGCTCCCCCCTAAACCCACCCCCGCTTCCAGCCCCCGGGGGGTGTCCCAGGGCCAAGCCCCGACCCGCCGGGACACGGACCCCAGCCCCGCTCCTGCGTGTCCCCCCCCGACCCCGCGGCGGGGCCCGGCCCCCCGGCCCCTACCTGTGCTCCTCCGGGGACGGGCTCGGGGACGCCCACCGGAACCCCGCGCCCTGCGGCAGAGGGAGAGTCGTCAGCGGGGGGACCCCCCCCACCCCGCCACCCCCTCCGGGGACAGCGCGAACGGGGGGTCCCATCAGGTCAGCGCCGAACCCCGCGGGGAGCACCGCGCCAAGGCGGCACCGAACCCGCACCCGGCTGCACCCATCGCCCCGTGCCCCCCCGGGGGGGGTGGGGGTGTGTGTCCCCGCGTCCCCCACCCCGGGGCCGGCCGGGCATAACGAGGCTTTTATCGGCGCTCAAAGCCGCCCTCACATCTGCTCCGCGCTCGCCCCACGCTTTGACGTCACCCTGCGACGCACCCCACCCCACGCCACGCTCCGGGGGGGCCCCGGGCACAGAGGGGCCCTGTTGTGGTCACAAAGTCGGTTTTTTTCATGCAAAATCTTCCCCCCCCCCTCCCCTTCTCGGCCCGGACAATGTCCCCGTTGTGGAGGGTGCGGAGGCGTGGGCGGGCGGAGGGACCGGCCGGGCACAGCGGGACCCTCGCCGCGGGGCAGGAGGTGACAGCGCTGTCCCCAAATGCCCCTTCGCGGCCGTTGGGCTCCGGCAGCCCCGCCACGGTGCGGCCGGTGTCACCGGGCCTGAGAGCGGCACGTGGGCCCGTCCTGGTGGCGGCCAGGTGCCACCAGTGGAAGCGCCACACGGGTGTCACCAGCCCCGCGGCTGCCCGTCCCCGGGGGCGTTTAAGTGTAAAACCAGCAGAATCGGGTGCGTTGGCCACGGGGAAAGTTGTCACCCGTCACATCTCGGGCCGCCCTACGTCAGCCCAGTGACGGGGAGGTGACGTGGGACGCCCAAGCGCCCCTCGGCGACGTCTCCGGCGGTGGCCTCGGCCGGCGAGCGGGAGCCAGGCCACCGCACGTGACTCAGCCCGCGCCAGCGCGGCCACGAGAGCCACTTCTGCTCCGGATGTCGGCTCCGCTCCCGCTTCCCCCCGACGCTCAGGAAGCGCCGCGGGGCCGGGGGGAGCGTCAGGGCGGTGACAGCCCCCGCGCCGCCACCGCCGGAGAGGGGCTTCCCCAGGGCCGCGGTGGCAGGTTGGTCCCGTGTCCCGCCAAACCAGGCCCCCCGGGGGTACCTTGTGCCGCGTCCCCCCGCGGGGCAGGGCCTGGGGGCCATGGGGGCGCGTCCGTCCCGGTGACACGGTCACGTCCACAGGGGTGGGGGCCTGTCCCTGAGCCCTGAAGGCTGCAGGGCAGGAGGTGGGGACAAACTGGGGAGGACACGGGGCTTGTGGGGGGGACACTGGGAAGATACTGGGGTAGGACCTGGGGAGGAACTGGGACAGGGCGTGACGCTTGCGGGGACAACGGTGGGGCTGGATGGGGACACTGGGAAGATGCTGGGGCAGGGTGGGAGCGGCGCGGGGGGAGATGCTGGGGCACGGTAAGAGGCCGGGGGGGGGGTGGGGTGTCACCGGGGCAGGATGGGGACACAGGGAGGGGACAGCGGGGCAGGACCAGAGCCCAGGAGAAGACACCGGGGCAGCTCTGCAGGGTGCAGGCACCAGCGGGGGGGACACCCCGCACCCCCAGTCCCCCCCCTCCCCGGCTCCGGCGCACAAACCGGGGGTTACCGGGGAGGTTTCCCCCGCCCTCCCCGCGGCCGGGGCTGCCGGTAGCCCTACCTTGCGCACCCGGGGCAGGGTGCCGCCGGCAGCCGCCAGCGCCCGGTAGACATCGGCGGGGCCGGGGCGCTCCGGGGCCGCCGCCGCATCCTCCTCCTTCGGCCGGAGCCGCCGCAGCCGCCGCAGGGTCATGGCCGGGCCGCAGCGCCCCGCGCCGCCCTATATCAGTCCGCGGGGGGCGTGGCCAGCGCTCGGCACGCCCCGTTCGGCGAGAACACGCCCCTTTCCGCGCTTAACCACGCCCACATCGGCTCTAAACCACGCCCCGTTCCGTGAGAGGCCCCGCCCCATGGCGGTAAGCCCCGCCCCCGAGGTTTCCCCGGGGCTGCAGGGGGGGGGATGATGATGATGATGCTGCTGGGGGGCAACAGGGAGTTTGGGAGGGTCCTGGGGGTGCTGAGGGGGGTGGACAAGGCGCTTCCAGAGGATTTAAACCGTTCCAGGGGACGGAGACACGGAGGAAAACAATTCCCGGAGGCAGAGGCGCGTCGGCCGCGGCCATGGGGGGCAGCTCCCGGCAGCCCCCGCCGCCCCGCACCGGGAGCGAGCGGGAATTTTCCAGCCGGAGTTGAGGAGTTCGCTCAGATGTTTATTTAAAATTGGCCAAAACCAGCAGTTTGGAACAATCCCGCTGGCGTTACACCCAAGGCTGCCGCCCACGGGCTGCCCAGGGCTTAGCGGGGAGAGGGGGGGGGGCTCCGAGCTCTGAATGACCGCGGCAGGGAGAGGACGGAGCCCCCCACCCCGCCCAGGGCACCGAACCCCAAGCCCAGCTCAGGGGTGAAGGGGAAGATCCCAGCCTGCTCCCAAAACCCAGCAGCCCGGCTGAGGACTTGGCCCCTTGGCCGAAGCCACCCCAGACCCCTTTTCCCATCACATTTCCTAAAAGAAGAGTAAAACCAATTTTTGCTTTTAAAAAAAACCCCCAAATAAACCATGTCCCCCCTCGCCCGCTGCCTCGAGTCCCAGGACGGGGTTTCTGCGGGGCAGGAGCTACGGCCAAGGCTGAAAAATTGAGGGGTGAGCCCAGATGGCAGCTCCCCCTCCCCAGCGCCACGAGGGACCCCAGGCCCTGGCGGATTTTCCCCCTGATCCGCTCACAATTTGCTCATCCCTAGGAGGCTCTAATTAGGGATAATTAGTGGGGGCTGGTTGAGCAGCACCAGCTGCCCTCAGACCAAACAGGATTTGATAGGGACGCCGGGGAGTGTGGACCAAGATTTATCCTTCCTTGAAGTTGCAGCGCCGTGTAGAGGAACACGGGGCGGGGGACCCAGCTTGGGGGAGCTGCCCGCTGCACCCCCCCCTCCCTCAACTACCCCCCCCCCAGGGAGGGAGCCCCGATTCCAGCTGCTCATCCCTGTGGAGGCTGGGAATCCCGCCGCCAACAACGTTCAGATTTGCTGAGCAGGATTCCCGGGGAGATTTATTTCAGCTGTGGGGGTGAACAAGCCCCCCCCCCCCAGATGCTTTGATAGTTGCTGCCACCCGGTTCCTGCCCCTCTAGGCCCCGGCTCCCCCTTCGCATCAAACCAAGAGACTCCGACACCTCCCGTGAATAAAACAAACTTTTAATAATGTACAGCAGAAATCGACAGCCTTGTTTTATATTAAACAAAAGATTTCCTATATTACATCGTATTTACATTTGCATACTGAAGAGGTAAAGTGTCTAAGTGGCTATTTTACAGTCCGTTTCTAATAAAATATACAAAACCAAACAAATAAAAGGGGCAGAGAAGTACCAAGAGATCTGTTCTGAAGCCAGCGTACCGCCGATTCACCCCGCGCCGCAGACGGGACGCGCGAGCTCCGCACCTCTGCCTCTCCCCACCACCACCTGCCCTCGAGTACCTGACGTCTCCCCTCCCCGTTCCGAGCTGCTGCGGCGTCGCTCTCTCCTCCTGAACTCTCTGTAGTGTTGCATTTTTTAAATTTTTTTTTTTTTTTTTTTTTCCCCCCCCCAACAGCTGCTGCAGCCACCTCTGAGCCGGGCACGTTTCCGAGCCGGGCAGCGATTCCCAGGTTTGCTACCTGTCAGCTAAGTGAGCACTGCACCTCCCCGGCACGCGTTTGCATGAAAAGTGCTGTATAAATGCTACATAATCAGCGTTCTCATCTCACGCCCTCGGTTTTTTGACCCTCTCGCAACGGCATCTCTCTACAAACAAGGCTTTTTCTGCACTCCTGCTTAGAGGGGACACCCCGTCGTCCCGCCCTCACCCCCTCTACCCTTCGGCGGCGCGAGGCCGCTCCGCCGGGCTGTTTGGTTTAGCGCTGAGGCAGATACATGTGTGGCTACAGTTGGAGGGGTGGGGGAGAGAGTCAGTGCAAGTTCTGTAGCTGATTCCTTGTCCTCGGGAAGGGGCCTGCACCGTTAACGGGGACTCGGGCAGGAGGGCCCGCGGCGCTCGCGGAGGACGTACCTTCCCCGCCGCAGTTTATTTATTCCGCAGGCGCTCAAAACTTTCCTCCCCAAGGCGCCGGGAGGGGCATCGCCAGCTCCTGTTACAGCAGCTCAGGAGTGTTTAGGGTATCTGTGAAGCGCCCACCACCTCGGTTTCTAAATGCAGAAGGGTTTGGTTAAGGGACGGACGGCACTGGGGGAGACGACGAGTCAGAACAAACCGGGCAGGGGAGGGGAGCTGGGGTGGGGGGGGTCACAAAGCGCCCGCCCCGCACCGCTCCACGCCCCGGCCCTCCCAAACGTCCCGGCGGGATGCAAACTGGCTCCAAACACGATGCAAAAAAACCCCACACTCCTCACTTTTACACAGAGTCACAGACAAGATAGGGAGTCTGGGGGAAGACGGACACACGGACAGATACACAGACAGCAAGAACAGAGTGTTTAAAATAAAAGGTTAACCCCGGTGGCCGGAGCAGAGATGAAACCTCACCTTACAGAGCAGGCGCAAGGTTTGAGTAGAAACAGTTCCAGTGTAAATCGAGCTGTGTGCATTTGTTTTGTTGTTTGGTTGTTTTTGTTTTTTTTTTTTTTTCCTTTTTCTCTTTTTTTTTTTTTTTTTCAGTGATTTCTTTACAAACAAACAGGTCAAGAGGTAATAATTATAGATTGTTTTTCTTCTCTTATAAAGAATTAACAATATTAAAAAAAGTTAAAATCCAGACCCTCCCATAAAATAATAATAATAATAATAAAAAAAAATAATAATCAAAACCACTCCAGTTAAAAGTTATGGCTTCAGAGTTATACACCGTAGGTACTGACCTAACCGCCAAACCACCGGCACTTCCCCGGCTGCATCAGCACGATCGGCTGCTTCCACTTTTACTCGGCCCAGCTGGAGACAACAGTCAAACCAACTCTACTTCACCCTGATTCGGCATTTAATCCAAAGAAAAATTCATGCAGTTCCCCCCACCCCCACAAGTTATACACAGCCACTTCCAGATTACGAGATATTTATATATGTATATTAAAAAGATGGACGTGGATTTCCAAACCCGCACCCCGCCGTCGGACCCTGCCAAGCGCCGGGTGCCTCTGGGGAGGTGCAGGGTGCACCCGGGCCACGGGCGGCTGCCCCACGCCGCCGGGACGGCCTCGGGAACCACCTTCCTGCCAGAACTGGTGTTTCCTCACGGCCGGGCGCTGCCTCTCCCACACACACCCCAGCTCTGTGGCACGTCTCGCCCCCCAGGTCTTCTCTTTCCACCCTACCAAGAATTACAAACCCCGGGGGCTGAAGACAACAACAACAAAAAAAAACCAAACCCCAAACCAAAAACCCAACCGAAAAACCAAAAACCCAACCAAAAAGACCTGGATTCCAGGAGTGAAGTCAATTCCTCGTTTGTTTTTTTTTTTTTTTTTTCTTAAAAAAGGGAGGGGGTGGCAGTGAGGCAACCTGATGGGAAGTTCCTGCAGCCGGCGTAGGGACGGCAAGGCCACAGCACCCATCAGCGAGCTAAGGATCTGGTTTCAAGCAGCCTGTCCAAGCTAGACAATGCTCACTACTCGACAAGGAGAGCACCAGCGCGCACAGCTCAAAAAAAGGACACTCTAGATTTGCACATGCACAGAAAGCACGAACAGAGATGAGCCACCCTACGGGCAGACACCGCACGTCTACGGAAGGAGGTGAACAGGCACAGGGGACACGCGCACCTCGCGCATGCATACACCATTGCGCACACCGACAGCCAGTCAGGATTCTGGGTTTCGACTTAGAATTTTTCAAGCTTAAGAAAAAAAAAAAAAAAAAAAAAATAGGAGGGAAATGGTTTCGTGAAGCTGATAAACTGTTCAGGCTCAGCCTCTCAGAAGGGAGCACCATTTGTTTTGCAAATGCTTTTTCTGCATTTAACGTGCCAGTCCCTGGAAAAAAAAAAATAATCCTCAGAGTACAGCAAGAAAAACCTTCCCTTTCCCTTCCCACTCCCAGCACCTAGCACCCCGGCCTCAAACACTGCCAACGGGTGCGCCGCACGCACTGAACTTTACAGGGATTTCCATTAAAGAAACAAGAGTTACAATCATGGCTGTCCCTCTCAAGTCTTCACGCTGTCAGGAGGTGATCATAAAAAGTTTCTGATTGTTTCATACCCAAGCAGGGAAGAGAGCAACTCAATAGGCTCCGTCACCCCACCTAGCAGCCTGTAGGTCACGCTGTCTCGTTGGTAGCAGTAGATTGGGCAGAAACACGAGGTAGGCCTCCGTCACACGTCTACTCTAGCATGGCAGCTTTTGTGCAGTTTCCTCCTGCTGGGGCTCAGGGCCTAGATTTTCACATCTTCCTGGACACTGAGCTGCGAGAGGGTTTTCTTAATGCGGAGGGCGGTGAGTCGAGCCGCTCCGTTGGCGTACCAGCACTCCCGCATCATCTTCCCCATCACCCGGAGTGCCTGGGCGAGAAAACGGCGGGGTCAGCACTCCCCGAGCCCCCGGCCAGGCTGCTGCTGCCTGCCTGGGCACCAACACAGCCTCCACACCGCCGAAAATCAGGGCTCGACTTCCGAGTTGTGCCCCTGGACTCACCCTGCGGAGGGGGAAGAAGGAGGATGCGGAGACGGAAGCAGACCTTACCTCGTAGCTTTGCCACCAGTTCGGGATATTAGGCCGCAATTTCTGATCGCATACGACCTTCCGCATCTCCTCAATAGAAGGATCGGAGGGTACAAGGTCGTAGTACGGAAGCTGATACTCCTCGTGGATACCTGAAAGGCAGAGGAGGAGAAATGCAATTCCTGGGAGAACGGAGCCTCACCACAGCGCTCGCTGAAGGCAGACGGAGACTGGTTTGGGCTACATGAGTCATTGCTGAGATGCGTCAACACTCTGCAGTTATTTAGAACAGAAACGGAGAATCTGGGATTCGAGTTTACAAGAAAAATTTCAGGGAAATAAAATGCAGCTGCCTGAACTGGAACAGAGTCAGCACCTCCCAGCACAGGGGGGTCACGGGATGGCGACCGAGCCGAAGGGATCGTCCCAGTGTGACGGCGCCGACACACTCGTTTCTACTGTCGGCAGGGAGAAAGTCACCCACTAAATCAGCACCACCAGTTCCTTAAAATCCATCCGAAGGAACATCGGCCACCAGTCGGAGCATTAACCCCACTTCCCTGCACAGGCCAGCCCCAGCAGCAGTTGTGGTCGCCTCTGTTCATGCCTCAGTAGCGGCGCACACGGATTTAATTCCCCACCCCCAGTCCCTCAAACCTCATCAACACCCAAACAACAGAAACACCAAGGCCGGGAAACCCAGGAGCAAGCCAAGGCAACAGCACGGGCACACGAAGGGCGTTACCTCCTGCGTTGCACCTTCGAGCAATCTCCCAGTAGACCAAGCCCAAGGCATAGATATCGGCACATTTAAAAGAATCAAAATGCTTCATGTTAATGGTTTCATCCAAGACTTCAGGGGCCATGTATCTGCAGAACAGAAGAGAACAACATGTTAGTTTTGAGAGGGGACTCTCCAGAAGATAGTAAATGGCAAGGTTTTCCCACACAGCACTTCCCAAGAGACAGAACTCAGCTCCGCACGGCCTTAACCAGCACAGAACTGGGCCCCACGGCCTAAGAGAGCGAACAACATCACTCAGAACAAAGAGCAAGCTGGGTAAGAGGTAAAAACATCCAACAGCACATCAGGCTCCAGACAGGCCCCAAAAGGCTTTTGAGAACGCCAGGCTTGTTGTCAAGGATTATAAGAGCTCCCTGGTGCTGAGTTTACGGCGCTGGCCTACACCTCTCAGCCTGACGGCACGCGGAGACGAGGGTGCTGCCGCCCCTTCAGCATCAACCCGGGCACGATGCTGATGCTCCGTGAGATGCTTGGAAGCGCTTAAGGTGGAGAATTTCACCAGTGCTCAACCAGCAGCTGGGGCGTTTGCTAGTCACACTTCTAGTGACCCCTTCGAACGCTGGCCAAGAACACAAGAACGTCGTTCTCCTACCGTTTGGTTCCGACCCTTTGATTTGGTGCAATATCAATCGTATCCGTCACCGAATCGTGGCGGACGGCCAGACCAAGGTCAGCGATGGCACACGTGCCGTTCTTCTTCACCAAGATGTTCTTGGATTTCAAGTCTCTGTGAGCAATCCCAGGCTTTCCTAGTAGAGCAGAATAAAAAACAGCAGGGGAGGGGGTCAAGGTCTGGTGAAATCTCTCAGTCGAACCGGCGCAGAGGCAGCACCGGATTTCAGGGCGTTAAGCTCTCGGTGTCGCAACACATTTTCCTGTTTGGACACAGCGAGCAGCAGAGGAGTGCTGACAGCCCGTGGCAGGCAAAGCTTCGCGCTTCCCAGGCGCTGCTGATGCAATAGCACCCGGAGGCCTCAAGAGGGACATAAACTCCATCGTCCCCGGCATCAGACGCGTCGATGTGGGCATAAGGAGTTTATAATTCTGCTGCTGCCTGCGTTAACATCCCGCCCAAGTAGCGCCAATTTTAGGATGGGGCTGCGAAATGCTGATATAACTCCCAGGAGCCAGCGCAAGGCTAACTAACCCACTTTGCTGCAGCCCAAGCGCTCCGCCCGCTCCTGGTCAATACTGGCCAGACAAACCGGGGCTGACTCAGCCAGCGTTTTCTGTGCAGCACATCAATCCCCCTCATCAATTCTGCTTTATTCTCCCCTCAAGAATTCCCCGCACCTTTTCAGATTTTGCGCTTACCCTGAGTCCCCACGATCTCCATGTGGAGGTGGG
Organism: Athene noctua; assembly: GCF_965140245.1. NCBI lineage: Eukaryota > Metazoa > Chordata > Aves > Strigiformes > Strigidae > Athene > Athene noctua. Next base: position 2,507,503 of record NC_134066.1, on the reverse strand, counting down.
CCAGCCCGCTAGCAGCAGACAGGGCGAGTTTGATCATGCCCTCGATAGTCACCGTGTATCGATTCAGGTAGTCAAAGAGAGATCCGTGCTCGTGGTAATCGGAGACGAGCCACAGCTGAGTCCACGTTCCATTATCTGCAGCAGGAAAGAGACTGTGCTCAGCCAGATACGACCACCGAGCACCCCACACCCCATCCCCTGGTACAGGAGGAGAGCTGCAGCTCAACAGCCAACCTGGAGGCAAATAAGGTAAAGAATTTTAAGGCGAAAACATGGCTTTAAGATAAAGCTCACCCACCACCGTGCTTCTCAGCTGCAGCAGTGATTCTACCATCTTTCGGGGAGAAACATTCAAATATGTAGCTGTGTGAAACGCACGCTGACAGTTTTTAATTATAAATCCGTATTTATAACGAGGAAACGCAGCTCCCAGGAGCAGACTGCGCGCTGGTGAAGTCTCTGCTCTTGGGACCGGGGCGCTCCTTACCTTTGTTATCCGCAGCAATAAATCCCAGGATGTTCTCGTGACGCAGCATAACAGTTTGATATATTTCTGCTTCCCTAAACCAGGAACGCTCCTCACGCGAAGAGAAGATTTTTACAGCTACGTCACCTCCACGCCACCTGCCACGCCACACTTCCCCGAAGCGGCCTTTACCGATGATCTCCTGAAGGACAATCGTCCGAGCCACGGTCCGCTGGACAAAGAGCGGCAAACCTATGGACAGGTGGAGGAATCAGTGCCCGTTGCAGCAAAAGAAACTCCTGAATCCCCTCCGAGTCTGAAGTAGAGCAGCACCAAACCGCCAAGGCTCTACATTTGGTAACAACCCGCAGCCTAAGCGAGACCCAAACGGCGGTAGCTCCTGCGTAGGACGCGCCATTTGGCTGCTTGGGCAGCATCTGCACAGCGCTTTGAAGTAGGTTGCGAACCGCCGGTGATTAGGCACAGAGCAGTCGGGGAACTTCTGCTCCACGGCAGATCAAAGCAACTTTAGCCTGAATATGCAAAGAACGGAATTCGTTGAAGGCAGACTCTGCTGAAAAGCAGTACACCCCCAGAAGGCCTCTGAGGAAAGGAGTCCTAACATCGCTGCCACCTCTTAGGTGAGCTACAGAGCTCACCTGCTGAAGAGATCCCCAACCATTTTATATATAGCAGATGCGGTGCTAAAGGTTTATTCCCAGGCCAAATATCAGGTTGTTACGTTCTCTGCCTCTGTGGATTACCCTACAGCTTCCATCTGCTGCAAAAATAACTTTTATTTTTTTATTAAAACCTAACTGCTTTCATAGTTTCAAAGTCACGAATAAAATGGTGACTTCCCCATCTCTGCTGGGGATGATTTAAGTGTGACAGGAGCGAGCACTCTACATCGTCCACTTTGGAAGACCCCAGGATTCCCTGGGGCGAAACGGCCTGTGCAAAAGCAGCACTTGCACACTGCAAGATTTGCAGACGCTGAGACCTTTCCCATTTTCCTGCCAGCTCTGATGCAGGTGACATCCTTCCTCCTCCTTTGAAAGCCAACAACCGACCGCTTAGCCGTTCACGTCCGTTTCCAACCCAAACCCAGTTCCAAGGTTAAATTTGAAACAGATGCAGCCAGTTTGAGTTATCCTCTTGCAGAAAAGGAGGGGAGCCACACAAAACTATTTTTATGCATCGGCAGTCAAGGAGGAGTTGAACTGTTGCTCTTACCTGGCCTGAGCCCCAAGCACTAACACGGGGCCATGGCTACAGCGTCTGGGCACGACTGAATTTAACACACGCCCTCCACGTTACTCACGACGGGGCAACCCCGACAGGCTGACGAGGCAACAGCCTCACGGCCTGCAAAGCTGTGGCAACCAGGAGCCCAGAAGAGACTACTTACTCCATTACAATCACAAGCTCTCATTCGTCATTTCCAGTCATATCTTGAATACCTGAGCCCGAGCCAGAGGTGGAGAGATCGTAGACTAGATCTTGCAAGGTCTTATCCTTCGACAGGCACATTTCACAAGAGGGGTCTTCCATGTCCAGCCGCTGGCGATTGTGATACACACGTTGGTGGTGATGAAAAACAAAGACTACTACGATCATGACAACAAACACAAGGAAGACAGGTCCGGCAATCACCGCCACCAGCTCCACAGGACCCCAGCTCGACGGGGGCTCGTTATCTTTCAGGTGTCCTTGGAGAGGAAAGGGAGGAGAAAAACAGACACTTTTAGAAAATGATCACTCCTTCACGAGCGTTCTTTAAGGACTTTCTTCTTGTGTTTTAATTATCCTCTCGGAGCCTGGACAATTTTAGCTTGCTGTTCCAGGATGGTAGAGGACACATCAAATAACAGCGTTAACATGGGACTGATCGAGTCATCAGGCTGGCAAAGTACAGCTAAAAACCCCAAAACGAGATGGGTGCTGCAACTGGGGGATCGGGGATTATGGGCACTTGGCTATTAAGAGGATGGGAGTCTGTTCTGGGCTGAGTTTGCTCCAACACTCTGCATTTTACCTTCTGCATGAACTCTCCCAAGTGGGAGAAGAAACCACTGGTCAGTCAGGACTCATTTCTCCCTCCTTCCCCTTTGCCCTGTAACAACCCCTGAAGACTTGTACCTAAAGATAATTATTTGTATTTTGAGACCAGGTAAAACTTCCTCACTGCACACAAGTAAAATGGATACCGCGGTCTTCATGTGACCCACTAAAAACCAGCCCAAAACGGCGAGTAAGGAGGTATGAGGAAGTAGTGCATGCCCTCTCTGTCCCAGGAATTGGGGAGCAGCAGACGTTTCCCACACCCTCACTCAAAGGCAGGGCTGCTTCCTCTTGGTGCGTTCAGGATCCGGGCACCCCTCCACCCCACACACTTTACTCTGAAGCTGCTGCAACGTTCCCATATTCGTGGCTCATCACTTTTGATCTGCAGTGCTAGAAGAAGGAAAGCCACGCTATCTGATAGAGGGGAGGTTACAGCACAACTCAGCACCAGAACAGGGACCCGAGCTGCGCCCAGGGAACACGCGCTGTCCCCGGGCCACTGCAGGCACCCAGCATCAGGCAGCAGACACTTCTATTTAACTGTAGATGAACGTGGCTGCTGTTGGGTGCCTGTGGGATACCAGCAGCAGGGCTGATAAGGTGAGAGGAGTCTCCTAATATGGAGCTGCTGAGTGCAGTAAAATTGCAAAAAAAAAAAAAAAACCCCAAACTTTGGAAGCTTCTCCTACCCTAAAGTACAATCTCATCTGGTGACATTTTGTCAGCCACAGGGGAGTTCAAGCCACTTCAAATTAAAATGTGAAGTAGTTTGTTATTATTTCCACTTTACAAATCGAGGAAATAAACCCAGTGCTCAAGTTCACACAGCAACCTAAGGGAAGAAGTGAAAACAAGGCCGAGAACTCCTTATTCCCAGTCCCAAACAGACAGCTGCTCTCCTCCCCACTTCAAACAGACCATTTATTCAGCGCTCTACTCACCACTGGGAACCATTAAATCAATTTTGTTGCAAAAATCAGAGTAGCAGCAGTGAGTATTACGCAGATCTTCTGAACTCAGACAATAGAAGGGTTTCCCAGCAGGAATCAATTTTGCTTCGGGAATGCAGGTCCGAACGTGATGTTTAACGCCGTCCAGGTTGAAGACCGAGACCATGCAGGCGCCGTCCGTTTCACACGTGGAGTTTGCTTGTTTGCAGTCGGAGCACAAACATGTCAAAGCTGCAGAAAACAAACCACGACCTCCTTAGAACCCGCAGGGGATGAAATGCTCCAACAAGAGAAAACTGTCCAATTTCCCGTTTCGGAGGGAAGGGGCCACTCTTAGGCTCAGGAGGAACTGGCTTTAGGAACAGAACTAGTCACACGCAGTATTTCAGACCTGCAAGCACCTAATTTAAGCACAAAACAGAGTGTGGAAGCAGAGGAGCCTTTCCAGAAGACAACTGTCCAGACAGCCCCTGCTGTGACCACAAACAGCGATGACCCAAGTCATCCCTGCAAACTCGGCTGGATTTTACCGAGATCCACTCCCAGCCCGACCCAGGGTCAGAATTCAAACTGAAGACAACAGTTACTCAAACTGACAGACTTGATTTCACCCCAACTCGCCGTCCAGGCTTCCTCGGCCGGGCCAAAGCCGAGCTGCCCGTTCCAGGTTAGCGAGGGCCGACTCCCCCAGCTCGCGGGAGACGAGCGGCGGTTGGCAGATGCCAAGACAAAACCAATTCAAACCGACCACGCAAGCCAAGCGTGTTACACCCAACCAGATCAGTCACTTATTTAGTAACTGCTTTCCTGATTCGAGACACTACCTTGGGTCAAATAAATTCCTGGCTTTTAGCCTGCTCTCCACAAAGATTATTTGGGTAAAGAGCGAAGGAGAAACTCCAAGGCAGATTCCCACATTTTTCCGCCTCCCAGCTGTCATTGTGCTTTTTCTCAAGATGCCTGAAAAACTGTAAGCAAATCCCCAGGCATTGCCATCCTTGGGAACAAAGAGCGAATACAATAATGTCAAGAAGAAGGGTGGGGCTTGTTTAGCAGCACACAGTATTTTCTTCGGCTTTCATCAGATCTTTCAGCCTCCCCGGAGGGATTCACAAACATGTACTTACCCGCTGCAGAAATGGTCTTTCAGGTAGAGAGAGTCTGATGAAGTGTTTTAAAAGATACAAACGCCACAGTTAACTCTCCCCAGCCCGACAGCTAAAGCCTCTACGCCTGGCTGCACCCTCTAAAGACACAGAGCACAGTCACGCTCAATGCTCACGTGTGTGTGTGTGTGTGTGAGCTGCCTTCCCGTGGGGAAGGGAAGCGCCGAGCCCTCGGCCACACCACCTCTGGCAACCAGCAGACTGAAGGAGCATCAGCACTCCAGGATATTCTCTTGCTCCCACAGCCAGCACACGGTCCCCGACGCCGAGTTACGCTGCTGGGGGCACGTTACCTTGAGCTTAACAGGGTCCTGATCAACTTCAGGGTTCCTTCAGGAGGAAGACACCCATTATCCCTTATCGCCAGTGGCCTAGGTAAATCAGTTAGGCTAATTGCATTACTACTCACTTAATTCTCTCCGGACCCTGTGCTCCTCGCTTCCTAGCTGTTGTTGGGAGCTGCTTAACAGCTCCGAGGTGGGCTGCAGTATTTCAGACAGGCTAAATGCAGACGCTGGCGAGTTCTGAACCAACAGATTCAAAACTGCAGAAGCAATAAAAAGCCAGTAAAACCCAGAAGAGCTGTGAAGTGAGACATCTTTAAAAAGCATCATGAGCAAATGTAGCTCATTTCTATGTGCTTAGCACAGGCCAAGGAAAAGGGAGATAGAAAATGGACAGGGAAGACCCCGAGACTGAACCGTACTGAGAAGGGTTGAGAGCACCATAGCCATGGGTTATGCAGCTTTTAAGGGTAAATTTTATAATGAAAGGAAAAAAAAAACCACCCCACTAACGTTCAACTTGACAAACAGCTCTGAGTACAATGGCTTCCAGTGGTCACCAGAGCACAGAAAAGATAATTCTGAAAAATATACGCACTTAGGGGAACGAAGGTTGGTTATAATGGAGATTTTATGAAAACACGAGGTAGGAAAGAGCATCCAGGGCACGTTCCTACCTTCGAGTATACTTGAAGGAAATAGCATTTGAAAGCATCTCCTTTATTACTTCATAAAAAACACAAGGTACAAATTAAAAACATTTAAACCACACGCGTTTTACCATGTAGGCTCTTTTCAGCTTGATTCAGATACAGCAAAACTGAACTTTGTTCCTGTTCGACTCATTTCTAAGGTCTCAAACCCAAGATTTAGGCTACGGCAGTTTTGCTTCCAGAAGCTCTGAAGTAAACAAAACACTTCAACGCACTAATAAAACTGGTTTTGTAAACTTCTTCTTGAAGTATGTGGCCTGAAACTAAGCATCCCTTTGAGAAGGAAAGCAGAGGAGCTGCTTGCATCTGCTCAGTTTCATTTGTAGAATTATTAAAAAAAAAAATAAAAAAATAAAAAATTAGTTTACCTGCAAGGTTCGCTACCAGAGCCCCAGTGCGTAGGGACAGAGTAAGCAGATCCTTCTGTTCTGGGCAGAAAGCAGAAGCTCCCTGCTCAGGAGGGGGATGCCCCACAGAGCACGGCCTCCTTTCCCTCGTGGTGCTGTCAGCTGATGCTCCCCCTTTGAGACAAGGGCACTTTTTCAACAGCAATTCTTACGTTTGCACCTCAAAAACCCCGACGGTAAGGGGAGCAGCGTGAACAAAGAAAATTAAGCCCTCAGCACACGCTTGTACTTCTCAACATCCTCCCTAAGAGATTCTCAAGGGCTTTTCCAGCTATTCCTGCCCATAACCCCTAGGCACTCTCCAAATTTGAGGAAAGATGGTGAGATCCCTGGGTAGAAGCTGGAGAACCGCTCCAGCCTCCCTCACGCAGGCAGGAGTTGATTTCTTCTTTATTTTCATTATGAAAAAGCCCAGGATCGACGTCCGCCATCACAACAGCCACATCCTGCCTCAGCATCACCGACCGCCGGCCGCCAGCGCCGCGGCGAGCGGGGCACCGGCTGCGCCAAGGAGGAAAGGCCCGTCTGCACCGGGGCCCTTCCGGCACGGAGGAGAATTACCAGGCAACCCGCACAGGTCCAGCGTTTCAAGTTTGATTAACCAGAAGGGAAAATTCTTCTCGTATCAGTAACACCAGAAGTCAGGAAAAAGCGACTGTTGTTTCCCCTCGGGTGGGGGTCAGAGACCGGACAGGTAGGCAGAGCCCCCCCGCAGGCAGCTCTCGGGTGCTCCTGAGAGCAGCTGGGGCTGCCCGGGCCAAGCAAAAGGAGACAGAAGTGAATAAAAGCGTTTTTCATGCCAACGGCATTCTTTTTATTTGGGAAGAAAAGCTCCCATTGACCAAAACATATAATCTACTTAATAAAAGAAACTGACTGGGCTGAAGAAAATAGATGGGGCAAAGGAAAACAAAAGAACAGTTCACACAGCCCGGGTGGCGAGTTCCCCTCTCGCAAAACGCCCCGGGATGAGTCTGCGTGGAAGGTGCTGCAGAAGTTGGCAGCATGAGCCCGCTCTATCTGCTCAGCACACTCTTTCTGACATTCTGCTCGGAGACGAACCCAACCCTTTAAAGAAGCTGTTTAAACAAGCCTAACGTTAAGCTGCAGATCCTCAGAACACAAGCTTTGTTCTCCCTCAAGAGATGGGCCGGGGGGGCGTTTACACGAAGCAAACCCTCGCCGCGACCGAGCCCAGGCAGAACGCCGCCGGACGTGGCATCGCTCGCAGCAGCGAGCCAGCCCGGTGCCGGTCCTCACCGCTCGTCCTAAAAACTGGAGCAGTCGGATGGTGCTGCCAAAAGCCAAACTCTCCTTGATCCTTGACTAAGCTGGGCTCGGCTGCTGGGCTGGGAACTCCTTCGAGTGACCCCCCTGAGCCCAAGAGCTGCTGCTGCTCCCTGCGAGGTGCCCGGCGAGGGACACAGGTTCCGGGTGGCAGCAGGATTGCTCCCGGCAGGAACCGGGGGCACGGCGGTAGCAGCATCCCTCTGCATCCACCACAGCAGAGAGGAAAACAAGAGAAGGCCCTCTCGCACCGAATCCCCCCTTCAGAGTCACTCCTATGTACAAAACGAATCCAAACAAACAGGCGGGGGTCCACGGATTAGAGCTCCAGGCTCCAGAAAGACTAAAATATTAAGCTCTGACAGTCAAAGAACATTTTTTTTTTTTTCCCCCAGCAACTATCTGAGCTCATTTTGCACATATTTATTCTCGCACAGGATTGCATGTGTCAAGATGTCTCTGCAGCTAGACAGGGGAAAGTTTCACAGCAAAAATCTAATGTAATGGTGTTAAAGACCTTTTGGAATACATTTCCCCAAATCTCCTGAAGCTGTGCTATGCACGATGACATTTTCTCAGGGCTAGACGCTACCTGATCAAGACGTATTAAGATAATTAACCTGAAGATGATCATTGGTAAATTTGCCAATAGCCACCCACGTATTTACCAGATAAACAGATTTTTGCAGAGATTGTAAGCTGCTGTTCTTTTTCAACAGTTTGAATTGAGGCTGGAAGAACAATGATTCCCCTGACTTCTGAGCCTTTGTAAGGCTCTGGAACAGGAGCTGCAATTTATTATGTCTCTGTACAGCACCTAACTTAATGAGACCCAATCTGGTAGTGATGTTTTAATGCTGCAGCAGCATAATGTTAGCAAGAGAAATGGAAAACAATTGGGTTTGTACCTCTGCTGTTTCTTTAGATGCTATAATGAAGAGGGACATGTGTAAACATGCTTGGAAGAAAGAAATACCTTTCAGTGTTTCGCTACATGCTGTGCCGAAATAAAGAATAACCTTTATCACAGAGTGTTTTGCCCAAGAGCAGGTTAGGAATAAAATCCTTGTGGCAAGGGAGCAGATGTCTGTTCCAAGAGTCCCTTCTCGCTCCTCTTCCAACCGTATGACCCCAAGACACTCCAAGCCATCTGATGAGGACTTTAAAAACAAAGATTTGTTTTCCATTATGTTCACCTTGATTCTCCTGCTGCCTGGGGTCAACATCTGGGATCCCTTCATCCCTCTGGGGGATGCGTCCGCGTCCACACTGCCTCGTGCAGCACAGCAGTATCTTCTCCGAGCCCACCTACCCACCCCGCCTCCAAAACCAAGTGCAAGGCCAGTTGTGGATGCTCACACTGCCCCCGTTTCCTCACAAAGGAAGAAATAAGTGCAGATTTGTCCTTCTGTAGATACAGTACCATCACCTCAAACATCCTTCCTACATCTCGCTGCCCCATCAACTTCTCAACATTTCTTTTGCTCCTTGCTGGTGCTTATGAAATCTACTGACCCACTGCTGCTAAATGAAACGGAGTTAAAATTAGCTGCAAAGTAGTATGAGAAAAGCACTTTCACGCAAGTCATCCAGCAACTAAAAATTATACTAGGATATTTAAAGTTGGAAACAAGAGTCCCAACTTTTTCACAAGCTGGCTGCAGTCCCCTGGCACAGGTTGAACCTGACACGAACACATCACGGCTGACTAGAAAACATATCCTAAATGGAAAAAAAAAAAAAAAAAAAAGGCAGGAAGAACATGCTCTCACCTTTAAAGTGAAAAACTTTCCCTGCATCTACTCAAGTAACACAAAAGGAGAGCTTCTAAATTAATTTTAAATAAGTGAATTGACAGGAGTCTCATCATTAATAGGTTAATTAGAAGAAGCCTTGACATTGCTGCTGCTGTTGTTCAACTCAGAAAACAGACACACAGCTCTGAACTCCCTCTCCGGGCTCTGGTCTGACACCTATTTTGTGTTTTAACTTGTTAGGAAACCAGTTTAGGAGCCACCCATAGCATACCAGCGCTGCGGAAGAAAGTCCTGCAAAGCAGCCGCACGGCCCGGCGGCCGCGCGGGTCGTTACTGACGGCTTTCGAGACTTAAAACGGATGCTGCGTGTTCTCGGGCGATTGGCACACGCTTTCTCAGAGCCTAAGTAACAAGTCGTTTCACGTGCAGTCTATACTCCAACAGCCAGCAGTCCGCAGCTTACTCCCAAGAAGGCCACTGAAGGCAGCGAGCACCAACCTTCGTCAGGGGGCCTTAACGTGCAAGTCAAGTCGGCTTTTCTGATGAAAAAAATAAATATACGGGTCCACAATCAATGAGAAGGGAGGCTGGAAAGCCAGTGGCTTAAATAACGAGGATGAAGGAGGTCTCCCACCCCCCGCGACCGCTCGCACACGAGGGTCTGACTCCACAAGCTCGGCACCAGCGGATGTTTCATCCCTGCAATACCATCGCAGCTTTCTCCCTCGAGATGAGCAATTCCTTCTCGGTCTGCTCGGATAACCGCGCTGGCTGTGCGGTGGAGAACATATTTCCACTGGTCAACACCCAGTGAACTTTGCTTGCTGTTAAGAGAATTGACGTTTTACTTCACTCCTTTCGCAATAGCGATTTCCGGAGCATCCACTACTGGCAGCGGGCGGCGTACCCAGGGAAAAAAAAATCCGAGCTGTCTGGCCAAGGAGCTGAAGGAGTTCAAGAATGCTTGTTGGACACTGTTTTTAATTTCCAGTTACAGAAGTCTTTCTTGGAAAGTTGTAAGATATAACTTATGGACCACGCAGAGTTTGCCTGATTTAACCGGGTAAATATTTTAAGCAGGTGTTAATAATAAAATCTGCTGGCCCAAGATTGCTCCCCACGGTATTTTTTTGCTTTATTTCAAGCATGCAAACAAAGCCTACCTACAGCCACCCCCTAACCATCGCTGCACAGGCACCTTTTTTTTTTTTCCTTTTCCCCTTTTTTTTTAAAGGAAGGAGCATAGCGGGGGTGTTTTCTACCCTGTTTACCAATGCACACAAGAGGCTCACGGTTCCCGAGCGCTGCAGAAATGAGGACGTTTTCCCAACCCACCCTGAAACCAGCAGCTGTTAAGACCCCTTGTATAAAGCACAATAGTAAGGGCAGCCTGGCTGGCCGAGGCACGCCGAGCCCGCATCATGGCTGCTCGAGCAGCAAACAAGTCCCGGGGTTAGAGTCCCCGTTCCCCATCACCCTGCACCCAGCTCCACAAAACGTGGGTCCCCTCACGCTCCCCCACGCCGTGTCGAGCTCACGCCTTCCACCTGAGAGCGAGAACAAAAAAACCTCCAGCACATACGGAGCGGAAACAATAGCCAGCCATAGAGAGCCCACTATCAAAGGCGACTTTCCAGGAGATACGTGCACAGTCAATTGGCCTTTTCCTGTTTATTTATTTATTAAAAAAAAAAAAAATAAACACCAGCTGTATATAAAATGCAAAGCGAAAGTCTGAGAGCAGACGTGTGATGAGCCTCGCTCGGTCTTGCTTTGCCATTTATCACTGAAAAGCTGAAACCCCTTCCTGAGGCTGGATTTTACTTTAGGCTAAAACAAAGCCCAGCCACGCTCCCCTGAAGCGCGTCTGCACCGCCAGATTCAACAGGGCTCGCAAATACACCCCTCACCTACTGCCCCAGCGGGGTTTAAAGCCGTTTTCTGTAGCTAACAAGTCCAGATCTGCACGCGCAAAGTTATTACCTTCTGACAGCCGGTTGGTAATACATAACACAAACGGCAAGAGGATCGGGGAGGAGAAAAATGTTTCAGCGTGGTTCCTGTTGGAACAGGTACCTGCGTTACACAAGCAGCGCTCGCCCCCGACGGACGGGCCGTGCGGCGAAGCCTCGGACGCTGCCGAGGCCACCGGCCCCGCCACCGGCCTTGCCAACAGATGCTCAGAGATGCTTCGGACCCGTCCAGGGGAAAAGGTGGCCAATGGCTTCCAAAGCGTGGAGCTGCTACCTCTCGTTCTTCCCCCCCTTCCCGCCCAGGTCAAGAAAAGGGATCGCCGCGGAACAAACAACCGAAACAAAGAGTTCTCCCTCCCTCCCTCCCAACAAATATTTACAGTTGTCACAATCCAGAAGCACTGGGGCTTCGAAAGGTTTCTTTAAAAAAAAAAAAAAAACACAAACCCCCCATGGATTCCAAGAGGGTATTTATTAAGCCCACGCTGTAGCCTCTGGTGCCCGGGGGGGGCTGCCCAATCCCCCCCCCTCGCCGGGCCAACAGCCCGATGAGAAAAGGCCACGAACTCCCCAGGTCTCAGCGACAACATGGTGGCACTTCCCACCCGGGGCTGCTCCGCTCGCCCAGCGCCTGCCCCACGCTGCCCGGGGGGCAAAACCCCCGCAGCGAGCCACGGGCCTGGGCCCCCGGCACAGAGACCCCCCCCCCCCCAGTTCTTCCTGCCCCACCAATCGCGGTTTTTCCTTCCTTATCTCCGGAGGAGGCTGGAGGACTCCCCGATCTCTTCCCAGCCAAAGCCAAGGCCAGCGGGCGCCTCCCCGGAGCATCCCCCGGCACCGCAGGTCTCCCGCTCTCCGCCCCCCCCCCGACACCAACCGGCTCCTCCGCCGAGGGCACGGCCCCCCCCAAACAAGCTCAAGGGTCCCCTTCACACCACACACCCCAGCAAACGCCCCCCCCCGCCCCGGCCAGGCTCGACCCCCGCCCCAGGGGCTTGGTGTGACCCGACCCTACACAAGGCGATGCCTCTAGAGACCCCCCCCGGATCCCCCCTTATTCCCTCTCCCCACCGAAACACCCGCTTCTGCCCCCCCCCCCCCGGGGCCCACCCTGCCCACAGCCCCCTCCAGGGCCGCCCACTCGCCCCCCCAACCCCTCAGGGCCATCCCCGCAGCCCAGAAGAAACCTCCAGGCCCCAAACCCTCTCGCATCCCCTTTCCACACCCCCCCCCCCCCCCAAAAAAAACCCCTCACCCCCAGCCTCAACGTGCCCCCCCCAACCCCCGGGCCTGGGCTCGCCCCTCAGCCCCCTCCCACCGCCTCCCCCTCGGTTCTCCTCATGGATCCGCGCTCCCCCTCACGATTGCTCCCCGGTTCCCCTCAGCACCCCCCCCCACACCCCCCCCCCGCCCCGGTTCTCCTCACAGCGCCGGGCGGGGGCGGGGCGGCGCGCCGCCATGTTGTGCCCGGTGAGGGCCGGACCCGGGGGCCGCCACTTACCGCGGGCCCCGCCGAGAGGCCCGGCCAGGAGCAGGACGAGCAGGAGGGCAGCGGCGGGGGGGGGCGGCGGGGGGCGGCGGGCGCGGGGCGGCGGCGCGGGGGGGGCGGCCATGGCGAGCGCCGCGGCCTCGGTGCGAGCGGCCGCCAGCGCCTGCGGGAGGGGCGAGCGCCGGCGCGCGGCCGGGGGGCGGGGCCAGCCTTAAAGGGGACGGGCCCGGCCGCGCGTCTTAAAGGGGAGGGTCCGCCGGGCGGGGTTCGGCCGACACGGAGCTGGGGGGGGAGTGTGCAAGCGCGTGTAGTCGTGTAAGCGTGCACGCGCGTGTGAAATCGGAGGGGGGGTGGGGGGTGTGCGCGGGGGCAGGGTGCAGCGGGAGGCGGGCTGGGAGTGGTGGGGACTGAGCCATGGCCGGGCTGGGCACCCCAAACCCTGGGCTGAGCGCCCTAAACCTGAGACTGAGCACCCCAAACCCTGGGCTGGGTACCCTAAATCTCAGGCTGAGCGCCCTAAACCTGAGTCTGAGCACCCCAAACCCTGGGCTGAGCACCCTAAATCCCAGGCTGAGTGCCCTAAACCTGAGACTGAGCACCCCAAACCCTGGGCTGGGTACCCTAAATCCCAGGCTGAGTGCCCTAAACCTGAGACTGAGCACCCCAAACCCTGGGCTGGGTACCCTAAATCCCAGGCTGAGTGCCCTAAACCTGAGTCTGAGCACCCCAAACCCTGGGCTGAGCACCCTAAATCCCAGGCTGAGTGCCCTAAACCTGAGACTGAGCACCCCAAACCCTGGGCTGAGCACCCTAAATCCCAGGCTGAGTGCCCTAAACCTGAGACTGAGCACCCCAAACCCTGGGCTGGGTACCCTAAATCTCAGGCTGAGCGCCCTAAACCTGAGTCTGAGCACCCTAAATCCCAGGCTGAGCACCCTAAACCCCAGTCAGGGCACCCCAAAACCTGGGCTGAGTCCCCTGAGCCAGGGCACCCTAAATCCCAGGCTGAGCACCCTAAACCTGAGACTGAGCACCCCAAACCCTGGGCTGGGTACCCTAAATCTCAGGCTGAGCGCCCTAAACCCCAGTCAGGGCACCCCAAACCCTGGGCTGAGCACCCTAAACCTGAGACTGGGCACGCCAAACCCTGGGCTGAGTCCCCTGGGCCAGGGCACCCTAAATCCTGAGCTGAGCACCCCAAACCCCAGTCGGGGCACCCCGAACCCTGGGCTGAGCAACCTGAGCCTTGGGCCAGGGCACCCTAAACCCTGGGCAGGGCACCCCAAACCCTGCCCTGCTCACCCCTACATATCCCTCAGCCTCGCACCATCCCCACAGAGGGCCAGCAGCCGCCCTTTGCTGACCAGTTTCTCCCAGTCCCTAACTGGGAGCGGGACACGAGCAGGACACGATGAGCCTGGGCTGACCTCAGCGACACGTCGGGAACACGCAGGGGCCGAAACCCCCCAACAGCTCCACTCTCCCGAGCTCCCCATTCATCCCGGGGGGGCTTTACCCTCGCCGCCAGCCCATCAGCACATCAAACCCCCAAAAGTGGGGGGGTCGGCAGCCGCAGCCCCCCCGCCGGTGCAGCCCCGGCCCCTCGCGGGTGCAGGGAGAGGGTTGGCACGAGGCTGGAGCGAGGTTTATTGTGGGATCCGCCGGGGGATACACGGCAGCTACACGGTGTTGGAGCAATAAATGAAGCCATGCAGAAGCGCCGGGGGTCTCATCCTGCCCGCTGCCTGAGGGGGGAGGTTTGGCAGCTGTGAAGTGATAAAATAGCTTTACACTTTATTAAATATATTAAATCTTAATAATTAAATAATTAAGGAGTAAGGCGCAAAGCTGGTTCTGCTGAACATCCTGGACCCTGGTCCTAATGGCTCCGAACGTGGCGGGGGGGGTTTTGGGGAGGGCGGTGGACGGTGCAGCCTGGTCACAGGGTGCACCAAAACACCCCAAAAAACACCAAAATGTTGGCAAAGACCCAAAGGGCTTGGAAAGGGGAGGGGGGGCGCTGCCAGCTGCTCGGCGAGGAAGGGTCAAGCCACCGCGGCTGCGGAAGTCCCCGAATCGGTGGGTCCCTGCGGCACGGCGACGCTCGGTGCCGGCAGCTCCTTGTCCTGGGGAGCCCTGAGAGGTGTCGGGGTGCGAATCCAGCCCGGCTGGGGGGATGCTGCCCCTGGCCCATCCTTCCCCAGAGAAATCCAGATCTCCTTCGGCGAGAGGCGCGCCGGGCACCGCGGCCCTGCCGGGGAATTCCTGCCGCCGCCGAGCCCGCGGCGTCCCGCTGCCAACGCGCCGGGCAGGCAGGTTTGGGCAGCACCCGCTGCCTGGGTGCTGCGTTGGGTGCCAGCCGTGGGATGGGTGCCTGGCTGGGCTCGGGGGCCGCGGCGCCTGCTCGCCCCTCAGCCGTGGCGTCTGGCCGGGGGGGGGGCCTGTTGCCATCCCTGCAGGGCAGGCGAGACAGGCCGGCGTCGGATAACGGATCCGGGGGGTATTTTTATAACCAGGCTGGAAGATTCCTCCCTTGCTTGGTTTTTTTTTTTTTTTTTTTTTTTTTCCTATTTTTTCCCTCCTTGCAAATTAAAAAGGCTCCAAGGAGGGGTAGGAGAAGTGGGGGCTGCGAGCAAAACCCCCTCTGTGACTGGGATCCATCCCGGCGCTGGCTTTGCCGCTGTCCCCCGTGCAGCCCGTGACCAGCTCCGGCACGTGCCCGGCGCTCACTGCTCCATTTTGGGCTTTTCCAGGGAATTGTTCAGCTTCTTCAGCGTTTTTTTAATCCGCAGGGCGGTGAGGCGGGCCGAGGGGCTCTGGTACCAGCACTCCTTCATGATCTTCGCCAGTGCCAACAGAACCTGGGGGAGGCACAAAAAAGAGGGGAAAACTGACGGGTTTAATGGGGAGCAGAGGTCGAGCTTGGGGTGGGAGGGGGAGTGGCCGCCCCCCCGGGGACTCACCGGGTCACAGAAGAGGCGGTTGGGGACCACGGGGGTCTGCTGGTCGACACACACCACCTTCTTCATGTCCTCAAAGCTGGGGTCGCTGGGGACGGCGTCGAAGAAGGGCGGCCGGTACTCCTCCACGATGCCTGTGGGGGGGTCGGGGGGGCGGCGTGAGGGCGGCGGGGTTCACCCCCCACCCTGCACATCACGGGGTGCCTGTGGGGGCCGGCATGCCCGACCTGCACCCTGCCTCGGGGGGGTTACGTGGGGCGCCGGGACTTGCCGGTGCGATTTGCCCCGTTGCAGCACGGTGACGCTGCCCACGGGGCATGTGGCTCCCGCCCCGGCTGTGCCACGGGCCCTCGCTGGGCCAGCACGGGGGGGGCGGGGGCAAGCTCCAGCCCCGGCTCTAGCACCGGCCCCAGCTCCCGGCACCGATGCCACCTCGCAGCCCCACACCTCCGTCCGGCAGCCCCATGGCGAGCCCGGCAGCTGGCCTAGCTAATCCCCGCTTAGTGCCTCCATATGTCTGTGTCAGCGGGGTTTAACCCCCCTAGGCTTCCCTGAGCACCCCCCCAGCTCCCTGCACCCCGGGGAGGGGTGTCCTGAACCTCGGGGTCCCCCGAAGCCCCTGTCCCCGCTGCCCTGGGGGGCTGCACAGCCCATCCTGGAGGGTGAGAGTGCCTGGAAGAGTTAAAACCAGCTGCCTGAAGGTCATCCCCTGCACATGGCTTTGGTAATTCGGAGTAAATGTTTAATCCGAAGGAGCCCCGGGGCAGTAAATGAGCTTATCCCGGCCAGTCCACACCCCGGGGGGACCTGCTGCCTCACCCACCAGCGCCCACCGTTTAATTAATGCTTCTAATGGACTTGCTGGTGGGGAGCGGTGTTGGCTGGGCAGCCCCAAGGAGGCTCCTCCACAGCGTGGGGGTCCCCATCCCTGTCCCCCTCCCTGTCCCCCCAAGCCAAGCTCCGCCGGCCGGAGGTCCCGGCCGTGGCCGGTTTCCAGGCAGCGCTCGACGCCGCTTGTTTTCTAATCAGCGCTGAACAAACAAAGCGCTGATTGAGTCTAATGGGCCCTTTAATCAGGGAGCCGGGTGCTGACACTAGATTACAGTGTTTATAATTTACAGCTAATCTTCTGGGCGAAGGGAAATAAAAAAAAAAAAAAAAAAGCAACAAAAAGGAGGGAAGGAGGGAGCGGGCGCAGAGCCGCGTCGAGAGCGCGGCAGCCGGCCGGGAGGCGCTCACCGTTCACCACCGTCCGCCGGGTGATCTCCCAGAGCACCAGCCCGTAGGCCCAGATGTCCGTCTTCTTGTAGGACTCGAAGCAGTCGGTGCGGATCTGCTCGCTGAGCACCTCGGGGGCCATGTAGCGCTTGGTGCCCACCCGGGGGTTGTTGCCGATGTCCAGGTAGTCGCTGCCCTGGGAGTGCATGACGGCCAGTCCTGGAGGGACGCCGGCCCTGGTCAGTGCCGTGCTGGAGCTGCATCCCCAGGATGCTGCATCCTTGGGGCACTGCATCCCTGGGTACCACGTCCCTGGGGTACCACATCCTTAGGGTACAGCATCCCTGGGGGACCATATCTTTGGGGCACCTCATCCCTGGGGCACTGCATCCCTGGGGTACCACATCCTTAGGGTACAGCATCCCTGGGGGACCATATCTTTGGGGCACCTCATCCCTGGGGCACTGCATCCCTGGGGTACCACATCCTTAGGGTACAGCATCCCTGGGGGACCATATCTTTGGGGCACCTCATCCCTGGGGCACTGCATCCCTGGGGTACCACATCCTTAGGGTACAGCATCCCTGGGGGACCATATCTTTGGGGCACCTCATCCCTGGGGCACTGCATCCCTGGGGTACCACATCCTTAGGGTACAGCATCCCTGGGGGACCATATCTTTGGGGCACCTCATCCCTGGGGCACTGCATCCCTGGGACACTGAATCCCTGGAGTACTGCATCCTTGGGGTACCACATCCCTGGGGTACTGCATCCTTGGGGTACCACATCCCTGGGGTACCACATCCTTGGGGCTTCTCATGCCTGGGGTACCACATCCCAGGGGCACTGCATCCTTAGGGTACCACACCCTTGGGGTACAGCATCCCTGGGTTACCACACCCCTGGGGTACCACATCCCTGGGGTACCGCATCCCTGGGGTACCGCATCCCTGGGGTACCTCATCCTTGGGGTACCACATCCTTGAGGTACCTCATCCCCAGGGTACCCCATCCCCAGGGCTCCGCATCCCACCCCCATCTCACCCAGGTCTGCGATGCAGCACTGCCGGTTGCTTTTCACCAGGATGTTCCTGCTCTTCAGGTCGCGGTGGGCGATGGCGGGTTTGCCCTGGGTGCCGAAGATCTCCACGTGGAGGTGGACGAGGCCGCAGATGATGGAGGAGGCCAACCCCAGGCAGGTCTCCACGTCCAAGGTCGTCCTCTGCAGGTAGTCGTAGAGCGACCCGTTCTCGTGGTAGTGGGTGATGAGCCAGAGCTGGGTGCTGGAGTTCCTCGACGTCATGTCGGAGGCGATGAAGCCTGTTCGGGGAGAAGCGCCAGGCCCGTGGAGCCACCGTGCAGCCCCCTCCCAGCGCCCCCCCCCGGCCCCCCGCACTCACCCAGGATGTTGTCGTGCCGGAGGAGGACGGTGTTGTAGATCTCCGTCTCGCGGAACCACGACTGCTCGTCCCGGGAGGAGAAGATCTTCACGGCCACGCTCTCGCCGTGCCACACGCCTCGCCACACCTCGCCGTAGCGTCCTTTGCCTGCCACGGCCACGGCACCGCGTCACGCGGCCCCCCCCGGCCCCCGGCCCCCTCCTCACATCCACCGTGATGAACCCAAGGTCTGTTGACCTTGACCAACTGCTCTCTCCCTCCCCCGTCTGCAGGATGGGGAAGAACTTGGGGTCTCCACGAAGTTTTGGCTGAGACAATCAGGTCCAACCCCCCTCCCCGTCTGGCGGTGCTGGGGGAAAGGGTCCGGCACGAGCCCAAGCACCATCTGGGGGGGCTGGACCCCCCTGTACGTGCCCACTCTCCTTACCCACGCACTCCACGAGGGTGATCTGCCGAGCCACCGTCCGCTGGACGAGGAAGGGCAGCCCCGAGCCGCTGCCCGTGGTGCAGTCGTCGTTCAGCAAGTCCTGCGCAGCGGGGCCAGCAGTGGGGTCAGCCCGGTGGCCACCCCACACCCGTCACCTCCCTCCCTCCTGCAACTCGGGGGCATTTGGCATCCCCCCTGTAGCTCACCCACCTCTAAAGTGCTGTCTCCCAACATCGATGCCTTCAGCATGAGGTCCGTGTCCCCCAGGTCGCTCTTCTTGTGGCGGTGCTGGGCCACTTTCCAGCAGAAGAGCGCCGTGAGCGCCGCGAGGACGAGGAGGGTGAGCAGCGGGACGAAGATCATCAGGAGGAGGTTGGGCAGGGAAGGCGCCTTGCTCAGGTCCTCTTCTCCTGGGGGCGAGGGGGCAAAGGATGGATGGGAGCATGAAGGTGGGTCGGGGAGGGTGGAGATCTTGGGGCTTGGTGCTGGGCGGGTGGCTCCAGGGTTGAAGGGACACCTGAGGACACCGCGCTGGCCCTGTCCCACCTGGGAAAGGGTGACCCTCGAGGCGCTGAGCGAGGAGGGAGCTGATCTGGACACCCCACCCCATCTCCAGCCGCGTGGGCTGCTCTGCCCCTCTCCCCCCTCCCCACCCCTGGCTCCTCGGAGGGGCTGGTGCCCCCGTCACCTTGCAGGAAGATCTCCAGCTCGGCGTTGCACATGCTGGAGCTGCAGCACTTCATGCCGTACTGCTCCGTCACGGGCGTGTGGCAGTTCTCCAGGATGTTCTGGGAGAAGCAGCCCCGGTGCTGGGTGACGGTTCCTTCCTCCTTCCTCTTGCTGACGAAGCACACGGTGCCGGTGCAGGTGGGCTGGCTGCAGTGTGGCACGTCGCAGGCGCACAGCAGCTCGTCTGCGGGGACGTGGAGGGGACGTGTTGTGCCGTGGGGCCACCCCGCTGCCCGGCCTGGGCCGTGCCAGTGGCTTTGGGGACAGTGACATCTGGCCTAAAAACTCCTGAACCAGATTTGGAGAGCGGGAAGCTGGGGACCACCGTGGTCGGGGCTGGGGAAGGCGGCTGTGGGTGCTCAGCACAGCCGAGCCCATCCTGAGACCTCCCGGGAAATCGCTTGCTCCCGGCTGGGACCCAAGTGCCAACCCCAAACCTGGGGGGGTCGTCTCCTGTCCCTGCGCCCCCAGGGAGGCAGCGGAGGGGCCGTGTACCCAGCCCCACCAACTGGGATTAACTGGGATGCGCTGGGTCACAGCGCACAGGGTCACATCCTGCCCCTGGGGTCCCCGAGGACATGGGAACACCCCGCGCGGGTGGGCCCCGAAGCCCCAGACCCAGCGGGAGCTGCGGGGACGCTGCGTTTCAGGAACCCCCGAACCCGGGGTCTTTCCCGGAGCATTCCCGGCCGCTCCCAAGGCGCTTCCCCGCGCCGCGGTGCCGGAGCGGCGGCCACGCTCCCAACCTCCTGATTTAGCTCTGCCCTTTTGTGCAGAAAATATCCCTCCTGGAATCAGCGAGTTCAGCGCGAGGGCAGCCAGACAGACGGCGGCGAGGGGACAGACGGACAGCGGCGAGGGGACGCGCAGCTGTGGCCAGGCCCCCTCCTAGGCCTGTCACCCCCCTGCCCCAAAGGCCACCCCGGTGCCGGGGCCGTGGGGTGGTGGCGGGGCCAGGTCGGGGAGCCCCGGGGGTTGGTGGCCCCGTGGGCAGGACGGGGACCTGGTGGGGACTTGACCCCACTGTGAGCTCTGCTGCTCCTCCCCGGCACGGCCTCGCAGCCTCGGTCCTCCCTGCACAAGCCCCCAGCCCGGGGGTCACCCTGGTGCTCCCCCGGGGGAGCAGCTCGTCCCCTCTCCCCACCATCAGCACCGCTGGGAAAAGCCGCCTTCGCCCGCGCACACACGCCTTTTCCCCGTCTCCCCTCCGGTGGTGCCGAAGCACTTGATGAACCGTAATTAATTAAGCAGAGCCGCTCTCTGGGAGGCAGGCCACCGTCCCGCAGGGGGAAGCCCCTCGCTGGGGCTGACGCGGGTCCCCGAGGAGTCCTGCCTCCCTGGGCGCCCGCTCCAGGCGCGCTCGAACGAGCTGCCCTCCTTGGCGGTTTATTTTGAGCAAGCGATGACATTCCCAAAGAGCCGAGGGTTTATTTTACCCCCCCCCACCCCGGGCCCAGCACGTGGCGGCGAGCGGCCGGTGGCTGTTTCGGTACTCACCGGCTGCGAAGCCGAGGGAAAGCGTCATCAGCGCCAGCACGGCCCGGCCGCAGGCTCCGCACGGCATCTTCCTGCGGGGAGCACAGGGGTGAGACGCAGCCCCCCGCACCCCCCCGCGCCCCAAGGGGCTCGTTGCCAGGCTGGCGGCGACCACGGGGGCTTTGGGAAGGAACTGGGGGGTTGTGGTGAAGGCTGGAGGCCGGCAGGGAGGGAGAGGGGGGGCGGAGGGGTGCGGGGTAGGATGTGTCGCTTCCCAGCGGAGTTTGGCTCCGGACATCCCGGGTCCAGCCCTTCCTGAGAGCAGATCCCCGGGACCTGGGGAGCTTGGGGGACCCCCGGACGGCAGCGTGGGACCCCACGCACAGCCCCACGGCACTCGGGAGCGCTCCGGAACGGGGAGCTCGCCGTGCCCGTGCTGCCCCAACATCCTGCCTTTACCCCAGCAACCCCCATCCCGGCGTTTGCCACCATTCCCGTGGCTCCCGCGCTGCAAAATCGCAGCCGCTGCCAGTCCCGTCGGGTCACGGCGAGCGGGCGATGCCGCGGCACCGGGGGTTGGCGAGACCCGTCCCGAGAGCCCCCGCGCCGCGTCGCTCACCCCCACCGCAGCTCGGCCACGCTCCGGGGCTTGATCCCGGCGGGGTTTTTGTACGGAGCTTATCGATGACACAAGCAGAGGCGTTGCGGGCAGCCAAAAATTCCCCAGCTGCGCCTTTGGGGGAAGTTCTGCTATTTTTTGTCTCTCTTTTTTTTTTTTTTTTTCCCTTGTGAAAAAGAGGTTTCTGCCAAGCCAAACACGGTGGGGCCGGTGCTGCCCCCCGCCCTGCCGGCATTGCTGCCCCATTCGCACGGCTGAGAGCTCAGCCTGGGCTCCCCAGCCCCTCCTCAGCTTATTCTTCGCGGTTCCCGACATAAACACGCCAAAGTCTCGTTTCCTGCAATTGAAGGAGCCCTGCCCAGGGCTGCCGGGACAGGAATCAAGATTGTTTAGATTCTGGCCTTGATGGGGAAGCGAAGTCACGCAAGCTCGGCCCTCGAGAGCACACACGTACAAGACTGACCCAGGCAGGCTCCGGCCACGGTGCAAAATGAGCTTTTCCTCCCCGAAATAGCTCGCTTGGTTGTTGCTCGTGGGGAGGAAACGGCGGTTGGGTCCCGGGGTCTGGTCCTGGGTGCCCCGTGCCAGGAGCGGTGCCCGGGGCTGATCTTCGGCTGAAGCAGTGGCCGGTCCCTCGGCTGGGCCGGAATCAGCTTTATTTTAAAAATTTAACTCCCTGGGAGTTGGGCTGCTGCTCCTTGAGCCTCCAGGATGCTCCCAGGCGCAGCTTCTCCTTGAGAGCTGCAAAATGCAGCTTTTTAAAGAGAAGCCGAGACTCCCGGGTGGTGAATTCCCTCCTGGGGAGCGCGTCCATAACATCCCGAGCCGTTAGACGGCTGCAGGTTATCTGGTCAGGGCCTCGCCCAAAACTTCTCTGGACACGCAACAACACCACAGGGATTGTCGGCGTTAACCGAAGGCAAACATTAACCCAGAGCCACCCCCCCGCCCCGGCATCCCACGGGAAAAGCGTCTTGGGGGCTTCTGTAACGCTTCAAACCAGCCCCCGCGTCCCCATCCCTGTCCCCGACCTTCCTCGTGCTGGAGCTCCGCTGTCAGGAGCATCTTCCCCGGCCTGGCTGGGGTTGGTGGCAGCTCGTGTCACCGTGTTCCATCCCTCCGTCCTTGGGGATTTGTGGCAGCGTCAGGAGAAGGAAAAAAATCCCAACTGAAAGCTCTTGGAGGGGTGTGGGCGCTGGCAGAAGCAGCCGGGAGGGGTTGGCAGCGGTGCCACGGTGCCGGCGGGCTGGGGGGGCCCAGAGCAAGACGCAGCCCCGGGGAAGGGGGAATTTCCCTGTGACCCCACGGGGAGAAAAGCGAAGGGGCTGTTGGGGGGAGGCGGCGGGAGCCTGGGGACAATCCCGAGGGGTGACCAGAGGGTCCTTTGCTCTTCCCGGGGCGGCTCGGCAGGACTTTGCCATCGCGGTGCTCCCGCCTTCCCCTGCAGTTTCTGCTGCTCCCGGGGGGCTTTGCTGCAGGATGCAGCCCGTGACTCAGTTGCTCTGTTTGGCCTTTTCGCAGGGAGCTGGACACGGCGGGGACCCTCGTGCCGGGGCCAGGGGAGAGAAGCCGGGGGAGCCAGGCCTGTGCCGGCCGCTGACAGCACCAGCTGCGGGTGCGAAGGGCTGGATGGACACGTCGGAGTCAGCAAGAGCTTTGCTGCCGATTCCCAAGGCTCCAGCCTGGTTTCAGGCAGCAGACGGAGGTTTTTGTCCTCCCTCCCCGCAGCCGCGTGGTCCCGCACGCAGCGAAGCCGTTTGCATCCTCTGGGTCAGCTCGGGGACCAGCACGCGTGGGCTGTGCGGCCCCGGCCCCCCTTGCACCGACGGGCATCGCCGTGTCGTAAAGAAGAGACACACAGAGAGAGCGGCAAAACCAGCTCGTGGGAATCTCTTTGCGGGGCTCCTCGTGCAGAGCGGGGACGAGGGGACCGTTCCTGCCGTGACCCCGCGGCACGGGCCGGGTGCCGGCGGTGGGGCAGCACTCCCACGGCGCAAGACGCACCGGCTCCGCTTCAGGCACTTTCCTCGGAACATGGAGGCTCTTTAGTGGCCGCTTGGCTCTTCCTTGCCCACTCCTCCTCCGAGGGAGCGGGGCTTTGGCTTTGCAGAGGGGACGCGTGGAGGTGGCGCGTCCTGTGGTGGTGCCCCAGTGCCCTCGCTCCCGCCCCCGGCTAGGGGACGTGTCAACATTCCCTCCTTTTCCCCCTGTGCTTTTTCAAAATACACCCAAATTTCCCGTTTCCGATGTCAGCTCTGGATTTTCGGTAGCAGCCTGGTATTATTTCAGCTCTTTAACAAGGACCTGGGGACAGATGCTGCTACTATTGCACTGGTGTAAATCCAGATTTACGCTCCCGGCTCCACCAGAACCCTGATTCCAGCCTCCGCTAACCCTGACGTCAACCCCAGCGTCCCGCTGCACGCGAAGGAAACGGGGCCAAATCCTGATTTCAGGTGCACGGGGGGTAAATCAGGAGAGAATTGCTGAACTCGGCGCAGTCCTGGACCCCACGGTGCTTCCCCACTCACCTACAGCATCCGTGTCCCGCAGGGTCCCGCGGCGCTGCCCGGCCCCGGTGGGGCTCTCCCGGGCGCGGTGCCGAGCTCAGCCGGGGCAGCCCCGCTCCGTGCCGTGCGCCCCGGCTTGGAGGAGCTTCATGGGTCTGTTCCCCTCCCGCCGCCCGGCCCGGCCCCACGGTTGCCCGTCCCGATGTGGGAATGTCTCTGTCCCCGTCCCGGAGGCTCGGCTCGGCGGCCCCGTTGTCCGAACGCAGCCGCTTGGCAAACGCTCTGTGGTCTGGATGTGGGAGAAGTCAAAAAAATGTTTCTTATTACTGCCTCTTCCTGCCTGGCTTGTCTCCACCACTCCCAGCTAATAAAGCATTTCCTATTGCTGAGCACACAGCCACGGCCAGGCTCCCTTCCTCCCGCACACCGGGCCCCAGCTCCATCCTGGTTGCTCTCCCTTCGCCCGTTCCTGTCCTTCACTGGGCACTTTCCCACTCGGTTTCCTGGTTTTTCAAGGCAAACCCAAGCCCTCGGCGGGGGCCCGGCCGTTGCGTCTCCCTCCCGAGCACCCGAAGGCCTTTGGCAGAACAGCGGCCGGTCGCCGTGGCGGTGCCGGGGGTGGGAACGGCGCGGAGAGACGCTGTGGGAATGACCTTGACGTGCTTGGCCATCGCTCCTGCTCCCGCATCCCACCCCCACGGGGACGGGGGCCCCACGGCGGAGCCAAGGGCCTCCCCGGGGATTCGGTGCTGGCCACAACACTTTCGGGGTGCTGCGCTGGGGGCCAGGGGAGGTTTTGTCCTCCGGGGTGTGACGCAGTGTCAGAGGGTGCTGCCACATGGTCACCCCGTCAGGGACGCTCCGCCCGGCTGTGGGCACGGAGCAGGGCTGGGCCAATGGGTTTGCTTGGTGCCTGCTGCTGGCACGTCCCCTCTGTCCCCCCACTGCAGTCTTGGGGGTGCCACAGCACCATGGCACGTCCCCAGAGTACCCCCACTGTGGCCCTGGGGATGTCGCAGCACCACAACACATCCCCACTGTCCCCCACTGTGGCCCTGGGGGTGGCACAACACAATGGCACGTCCCCACTGTCCCCCACCGTGGTCTTGGGGATGTCACAGCACCGTGGCACGTCCCCACCGTCCCCCGCCGTGGCCCTGGGGGTGCCGCCGCCGCCGCCACAGGCGCTGGGACGCTGGCGGTGGGGCCGTTCCCACGGGGGGAGGCTGGGCACTTCCCACTCCCCCAGGACACGTGGGGCTGCCGGGGCTGCAGAAGCGCCGTTTCCCCTTTTTCCTTTCTGGGGTTGTTCGTTGGGCCACCCCACTCCGAGCAGCTTCGACCCTCCTCTCCCTCCAGCACCTTTCCCAGCCCCATCCCTGCCTCTCCCGGCTGCTCGCCCTGGCCCGGTGACCCGCGCCCGTGGGCAGAGGCCGCCAGCAGCGCTCAGACTGGCATCGCAGCCTCTTTCCTAACAAAGTCACGGGGCTGGATTTACCTCTCCGGTCCCCGTTGCATCACCAACCCGAATTGCATCATGAACCCAACTTGCACCCGGAGCCTCTCCGGGCTGGGCGAGCGCGGCTGAGAAGCTTTGAGTCTTGCCAGCCGCCTCTCCCCTGCTATCGCCCATGATCTAGGAAGTTTAAACAAACCGAAGCACAAAACCAGGATAAAACATGAGCGACCTTCATGTGTGACCTTGCCCGCGCCGGGGCCGGGGCCTTTGCCGAGCCGGCGCGGGGGAAACGGGCAGTTTCCATCAGATAGGAGCCGCCCGGGAGGAAGCCGGTGCCTGCAGATGCGTTATCGCCGTGACCATCTTTGCTCCGGCGCGCGGGTCTGGGTGATCTGAGCGGCCATCGGCCCCTCCCGGGGTTATTCCTGGATGGTTCCCGTGTCCCCGCCGCTTTCCACGGGCGCAGGCCCACGGCGGGCACCAGCACCTCGCTTTTAGGGCTGCAGGCAGGAGGTTCCCTGGGCAAGGTGCCGGCTCTCCGGCCAGGGCTGCTTCATCTCCCAGACAGGGCAGCCTCATTTTTTAAACCATTACCATCACTGAGGGGGATAAAACTTGCTTAAAAACTTCTAAAAGTCATGAAGTCCTAATCCTGGGCGACTTGAAGGGCAGGGTTGGGTGGGACCACGGGCTGGGCTGCGCCCCTGGCACTGCCCCCACGGGAAAGCAAATTCATCCGGAGCCAGGACTGACCGCGGGTACGTTACTGAACGCACCAACCCCCCCCAGGCCCCCGCAGCCCCCGGCTGGGGCAGCCGGGGTGAATCAGCGGGGCTGGGCGCCCGCCTCGGCGCTGGGCTGAGCCCCGGCGCGCCGGCACCACCGGGACTCGCGGCCCTGCCCGCGGTGGCGCAACCTCCCGCCCCCCCTCGAAGCCCAAGCGAGATTTTCCATCGTCGTTCGGGTGCTCGTTGCCACGTGCTGGGATTTCGCCCCCCCCAAAAGGGTGTGGGCAGCCCCTGGACCACGCTCGGACCCCCACCCCCCACCCCCCTGGCCACATCCAGCCGCTCCTCGGGGTCCCACCGCGCCGTCCCCGCAGCGGCGGAGCGTGGAGGGGGCCGGGGGGGCTGGCGGGAGCCCGGCTCTCGCCCCCCCCGCGGCGGGAGCCGGTGGCTGCGCCATGTGCCGGCCGCCCCCGACTCATCTGCGAGAGCTGGCGAAGGAGGGCGGCCACGTGCTGGGGAGCCCGACGCGAGCCAAGGGCTGCAGGGGAACAGACGGGGACGTGGCAGCTCCTTCCCGGCCAGCATCCCCTTCCCTGCCTGCCCGTGGCTCTGCCCAAACCTCCCGCTGCCCCCCAAAAGGCAGAGCTGCTGCCTGAACGTGGGGAGCGGGGCTTTTGTGCCCCTAAAGAAGGGGGCGGCGAAGGGAGGGGGCTCCATGCCCGGCCAAGGGTTATTTATTACCCTGATAACCAGAGCGTGGAGCAGCTCTCGCTGCCAGTCCCTCTCCCTGGGGCTCAAACCCCGGGTGCTGGAGCCAGCGTGGCTGCTCAGGGTGGGCAGCACCCCCTTTTCACCTGCTTACACCCCGGGATGGAGCCGGATTTAAGAGGAGCCTGAAATATGGGGAGCAGAAACTCCCTGCAGCA
The DNA here is from genome assembly GCF_965140245.1 of Athene noctua. Classification (NCBI taxonomy): domain Eukaryota; kingdom Metazoa; phylum Chordata; class Aves; order Strigiformes; family Strigidae; genus Athene; species Athene noctua. The sequence continues at coordinate 2,480,490 of NC_134066.1, read as the reverse complement.
CATCCGTGGGAGCAGCTGCACGGCTGCCTGGGGGAGCAGGTCCTGGGGGGCTGCACGGGGGCAGTGAGGGGTCCCAGGGCTCCATGTGGGTGCAGACTGGTTTGGGGACAGGGGCCACTGGGTGACACTGGGGCACAAAATCTGCCACCTCTCTAACCGTCCCCCCTCCGGAGGGGTGGCCACGAAAACCCCGGGTTTGGTTTCCAGCCTGTGCCTGGCACCCACCTCCCAGAGATGCTCCCCAGGCTGGGCCTTGGTCTGTCCATCTGCCACCCAGGAATTCCCGGGGGTGGGGAGGCTGATGTCACCGAGGGGGAGACGGGGTGGACGAGGGACACTGGCAGCGAGGGGGAAGCGTTCCTGCCAGCCCAACAAGCAGCCCTGAGCTTTATTCATTAAATCAATCCTGTTAACATGGCAACCACTTCCATTTGAATTTGCACAGCCCCGTTCCACCGTGTGCTGCAATATCAAGATCTCAGGAAGATCAACGAGGAAAAAAAAAATAAAAGGAAAAAAGAAAAGAGATGCTTCTGCCACAGACCTGCTCCCTGGCAGAGCCAGAGCCCGGCCCAGGGCAGGGTCACAGCCCATCGGAGCCCAGTTCGGCCACTGCCGGGCCAGGGTGGCCACGGGGCCACGGACCACAGGGGCTGGGGCATCTCAGCTGGGTACATCCACAGAATCCCCCACCCTTGGGCATCACCATCCCACCGGGGAGGGCAACCCCCCGCTGTCAGAAAAGCGAGCAGGTCCAAGGGGACAGCTGGGACCTCGCCCCCCCCCGACACCTCTCCCTTAGCTCCTCTCCCTCTTTATCTCCTCACTCGTCACCTCCTCGGCCTCTGTCTTCTCCTCCATCATTCCTGGCCAGCACTGGTGGAGGCTGAGGTCCCCGGCACCCCGACCCCGGGGAGAGCTGGTGGCGAGGGCAGATGGAGTCCTCGGAGAGGATGCTGCTGGTGTCTGAGGGCCCCACCTCCTCCTCCTCCTCCTCCTCGTGCAGCTCCGGGTTGGAAACACTCCGGCTGGACGCAGGGGCTGCGGCGTGTTCTCCTCCACTGCAGGCAGCCGTCACCCGGCCCGGGCGGGGGCAGCGAGCCCAGCTTGGCGCTGAGCCCTGCCTGGGGCCAGGACCCTCTCCCGGGGGGCCGAGGGGGCGCTTTGGACCGTTCGCTCCCCGCTGTGCAGACACGGAGCGGGCGTGGGAACCGCATGGGCTCCGGCATCCCTAATCCTGCTGGGAAGCCTCGGCCGGGCCCCAGCCGCCGGCACAGCCCCTGCGTCCCGTTTCCACCCTCTGCCCCCCGCAAACATTTGCACCGGGGGGGCTCGGTCGCTGCGAAACCCCTGGTGGAGAGCAGCTCCCCAAGATGCCGTCTCCGGAGCAGGGCAGGGAAAACGGGGACACATCTTGGGAGTTTGGAAGGCGGATAAGTGTCCCACGGTCTAGGCCACGAGGTGGGGAGGCTGGGAACGCCTCGGGGCAGCGGGAACGTCGCGTGGGACACTGGGCTCGGCCGGGCTGTCGCGCCGGGCGCCAGCGGGAAGGACACAGCTCCATCCCTCCCCGCGCCCGGTGCCCTCCCCGCTGAACCGCTGCGCAGCAAAGCGGCTGCAAAGACCTTTCCCGGGAGCAGAACCGGAGCAGAGCACAGAGAGAAGGGGTCAACCCGGCTCCTTACGGCGAGGCAGCAGTTGGAGGTTGGAGCAGCCCCCGGCTCCCCGCGGAACCCCTTAAACCGCGTAGCACAGGGCAACCCTCCGGCTCGGGAGCTCTGGGGCAGGGACGGAGCAGCTGCAGCCTGGACGCAGAAATGAAGCGGGTTTGCTTCTGAGTAGAAGCCAACCATTACGTGTTTGGTGCTGCGAAAGGAAGAAACCGTCACGATTAAAGTCCCCCACCCCTCTTACACATCCCAAAGCAGGCTGCGGGGACGGGGGACGATCCCACCGTACCCCGACCTTACCTGGGGCTGCTCAGACCCTCCCCGCGGGTCCCTCTTCTGCTGGGCAGCACCACGGCTCCAGTCAGGAAGGAAAACTTCGCAAGAGACAGTGAAAAACCACCCCCACCCTCTGAAGCGAGAAGGAGGTTTCTGCTCTGGGTGTGAGGTGGCCTTTGGGCACCAAAGCTGTGGCAACCTGCACACGGGCACAGCTGGCCAAGGCATCTTCATTTAAACTGTTGCTTAAAATGGCTCCATCCATCCCGAGCAGGACCAGGCCTGCTTGGGCGGGATTTAGCACCTTTAGCTGAGGAGCTGCGGGGAGTTCTGGGCTGTGCTGCTGCCTGAGCAGCCCCCATCAGTGCAGATCAACCCCCCCCAAACCTCCCGTCCGGCTCCTTTTACGTGCAGCTGAATCTGCTGATCAGATAAACCCAGGGAGCTGCTGCTGCGGCCAAAGGTGCAGGGACCCGTAACGGTGCAGGTGCATTAAACAGTCTCTGTAACCCCCCCTCGAGAGGGGCCCTGCAGCCTCCTGCCTGTCTCCCCCCCCCCTCCCCGGCATCGCCATGCCAAAGCCCTCCGGGCGCTGGTGAGCTTGGGGCAGGTTTAGCCAAGGAGCTGTGGGAACTGGTTTCCCGAGTTCCACGTGAAACCTGGCTGCTCTCTTATCTCCATTGTTAAAGTCCGGCTTTTTTTTTTTTGCGGTTGGTTGGTTTTTACATGGTTTTGGAGGTGCAGTGGCCAGCTGGCCTGGGAGATCTGGGAAAGGGCACTTTTAGTCCCGGGATCAGCTGTTTTCACGGCAAAAAGGCACGAGTTTGGTCCCGAAGCAGATCGTGGGAGGCCACGCTCTCCGTGTAAAGGCAGAGTCCCAAAGGTCACTTCGCTTGGAGCCCTGAACACGAAAATACGGAGCAGATGAAGGATCCCAGCTGTTCCCTCTGTGCCGGGCGCATCCTGCCAGGAAGCGCGAGCTGAGGATCCCGACAGCGAACGTCAGGGTCCTGATGCGGGACACGAGGATCCTGGTGCTGGACACGAGGATCTTGATGCTGAACACGAGGATCCTGACGCTGAACACGAGGATCCTGACACTGGACACGAGGATTCTGATGCTGGACACGAGGATCCTGACACTGGACACGAGGATCCTGGTGCTGGACACGAGGATCCCCTGGTGCTGGACATGAGGATCTTGACGCTGGACACGAGGATCCTGGTGCTGGACACGAGGATCCCGACGGCGAGCGCTGCGGAGCCGGAGCTGGGGCCGGGCCCTGCGCCTCAGCACCCTCCCAAACCCCGGTGTCACCCCGGCCGTGCCCACCCCTGCCAGGGGCCAGGACCGGCGCCGAGCCCCCCGGCCCCGCGCGCAGCCGGTGGCCTGGGAAGGCCGGTGAAGCCGCGGAGGAACCTCCGCAGTGGCGGATCCTCCACTGCGGCATCGACCCCCCCTCGGCCCTGGCTTCGAGGCCGAGCCCTGTGCACCGCCGAGGCCAGCACGGTGACCCCCGTGTGACACCCCACAGCCACCCTCCCGCGCTGCCTTCGCTCGGGGAAGGGCCGGGAGCAGATCTGGGGGTTGGGGAGTTACCGGGGAGCTCGAGCAGGAGGCTCCAGGCCGCTTGCGTGAGGACGAGTTCTGGGGTGCCCGGTCCCGTCCTCGCCCCTTTGCCGCTGCCGTCGGTGGGGACGGGGGGGGGTTCCCCCCAGCACGGCGCAGTCCCGTTGGGGCGGCCAGGCCGCGGAGGGGACAGGGGACATTTCTTGCCGAGGTTTTTGCTGCTGGTCGGGCTTTGCAAAGCCGCCGGTTGCCACAAGGGGCTGCCGGAGGCCGCGGGAGGAGGCTGCGCCCGGGCCCCGCTCGGTGCCTCCCGGGAGGGCTCCTGCCACTTCTTAGAAGGCAACGGGCAGGCTGGGTTTAGGTCTTATTTTTTTTTTTTTTTATTCTTGTCATTTACTTATTCAAGAAGTTTCTACATAGACGTCATGGCATCCTCTCAGCAACCGTGGCATCCTCCCAGATGTGGTGGCATCCTCCCAGATGTGGTGACATCTTCCCTGATGTCACAGCATCCTCCCAGATGTCACAGCATCCTCCCAGATGTGGTGGCATCCTCCCAGATGTGGTGGCATCCTCTCAGATGTCACAGCATCCTCTCAGGCTTCCTTGTACATACCTGAGCCTCGCTGCTGGGGAACCTGTTCCTTAAGGACATCCTGGACAGAGGGAGGGCGGGGAGCGCGGCTCGGAGATAAATAACCCAGCTGACCTGTGGGAAGGGTCGCGGGGAGAAGGACAGCCCTGCCCAGAGCACCGGAGCCGGCTGCTCGGCTGGGGGCATGCGCTGCTGAGAGCGGCTCCCCCGGTGCCGGAGCGTCACCCGCTCTCCTGGTGAACCCCCCTGTTAAATCACAGCTCGGGAGCGTCCAGGTGGGTCGGGGGGGGGGCGGGAAGGGGCTGGAGGCCAGCGCTGATCTCTCACCCCTTGCCCAGGGTGTGGCTGGGAGCGCCGAGCCCGGTGGTCTGGCCCAGGTCACTCATCCCTCACTGCCCGGTCATCTCCATCACAAAACCAGGGCGCAATAACTCAGCATGGAAGGGAAGTGGAGGGCGTTGATTTAAACCCGGGGATGGGCTCTCCTAGCCCCGGCCCTCCTCGCCGCGGTCAGGGCCAGGTCACGGCCGAGTGTGGCTCCTGCCCGGGAGGGGACTGCGGGGACACGGAACCCGCTTCGCCGTGGGGCCGCATCCAGCCCCGCTGCCGCCGCGCTGGGGCGATGCCCGGGGTGGGAGCGGGGCGGCAGGGAAAGGGCCCTGGGTGCTGCCGGGGGGCCGAGGAGGTGTCTGGTGTGTCACAGCCCCGCTCCCAACCCGGTCGTAAATCAGGGCTGGGTGTCACCCTACGAGATGACAAAGCCAACCCTTCGCAGAGGGCCGGCAGCCGGTGCGATCCTGGGGTCAAGCCGTGATTTACGGCGCCGCGGCTGCGCGAGGGCGGCTGTGCCGGCGGGCGGGTGTCACCGCGGCGGCTCCCGCACAGGCAGCAAAACCTGGGCCAGGCGGGGGTTTGCTGGGGCTTGGCGGGGGCAGCAGGGTTTGCACGGAGGGTTTATACCAGGGTGAAAAATCCCATCCTCGGCCTTTCCCTTCGGCCGTGTGGCTGGAGACCACAGCGTCACAGAGTCATGGAGGTTGGAGAAGCCCCTGAAGCTCCTCCAGCCCGACCATGACCCTCCCCCAGACCCCCCCCAACTGCCCCAGATCCCTCAGCGCTGGCTCAGCCCGACTCTTCAACCGCCCCAGGGATCCCGGGGACTCCCCCCTGCCCTGGGCAGCCCATTCCAAGGCCCAACAGCCCCTTCTGCACAGAAATCCTTCCTCAGAGCCAGCCTGACCCTGCCCTGGGCAGCTTGAGGCCATTCCCTCGGGGCCTGGCGCTGGGGCCTTGGCTCCAGAGACTCACCCCCCCTCTCTGCCCCCTCCTGGCAGGGAGTTGCAGAGGGCGAAAGTTGTAGAGACGGAACCGACCCGCCTTGGCCGCGTCCCTTTGCCGTACCCACAGCACTGCGGAGGGGGGTTTGTCTCCCGCGGCGGGTCCTGCCGGGCCGAGGAATGTCACCCCCCGCCACCGGCGAGGACAAAGCATCCGTCACACTCCGCTGAGCACCTCGGGGAGCTGCTGCGCGTGGGGCTCGGGGCGACAGGGACAATAACCCCTTGTCTTGTGCCGGCCTGGTACCGTGCCAGGACGCCTCTGGAGGTGAGCCGCGTTGGCAGGGAAGCCGCGCGCCTGCCCGCTCCAGCGTGGGCTCAAAACCCGGGGATTTCACTGGGATTTACCTCCAATGCTGGTTAAGATCAGAAACTGCCTGAGCCGAGGCTGGGGCGGGCGCTCTGGGGGGATGTTTTCTCCCGTGTCCCCGTGTGAAGCGAGCAGGCAGCGCTACGGCACGCAGGCTAACAGGGGTTGCGAGGAAAAGTTCTCTTCGGCAGGACAAAAAAACACCCAAATAAAATGGAAATCTGGATGTTGTTCCTTTATTGAAGAGAGTTTCACAAACCCGGCTCAGGCAGAGGGGGTCCAGTCCAGCTTCGCTGCCTGAAAAGGCAATTCAGGACTTGGGTGCGTTTGTTAGAAGCGATTTCTTTCTCGTTTCTGCTCCTGTAACAGCAGCATCAGGTCAGAGGGATTTTACGAGGCTTTTGCATTACAGTTCTGCCATTTGCTTTTTTTTTTTTTTATTTTTTTGGAGTCCAGCTTGAGGCCACCACAACCAACAACCCCGAGCCCAAACCAGGGAAGAGCTGCTGGACCAAGCGGGTCCGCGTGCAGGATTGGCCCTGGGGGGCCTGGTTGTCAAACCAGCCCCGTGTGCGGCCGGACACGGCTCCTCGGCGCTGCCGGTCGCCCATCGGCAACGCCAACACGAGTCTCCACGTGCAGGCGCTGGCGAGATGCTTCGGGCTCCCCGAAACCGCGGCCGAGGCTCCGGCTGCTCCCACCCCGCCACTGTCCTTTTCAATTTAGGACCTTGGGGTTAAAAAAAATAAATAAATGCCAAGAGAGAAGCCTTTCTGATTAAATTACAGCTGGCCAGCACCCAAGCTGGAGATCAATTTCAATTTCTCCCTTTTTTTTTTTTTTTTTGGAGGGGGGGAAGCGCCAGGGATGGCACAGAAGAGGGGGGGAGAAAATCAGACTTGCTAATTCCCTGGCTGTAATTATACCTAAAGAGAAACGGTGCCGCATGAGGTCCCTGGTGTGCGAGGAGTAATTTAGGGTTGCTCTGCGAGGCCTCTATGAAATTTGGAAGGAGAGGGGTTCCCCCCCCCTCCCCGGTAATTGTATTTCTGGTGCCGCAGATGGTGCTGGCCCTGGATCCTTGCTATAAAGAAGATGGATCGCAGCACGCGGAGGAAGGCGAGGTGACGGCATCGCTCTCTCGCCTTCATGATGAGCATTATCCATCAGCCCCTTTACAAGGCAGCAGGAGCCGGGACAATAAGGAATTGCCCGGCGGGTAAAGGCCACCACATCCAGGGTCCGTGTCCCCAGCCAGTGTCCCTGCTGCCACCCGGGGTTTATTTCCAACCCGTCTCGGTTGTTGCCATTTCCCTCAGCCTTCCCAAATCTCCATAAAAACGGCTCCTAACCAGGCGCTCGGGTCCAGGTAAGGGCGATGTGGCGCCGTGGTGGTCACCGCTGTCTCTGTGCGGATGCCCAGGATTTGTCTGATCTCTTGAAACTCTGGGGGGACCCATCAGGTCACGGGTGACTGGAAGGGGGCTGAGGAAGAGCCTGGTCGTTGGGGCTGCGAAGAAAAGCCTGGAAACGAGCCCGAGCTCAGCGCTGAAGGTCCCATGGGCTGGTGGTGACCATGAACGACGTAATTGATTTTTTTAAATGCTTGTGGCAGGGAAAACGACTCTGTCGTTTGCAGGTGTTTCCCCGTATTTATAAAGCATTATTTCTGGAGCAGCTGTCCGGGTATCTCCTGGCATCACCAGCGTGTGCAGCCACGCTCACACACCCATCCTCTTCCTCACGCCGGGTCCCTCCCCACCAAACGCAGCTGCTGCTGCTCGCGAGGGGTTTTCCATGATCCCCGGCCAGGAGAAAAATAGCTCCTGGGGCCAAGAAAAGACCAGAAATTCCCCCCCATCCCGGGTGTTTCACCCAGCCACGCCAGGGTCTCCTGCTTTTGGAGCCTGGGGAGAAACGGGGGCCAGAGAAAACCGAATTAACTGCCCCGGGGCAGCCGAGCGCGAGGGGGCTGGAAGAGGAGCCGCGTCCCTGGCTATGGAAATAAATGGCGAGTTATCTGATCGCGCAGGCAATAAATAGAAAGAGGAGAAGGCCGCGATGGCAGCCGCACCCGCCCGAGCGTCACTGCCTGGATGGGAAGGGTGGGACGGCCCGAGCCCCGGGAAGGGACACGCGGGAGGGACCCGGGTGGGTGATTTACGCGATGTGACAGGGCCAGCTGAAGATGATGGATAGGAGGTGGGTAACGCCGCTCCCCAGCTGGGCTCCGGTGGTGTTAGCGGAGGGGAGAGGACGTCCCCAGCTATTTATCATCTTTCCCCAGGCCCCTGTAGGACTGGGAACACCCAGTGTCCAGCTCACGCTGGGTGGGTTAACCCTTTCTGGGGGGGCACAGCTCTGCTGCCCGGCTCCTGGCTACAGCAGGAGGATGAAGTTTTCCTCTTGTTCTCTCTTTCTGCCCCAAAGCACCCACAGATGGGTACGAGGCTGCTGCTCCGGAGGAAACAGAGTTTTTCCCGGATGGAAAACAGGATCTGTCCTTTTTTCCAGATTGTTTTGGTTTTTTTTTTGAGCTTGGGGTGATGCGGGGAGAGCGCCTGCTGGCTGTGCAGGCTGAGGTCGGCAGCTCGTCACAGGAGTGAGGATGATGAGCCCCAGCATCACCCATGCGGGGAGGGAATGGGGGGGCTGCAGAAAATTGTGACCGGCAGCTGGAGCCACAGGGAACCCCCCTGGACCCCCGGCATTGCCGCTCCCCCCCGCAGCTCCTCGGCCAGCGCTGCCTTATTAGATTTGGCAAAATATTAGGGGAGTGTTTGGAAGGTTAATTAACACAAGGCGCTGCAGCATGGGAACCTGGCGTTGCCGGGGGGTTTAGCCCTCGGCCAGCCGGGTTCAAGCTGTCGAGCTGAAAGAAAACCTGCGCCCAGGACCACCCGGTGCCTTTGCACAGCGGCGCGGTCTCCTCTGGGCAGGATTAGACCCGGCACTGCCCAGTCCGCGCAGCGTCAGAGCACGGGACCCCTCGGAGAGACGCTTCCCGGTTCTCCCCACCCTGTAGGTGCTGAGTGTGTCAGGGATTTGCTTTGTCGGTGGGGAAACTGAGGAACGGAGCTGCGAGGGGAGCAGGAGAGCTGGGCTGGGGCTCTGCCTGCCAGCGAGAAGCCGCCTCACCCCCCCCTCACCTGCCTGGGTGCTGCTTCTCATCCCACGTGAGCCCCGAGGATCGAACAGACCCAGAAGCAGCTCCGTAAGGTGAACTTTGGGCAGGGCAAAGTTTTTTTTTTTTCGACACAAACTGCATTTTGGGGTAAATCCTGCACCTGGCAGCTCGGCGGAGGCAGAGTGTCCGTCAGCATCCCCGTGCAGGAGCGGCCGCGGTGGGAGATGCCGGGTGTTGTCCCAGCCCGGGGACGGAGGGAGCGAGGGGTGAACGAAGCTGAACCGGAGCCGAGGTGCCGTTTGGGGTGGCGACACCAAATCCTGGACATTTTTTCCCCCCCTGCTTCCCCTCCAAGCCCCGTGTGAGTGTCGGGGTGCAGCCGCGCCGCCGGTAACCCGACGCTCCCATTCCTGTCATGTTTTACATGGCTGGGCATGTGGTTATATTTTGTTTTGCCAACCTTTGCTTTCCCCAAAGGAGGGAATGAAAGGGCCAGTGTGCCGCCAATTTATTGTGCCTCCCGAGAGCCCCATGGCTGCCGAAAAAGCAGATGCCTTCTGCTTAATCTGGCCTGTTGCTATGTAAACCTCCTTCCCGCTTTGATGTCCCCTATAAATACTCCATGTGTTTCCAATAAACTGGCATTTTTATCACTGGAGCTGTTAAAGGCAGATCTGTGTCAGATTTGTCCCTGGGCTCGGCCGGGGGTTCGCTGGGGATAAACCTCCTGCCCTCGTAAAGGGGTTCGTTGGAGCTGGGACCGGGGTCCGGGGCTGGGAGGGGACGCGCCGGCCGCACCGGGGGAAGGGGGGGCTGCCTGGGTGCTGATCCCGCAGCTGCCGGGGCTGAGCCCTGGGCTGGGACCACCACGGCCCCGGGGACCCCCGGGGCTTTGCCTGCCTGGCCGGGCCCCCCCCTCGCAGCCCGGCCTCTCCAGAAGTGCCGCTCGCCCATGGCTCTTCTAAGTGCCTCTCGCAGGCAGGCAGGAAGCCTGGGCTCCTTGGGGCTCATCTCAGGCATCTCTTCGTGGTTTTTTCGTTTTGTTTTGTTTTTTCCCAGCCCCTAATTTTGTAGCTTAAATGATGGAATGGCCAAAGAGTGCGGAGGGAACACAACCCGGCATCCTTCCATGAGAAGAAGCCAGAAGCAAAGACGTCCCTTCTTTTTGTCAATATTATTTTGCTGAGATGTTGGGACGAGACCCGCCCCACCTGCTCACACCTTCCTAATCTCCCTGGCGTTCCCCCCTGCCCTTTCACTGATATAAATCTCTCTGATTATCATTGTCACCCAAGGACGGAGCACAACCCCCCCCCTCCAGCTCGGGGCACCTCCTCGCTCACGTTCACGGGTCAAATCCTGCGGCGGGTGCTGCTGGCAGCACGTGAGGCTTTGGGGTGCTCAGCCCTGACTGGGGGGCACCCTGGGGCTGGAGCATCCGCCCTGCTCCTCTCTGCAGGAACTGATGGCCTGGGGTGTCTGCAGAGGGCTGCGGGTAAGTCCCCCCGCCCTGGGACGTCATGACGAGGGCTGAGCGTGGTCCGGCGCGTTAACAGCCCGTGACAGGGTGCTGGGGTGACAGAGGCCACACGGACCTGTGCGATATTTCAGAGGGGGGGGTCGATACGAGCGGAGTTACTCTGGGTCTGGGTCTCCCCAAAATCTCGTGTGTGGGGCGTGAGCATCACCGTCTGTGGTCGCCGTGCAAAACTCGCCCTGAGAGACCCCGATGGGGCCGGGGGCTCCGTTTTAAACCTTTCCAGCCTCGGCTGCTCCTGCAGCGATGGGGCTGGTGCTGCGGCTGCCTGCGGGACGGCAGCTCCATCTCGTCCCCCCTGGAGCTGTAGCATCCTCCTGTGCCGCTGCAGCCCCCCCGCAGGCTTCTGCCCCTTCCACTGCCCCGAGGTGAAGCTCCAGCACGGGCTGGTTGCGCTCCCTCAGCTCCAGCATCTCCAACTCGATGCCCCATCACGTGAACCTGGAGGGGGGGGAACAGAGCTCTGGGCACGACCAGCACAAGGCCGAGCTCCCCAGCAAAGTCCAGCAGCAACGGGGTCACCAGCTGTGGGACTGGGCAACCAGCGCCTCTGCCCCGTTGGGAAACTGGGGGAGGGGTTGTTGTGTTTTGTTGTTTTTTTTTTTTAATCCCCATTTTGGCCTGAAATGTGGTGTCAGGAGCCTGGCTGATATATGCTGCAAAAAAAGGGGTTGGCAGCGCCGGTATTCTTTATTTTGACAGGGCAATGAAAGTGTTATGTAGTCGTGACGCCTCCCTGCTGCTCCACCCCCCTCGGCCTTTATCAACCTGAAAGAGCCCAGGATCCTATTTATAACCTAACCTGAATTGTGCAATGCATGGGGAAGGGGCCACAAAGAGCAATGATTTATGAACGCAGAAAAAACAATGCAGACCCTCCACGCTCTCCCCCAGTCCGGCAGTGAGACCCCATCACCCAGCCCCAGCGCTGCGGGGACGAGCCCTGGGGGGGGGTGGGGGTGGGTTGAAATGCCCCCGCTTGGCTTCCACAAGGTGAAAGCAGCCCCTGGGTTTGTTTTTTGGGTTGGAGATGGGAAGCTGAAGCTTCCCGGGCACCTGATACCCCCCCTCCAGGCACTATAGCTGCTGTAAGGACCGAGCCTGCCCTGCCCGGCCATCGCGGGTGGGTTGTGTTGAGCATCTCGAGGGTGTTTGTACCCCACGTTGCCTCCTGGAGCTCTCCCGCGACGCTGCGCACCTCGAGACGTCCACGGGCCTCTTTTCTAAAATTACTGAATAGGTTTTAAACGAATGACTCGGCTAAAAAGCGCTTTCCGCTCGCGCGTCGGGAGCGCTGACAGATTGCAAAGCCCCTCGTTACGGCGCGGGGGGAAGGGGAGGGATGACAGCGAAGCTTCTCTCGCCAAGGTCAAACCACTTCCATCCCTCACCCTCGCTTCTCTAATAACGTCGTCAATGAGCGGCGGCATCGGCAGCTCCGGGGGGGGAGGAAACCCGCCGGGAAGCACCGGCAGGCGCGGACACCCCCGGCTTGGCTCCGTGGGTCGGGGGGTGGCTGGCTGTTCCCTGCTCGATACCCACCGTCATCAATGGCAACGAAGCTTTTCGATAGGTTTTTACATCTGTCAGCAGTTCGGAGGAGAGGGTCCGGGCTGCCCCTCGTCGCGCTGGGGTCTGGGGGGGTTCCCTGTGCCACCTGCGCTCCCGTACCCCAGCGCTCCGTTCCTATTTTCCCCTTTTTCGGACAAAAACCGGGGAGCAGGCAGGGCAGGGGTGGTGACGCCGGTGCCATCGATGGGCCTCTCGCCCCTCGTGTGTTTGTCAGGTTATGGCTGATGACATCTGAATCTGGCGTTTGGAATACCTCCCTTCTGAGCTGTGACACATTGATGGCTGAAGCAACCCAGCAGGGTTTTGACTTTCCCTGCCTAATTACTGCCAGATTGCTCGGCCCCTTCCCCGCGCTCCCCGGGGCCGTGGCTGCACGCGTGGGGAGCCGGGCAGGGGCGGCCTGGGCTGCCTGGGCTCTCCTGGGCTTGGGAAAACTCAGCTTTGCTGGGACCAGGCTCTGCTGAGAAAGATGCAGCTCCAGAATGAGCCTCAATTAGCGATTTCCAGCGCAAAAGTGTCTGGAAGTTGAGCGGAGCAGCACTGAGTGTTTCATTCAGGCTGTTCCCGGCTGGCGGGGGTCTCCTCCATCCCCCCGCGGCCGGATGGTGGGCTGGGGGTTGATGTCCTGGGTACCACCACCCACCGGTGTCCGTCCAGGGTTCCCCCGCTCCCACCACAACCCCCGTGCAGCGGTTTCACGCTGAAGAGCTTAACGAGGGTGTTTCTTCTATCTTAACTAATTTATTCCTGTATACATCGAGGTCAGCCAGGGTGCAGGGCGCTTCAACCAGAGTGAGAAAAGCTCTTGACAACGGAGATCTTGCTCTGTTTTCCATCAAGCGTCAGCCCCGCTGCCATCAGCCTTCTCCTTTGGTGTCGGAGCCGAGCCGCCGGCCGGGGACGCGGCACCTCCCTGTCGCTGGATTCACCGGGGAATGATGGTGGGGACCTGCGTGTGCCGCGGCCACGTTACGGCCGAGTTTGGTCTATGCTTGTGCGAGCAGAACCGTGGGAGAGGGCCGGACACGGCGCTGCGAGGCCGGTGCCGCGACCGCTCGAGGTGCCGGCTCCCGGGCTGCGGTGAGCCACGGCACCGCCGGGACTGCCCGGAGCTGAGGGGGAGAAAATAATAGTAAAGAGATTTTTACGAGGCAGCTGCTTGCAGAGGCTTGTTGTGGGAAAAGCAGATCCAGGTGCTGGACTCAACCAAGCATGAAAAATAGCAGAGGGGAAGGGCTGTGGGGAAGGGCGAGAGCTGCTGCGGGCGCCCGGCTTTTACTGCGCAGCGGGGACCGAGACGGTCATCCCGTGTCCCCAGATATTGGGGACAGGAGGAGTCAAACCAGCTGGAGAGGAGGGATGGGGTTGGATGGCCGGGAGACCCCGGGGATGTGAGGAAGCGATGGAGCCGCAGGGACACGGCCCCTCCGTGCCGGCCGAGCTGCCCCGGCGCATTCCTCCCTCCCCCCTTCGCACACTCGTACGAATGGGTGTTTGACCCCACTCGCCCTCGCTGCCCTGCACAGGGGACAGAGGCCGGAGGGCCCGCATCGGCCTTCTGAGGTACCTCCCAGTGTTCCTTCAGCTGGGAGCAGGCCTGCGCCTTCCCCTCCCTCGAGCCGGTGTGAAGCTGTCGGATGGTAAATGCCGCCGTGCCGGGTGTCGGACCAGCGATCGCCTCCTCAGCCGCCTTCTGCTTCTCCCACAGCCTCAACTCAGAAGAAAAGCCTCGTCTCAGTGGGTTCATGAGTAAGAAGGACTAAATCTGGACTTGCATAAGCCTGGAAATAGTCATAAGATTGGTGCTTTGTCCTAAATTCAAACAGCACCGGTAGTGGTATGAATCAGTGGTTGGCGGTTGGACTAGATGTTCTTCAAGGCCCTTTCCAACCTAGATGATTCTGTGAAATCCACCCTAGACCCATGGCTTTCTTCTTCCAAACCTGAACCAATTCTGAGGCCCAGAGCTGTAGAACCTTCAGATTTAAGACTTGTTTCATCAAAACACTCTTCTTTCCTGGTTTCTGGAGGTCAGCAGGCACCTCCACGATGTGTTTGAAGTCCTCCCACCTAACCAAAAGAATTGCAGAAAGTCTAGAGGTTCCTCAACGGAGATGTTCAAACTGTCTGTAACAAGGCCCGCCCGGAGTTCATGTTTCATTGCGGGTTGATTTATCATCTCTTGAGTTAATTATTGACCTTAGCTTTGCCTTGGTCAATATTTACCTCCCCAGGTCAATAAATCTTGACGTTCACCTCAACAGAAGTCAATATCTCCTTAGTGTTTATCTATTCCTTCTGTTGCTAATTTTGCTGAAAGCTTTTATTTATTCTTATAAAAGCGTGCTCGCTTGGCTCAAGACCCACTTGGAGAGGAGAAACCTTTGTATAACCACTAGGGACAAAGCCTTTGCTTCTCTACGATGGCTCCTGTGGAACATCATGGACACAAACCCTGGGTGGCATCGCTCCAGCCCAGGCAGGACACTGATTTCTTTCATCCAGCTGATGAGATCTGGCCAATTTTCAATCATCAGCCATGATGGCTTTTCTGATGGAGCCGGCAGCTTTGCTGGGACCACAGCCTGGCTGCTGAGAAGTCGTGTTCCTACCAGCCCAGCTTGGAGCTGGTCAGATATTGGGGCAGGAGGAAGAAGAATCGCAGCTTATCCTCAAATGCTGATGGAAAGGTAGGCCAACTCTTGCGGATGTCATCCCTGCTTTGCTGCTTGGCCCTTGGGCTTCGCAGGCAGCGTGTGGGTGCCGTTCTCATGACCTGACCCTGCTCCGAAGGGAGGAGACCCACCTGTGAAAGGGATGGCTGAGGGTGTCGTGATTTCTGTGGTCTGAATAATCCTCCCCTCTGAGTACAGTGGCACCGGGGTCTAAATTGTTCCCCTCTCCTGTCTGCGGAGGCAGGACCGGCTCATCGTTCCCTCAGCCTTGGCCACCGCAGGGGTCTGGGGGGGTCCCCCCAGGCGACGCCTCTGCCCCAGGAGCTTGCCCTTCCCTTCTTTCCATTAAATAGAGTTAGATTAATTGCTGGCGGGTCTATATGCCCCTATCCCCTCTCCTTTTGATTACCCCATGACAGAGATTAATTGGAGTTGCTGTAGGAGGCTGCGGGCGTGGGGAGGGTGCGAGAAGCACTTTTGAGGTTGGTGTGAGTGGGTGACGTACAGCACCGGGAGCCCGAACGCCTCTTGTGAGCTCCAGCTGTGCCCTGGCCGAGTGTCCCGGCCACCCTCAGCAGAAAAGCTCAGAAACCCACAGAGGCACAAACCATGAACCTGTAGCTCCTGGGAATCCTTATCCACACCTCACCATCACCTCCTGTACCGATTTTCCACCGTCCCAGCCCAAAGCTCAGCCCTTTTTTAGCCAGAGCGAGTACCAGGGACCCTGACCGGGATGAAATTTCTGTTTCAACGGTGCAGAGCGGCGGCGGGGATGTGAGCGGGGTCTTCCCGTACCGAGGGCTGGTGGTGGGACCCCTTGGCTGGAGGTGGGAGCTGCCTCCCAGCAGCGTGCGGCTGAGGACACGCCGTTTCACGGATTCTCCTCTTTTATCCCCAACACCATCCGCCGAGTCTGGGCTCCTGGGTCTGGGGCAACCTCTGCTAAACGCTGGATTGTGTAACACTGGATATGGCCAGAGGTTTTGTCTTAGGATCATCCAGTTTGGGTATAAATCTTTGCTCCTTGACTCTCGTCGCATGTCCCCTTGCCCACCAGGACCCCCCAACATAATCCCTAATCTCTCTCCCTCTGTGAGGAGGAGAGGGGAATAACCTCCATCTCTGTGCTCCTGCCTCGAACTTTTAATATTTTAATTGAGTGAATTGACCTGGAGTAGTCTATTGAACTCTGCCTGACCTTTTAAATAACAGGTCAAGGATTTAGCTTTGCAGCGCTGACCTCTTCCCTTATCTGCTAATACTGCTCCTCTCTCAATTAGCTGCTGTCCCCCCGACCCGGTGAAGTTGGAACCACTTCGCAGGCGTCAGCGTGGCCTCCTCCACGCACGAGTGGGTAACGGCGCCCAGCGCCCGCCTCCGTGGCTCTGAAATGGAGCTCATTGATGCTCCCTTGGGGTTTGCTGTCACTGTCCTGCAGCGTCCTCCCTCAGGGACGGGCCTCCAGGCTGGGATGTCCATCAGCACCCAACGAAAGCTTCAACCTCGTCTTTTATTGATCAGGAGAAGGGATCAAGGCAGAGGGAAAAGCTGCTATGGGGGTTCTGCAGCAGCTCCAGCCTCCTCAGCCACGTTGAGGACACCACAAGGGCGCTTTTCTTATTTCCCTGGACGTCACAGGTCATCAAGAGGAACAGCTTGAGATCCCACCTGCCCTGGTGACTCCTTTGGACCAGCTTGAGCTGCTGCTGTGGCCCAGCCAGAAGGTTCTTCCCAAGGACAATAGTGGAAGACGCTGTGCTGGGAGAGTCGTGTCATGCCGAGGGTTGTAAAAGAAGATTTTTTTTGGCGTTGCGGATGGACATGGGGACCATCCACAATCACATTGGCTCGAACAAGAGGCCCCATGTCACGAGCCACCCTTGCCCATCCAACTCAGCTGCCTTGTCCACCTCGGCGAGGCGGCCGGTGCCTTCGCAGGGAGCATCATTTAACTTTTATGGGGATCTGAGGGGGCCGGCGAACAAATGCAAAGATTTGTAAACCCATAAAACTCTGCCTGGTCCAATTTTATCTCCGCAAGAGCCCGGTTTGGAGAGCAGCCCTGGGTTACCCAGCCCTGTTAAATTAGCGCTGGGCTCTGCATTCCAGAGTATAAATATCTGCCATTGTAGTGCTGAGGAATGCAAGCGCGTTGGAGTCTAAAATTAAAGAGCTGGGACGAAGGCATCTCGGGTTACCAGAAACAAGACTCCATTGTGCTCCCGTTGGGGCTTCGCCTTGGTGCAGGGAAGTGGACTGTGAGTGTTTAGAAACTGCCTGGGTTAAATGCAAGGGGCAAACTAGCCTTTAATTACAAAATTTTGATACGTATCTTAAGTTAAACCCCGGCGACTGCCGCTCCAGAGGGGAGGGTGCCCCGCCAGGCCCCGGGTACAATGTGTGGAGGATTCTCCGGGGTTTTGCAGCTTTTTCCAGGGGTTTTTCTATCATCCGTGCGGGATGTTCTGCTGGCCCGGCCTCTTCTTCCGCCCGGCTCTCCGCATCTTTAAGCACGCGCTTAAATGAAGCTCCTCTGAGACGGAGGGTCAGCGTTAACTCACAGCCTGTGCCTGTGTTGCAGGGAGGAACGTGCTGCCCGACCCCCTCCCTGTGCTTGGCCCCATCCCTGCCCACCCTTAAAAGCAGCCGTTGCTCACGTCGCTCCGCTCTGTTGAACACGCGTAGCCAGAGATGCCCGGCTGATGTTTACTGGCAATGAGGCCACTTGCCCAGAGGAATTTCTGGCCCCTGGGAAAAAAAAAAATGGTGCAGGGGAAATTAGTGTATTTAAAAAAAAAAAAAAGATACTATATATTCCTCAAAGAGTGAAAAATGGGTCAGGGTGGGATTGTGCTGAGGTTGCGCCGGGGGTTGTTTGACCTCCCGGGTTTCCCTGTGCTACGGCAGCACCAGGGAAACCCCCGTCCCGGTGAGTCCTGCCCGGCAGCTCCACGGGACCAAACCCCCCAGGAGAAACTCTCCCCGTTTCTCACTTCAAACGCAAATGTCTCTTGGGGTGAAGATAAGCAACAAGGTTAGAAAGAAGACAGGAGTCAGATGGAGCAGAAGCAGCCAAGAGTTGCTTGTTATCTGCTGTTTTGCTCCGCTGCGTCTGCTTAGGGTGCAGCTCTTCACAAGGGGGTTGATTCTGAGCGTTGCTTCCCTGCTCCTTCTTGGTTTTCCACTCCTGGTTCCTACTCCCGAGCTGGCGCAGGGGACACGCAGCTCGCTGGGACGCTGGATTGGTCCTGGGACGTCGCGGGATCCGCCCTGCCTTGGGTGGGCGCTTCATTCCACCTCTTGCCCCCAAACCCTGGCAGTTGTGGGCAGCCTGGATGGGGGCTGCGGCGGCCAACCTTGGATCCCCCTTTGCAAAGGGCCCAGCAGCCTCCTTTCAATCCCACCCCGCGAGCGTGGGCTTTGTGGTTTGAGACCCGAACGCCCGCGCGGCGAGCGCGCCGCTCGTGACGCAGAAAAAACACAGAAACCTCAGTAAATATGGAGCTGTTTCCTGTTGCCGTCGCCGTGTCCCCTGAGCAATCAATTTATGGCCCCTAAAGCTCCTCTAAGTGGATTTAGCCTCTCAAGATAAATCTTTTCCCTTTGTGCACGCAGAGCGCGGCCCTGGTTCTGTGGCCGCCGTTGCTAAATCGGGTGTTTGGGGGGATTAAACCCCGCGGCCAAACCCGGCACCGGTGGCAGCGGCCGCTCTGCTGGGTCCGTGACGGCAGCTCGTCCCCAAATCGTTCTCATAGCCATGGGACTTTTTTTAATTAAGGGGAAGTGTTTGCCCTGGGGTAAGATCTTAGGGCTGAATTACGATTTTCCTTACACAAATGGACTAAACAAAGAGCTCCTGGAAGTCCTCTCCCGCTCCCCTCCGCCGCCTCGCAGCAGAGATAAGCCCACGAGGACCCTCCTCGGGATGAACCGGGATCCTCGAGCCACCGTGTTTATTCCCAGGAGCTGCTTTAAGTAAATAAAGCTGCTAATGGACCCTCTGCCTTCTCCATCTTCGCACAGTTTGGTGCGAACGGGGGTCCCGGTGCTGGGGGGGATGCTCTGGGGCTCGGGGCTCGCCCGTCGTGCCGCTCCCCTCCTGCAGAGCGAGGACCACTGCCCTTCCCCGTCGCGGTGGGGAGCAAAGCTGCCAGTCCGGGGTTATTTATTTCCTCCCTGCCACGGTGAAAGGGAAGGGAACTGAGGCAGCTTCACCTCTCGCCAGAGAGGAGGAGCCGGGTTTAATTGCAAACGGGAGCGGGGATGCTCGGGACGGGGGACGCTCCCCAGCCCCCGGCTCCAGCCTTCTGCTTGCGCTGGCCTGGAAAAAGCCCTATTAGCTACACGAATTTTAAGCACAACCAGATGTGGGAGATGAAGCTGTTAAACTCCTTTTGTGCTCTCGGTGGAGGCTGACGAGGGGGGTCCCGGGCCCCCGCACCTCCCCGTGCCCCCTCTACTGCAATTACTGAAACCAGAGGCTTCACTCAGGCTGGGGAGGGGACGTTGCCGCTCAAATATTTCAGATGCGACAGTTCGGGGAGTCTCTCGTTGCTAAAACCAAGACTAAGGCCTCTGCCACAAGCTCCTTCCCCAATTTCTGCTTATTTACAAGCGTCGTCTCCTCCAGAAATCAGCGCAAGCTCTTTGTAAAACAGGAGACCCGTTTCCAAGAGGCAAACTGGAGGTTGAAGGACTTTGCTTTCCAAAAGCACATGAGAACTCAGCAGAAATTGTCCCCCTTAGGAGTTGGTCTTGTCACCGGGAGCAGGTATCCCCAAATCCCGGGAGAGAGCACGAGCAGCGAGGATCCAGCAGCCCCGCCGCCAATAAATCAGCAGCTCTCTGTAATTTTATGTAACGTTAATAAATCAGACAAATGAAAATAGCTCGAGCCTTGTAAGGCATAAATCAACCTTCCGCTCTGGCATGGTGCTTTAAAATAATTTGTAGATTGATGGTTGTCTAGCTGAATGAGGGAGTTGGGGGCCTGGGAAGATTTTTAATGACCGCTGTGGTGCAATGTCTCCCCGGGCAGAGTCCCAGCTCCTCCCCTGTTCCCAGTTTGCCAGAAGCGGCTCCGAGGGAGCTGGGGGCTGGCTGCAGCGCGGGGAGCTGGGGGAGAGCTCCGAGCCGGCCCCACAGCCCGGGGAGCCGGGGTGCCCCTCACCTTGGGTGCCCTTTGCTGGGATGAAGCTGAGGTGCCCAGGCTCTGGGTGTAAACTGGGTGGGACTGGGTCACCTTCCTCCCGCCGGGCTCGGGGCGGCATCGCCGCCAGCGCAGGATCCACGGCTCATCACAGATGGTTTCGGGGGGTTTGGGCTGGAGTGCAAGGGACCCCCCAGACCTGCTTCCAAAAAGCCCCCCCTGCCCTCCCCCACGCTCAAAGCGGCCACTCTGGGGACTTCGCCGGCTCTGGCAAAGCAAGAACCTCACTCTTGCCTTAGCAGCCATCCCAGGAGAGCGCTGGCATCAAAAAGGGGAAAATATTCTCTTTTTTTGGTTTGTTTCCGTTACCCATTTCTATCCTGGTTTCAATTTCTGGGCGCCGCGCTGCTGTGCTCCCCACCCAGGCAGGTCCCTTGGGGTTCGGGGCCGGTGCCGTGAGTGTTAGCGTGGGGTGGGGGCTCCCGGCTCTATCCCCGTCCTTGCTGCTTGCCGGTGGGCAATAGTTTAACGCTTCTTGGCCTCATTTTCCCCATCTGTGCACTGAAAATAATATTCCTTCCTCGGGGCACTGACTCCATTAACTGCCATTTGCAATTAGACCCGACCTATACCCAGGCTCTGTAACTGGTTATACTGGCACAACTGGTATCCTTCACCCGCGTTCGCACGCTTGATGCTCGCCACCAGACCCCGCTGGATGACACTGGTGGATCTCCCAAAGCTGCCGGGATCCGTGCGGGTCCCCGACGGTGCTGGGACCCAGCTGCTTTTCGCAGACACCAGCAGAAATTCCCTCTCCCCGCCACGGACCCCTCGGCTCTCGCCCCTCCAACCGCCTCAGCCCCGGGAGGGCTCGAGCGCAGGGTTTGCGGGGGTTTCTGCGTGTTTTACTGCTCTTGGAGGTGTGAAGAGTTAAGTGCTCGGCCGGAGGGCGGCAGGTCGGGGTAATTGCTCCCTGACACGAAGGCAACGTGTTCCGGCAGGATAATCCGCTCTGCCCGCGGGTTTTATTCTTGTGCACGGGGCTTCCAGTGGGACCCCGGGCCCGAGACCCCCCGGGAGCAGCGGCGTGTTTCCCAGCCAGCCCGGAGAGGGGTCCCCTTTGCTGAAGAGCAGCCGGTTTCTCGGGGTCCCCGCGGCTTTGACGCAGAGCCCAACCCCGAGCCCAGCGCAGAGGCAACGCTCGGCCTGCGAAGCGGGGCCGGGGGGAAAAATCTCCCCGTAGCTCTTCATCCCGGTGTGATGATTCACAGGGATGCGGCTGCCAGCGCCGCGGGGTCCTGAGCTCTCAGTCTGCTCGTTCTGAAGAACTGAAACGAGCCGTTCCCCAAAACGGAGCGTTGAGGCGGGTCCTGGGCCGGGCTCACATCTCGGGCATCTCCAGCCAAAGGGGATCTAAACCCCGTCCCACCACCCGGGGATGAGCCAGGAGCAGTTCAGCTCACCCTCTCACCCATTCACGGCCAGATTTTAAACCCTTTGTAGTGGGAATTTATAGCTCTTCCCAATCCCTTGGGAACGGGGACATTAAATAATTAGAGGCCTCTTCAATTAATGCCTCTCGCTCGGTGTCGGGCACTTCGAGTGCCTCGGCCCCGCTCTCGGCACAGCTGCTCCCGCCGAGGGAAGGACAAACCGAAGCGTGGAGATGTCACCCCTCCGTGAACCGGCAGAAAATATCAGGCATCACATGGCCCGCAGCCCTCGGATTATCATATTTTGTCGTTAAACCCTAATGTGAGCTGTGGAATGCCAGCTTCCCTGTGGGAGAAGAGAAACCCCAGTGTTTTTAAGAAGAAGGGTGTCAGCACGGATTTTTGCTGATGGTTTCTATTGCTGATCAAACAGAGAAATAATTAACGAATTTGGACTTTTGATTAGGAGTTTATTTTTTAAAGGAATCATGGGGAGTGATTAGTGAAAATAAATTGCGTGACCCCGCCGTTCCCATCCAGCGTTTCCTTGGCTAATGAGGTGAGTTTGAACTCTGCAAGCAGGGCTAGAAATCCGGCTTCCCAGTTTAATAAAAGGCAGCTTATACCTAGTGAAACCGGAACCACAGTAAATGTCAGGCTCATTTTATAGCTTGCTAGGATTAGCGTCGTTAGATACTGTTTTCGGGACAGCAGCGCCCAGATGCCGCAGCCAAAGTCACGGTCCTGAGGTGCTGGGAAGTCCCGGCCCCGGAGGACCCGCGGCTGGAGGCTGATGGGTGACTGCGGCCGAATTAACCGACGTGGCCAGGGGATGCTTGGCATCGGCCCCACAAGCTGCCTCCCAGCAGCATCTTCACGGGATCCTGGGTGAGACGGCGCCAAGCAACCCACGCTTGATCCCGTTCGGCAAACATCCAGCCCTGTTCGGCATCTCCCCACCTGAATCGCCGTGCACCGGCCCCGAGCCCTGGGCCTTTCCCCTCGTCCCCGGGAGCCTTTTGGCTCTCCGATCGGGCCACGGTGAAATGAAGCCTGTGGTCGGTGCTGCCCCATGCCCCGGTGTTGGGGGGAGCACCGCAGCGTCCCCCCGCGCCGCAGGGAGGGGATGTGGGTGAGATTCGGGCAGGGAGGGGGGTAAACGCGGCGTTTTCATCCCAGCAGCTGCTCCCCAGACCTGCGCGGAGCTTCGTCGGGCGCCAAACGGGGACGGTAGAGCCCCGAGAGCGCCGGGACGGGGAGGCTCAGCCGGAGCTGCCCTCGGTTGCCAACCTGGGCCACCGGGCGTGTGCTGCGGGTCGTGGCTCACATGTGGGCAGGTTTTTGGTCACACAAACAACTCATTCCTGGTGCTGTCATTTGGGCTGCTCCCTCCGCGGGTGAGTGAAGACAAGGGACCCGTCCAGGCACCCCTCTGGGACTCGGAGCTGAGTTTATTCCTTTTCCTGTTGAATGTAGAAAAGCCCTGGATGTTCCTCCCGGAGCAGCACCGGGTTTCCAGGAAAAACCGACGGTGGGTGCAGCGGTGGGCGGTGGTCCTGGTGGGGGGCAGGTTTTTTTGGCATTTTCCCTCGATAAAAGAATTTAGTGGTGGAGATAAAATGGGAACCTCCAACACACGGCAGTTTTCTACCAAAATGGGAAGAGCGAGAAGCCCCTGCCAGGTCTCCGAGCAGCTTCTGCAGGAGGCTGTGACACGTAATCCCCCTCCCAAAGCCGAGCCGGAGAAGAACTGAGCCTCCAGTGTTTGAGTGCCACGTCCACGCGCGCTCCCGGCGCTGAGCGGGGCTCGGCGCGTGTTAAATAACGGCTTCTTCTTTGTCCCACCCAAATGAAAAAGCACAATGGGGCATTGTTGCAGCTGGAGGATTTTTTTTTTTTTTCCCCCCTGCATGTAAATAAGCCACACTAAGAGAATTCAAGGTGGGAGCGAAGCGCGCTCACAGATGGGGCGACGCGGGGAAGCGGCAGCCGGGAAAATACGGACGAGCTGCCAGAGCTGGTCTCCGTGGGAGAACTGCAATTAGTGAAATTGCGTCAAATCGCTCAGGCCGAGACGAGGCCCTTTCTGGAACCGTCCCTGCAAACGTCCCGCTTTGTGCCCCCAGCCAGCGGTGCCTGGAAACGCTCCCGTCACGGGGCTGGGGGGAGGATGAGCGCCGCGGGAAGATGGGGCGCGGCCCCCCCCCATCCTCCGCTCCATCCCCCATCCCATCCCTTCCCTTCCCCGCGCTCTGCCTAAAATCTCTCAGCTTAAAATCTGATTAATTAGTCCCTTTCCCAGGCCGGCCGGAGGACCGCGGGCGGGTTAAAACAAACAGCGGTTGGGTTTCGGTGTGGAGCTGCAGGGGGGGTCAGGGGGGGTGCAGGTGAAGGCTGCCGGCAGCTCTAAGACCCACCCGAGACCAGGCAACGCTCGCCTGCTCCCGAAGAGAAAAAAAAAAAAGTGTCATAATCCCTGAGGGGTATGACACAACGTCGGGGCGAGGGAAATAACGCCGTGATGCGATTACGGCGGGGCAGAGCTGAGCTGGTTAAACCAAACGAAACGGGGGGGTCGGGGAGCGGAGGCGAGGCGGTTGTGGGGTGTTCTTGGTGCAAACCAACCCCCAAAAAGGTGAATTTTGGGGCCTGGAGAAGGGAGTGTGTCCCCCGCAGCTCCAGCCCGGCTGGTCCCGGGGCTGAGCAGAGACCAGGCGGGGCCGGAGAGATTTCGGTGGGGTGGAAAATGCCTTAATAAAGGGGTTGTCCTGTGGGCCCCTCCCGCTGACACAGTATCCTTGGGGCAACTGTTTTATTTTTGCACGGTAAACTAATAGTAGGAAAGTATTCCAGGTATTCGGGATTCCTCCGAGCGCAGCTGAGGACCCAGCCCAGGGCTCCCCCCCGGCTGCAGCTGGGTCCTGGGGGTGTGGGCAGGGCCGGAGTTGGGGTACAGGGGTCAGGGGTCGGGGGTCAGGGGGTGTTGGAGGCTGGTGTAGAGGGGGGCAGGGGTACAGGGGGCTGGGGTGGGTGTGAGGGTGCCAGGGGCACATGGGTGCTGGGGTGCAGGGCGTCGGGGTGTGTGGGTGCTGGGATGTGGGGGTGCAGGGGGTCAGGGGGCACTGGGATGTGGAGGTACCGGGATGTGGGGGTGCAGGGGGTCAGGGCACACGGGTGCTGGGATGTGGGGGTGCAGGGGGTTGGGGTATTTGGGTGCTGGGATGCGGAGGTCGGGGTGCACTGGGATGTGGGGGTACCGGGATGTGGGGGTGCAGGGGGTCAGGGTGCACTGGGATGTGGGGGTGCAGGAGGTCGGGGCACACCGGGATGTGGGGGTACCGGGATGTGGGGGTGCAGGGGGTCAGGGTGCACTGGGATGTGGGGGTGCAGGAGGTCGGGGCACACCGGGATGCGGGGGTCCCGGGATGCGGGGGGGCAGGGGCTCGGGGTGCCGGGCTCCTCCCCTGCCCGCACCCCCGCTCTGCCTTTGTGCGGGGCCGGCGCGGGCCGGGGGGCAGCGGGGCCGCAGCGGCTCCCGGCCGGGCCCCAGCCCCCCCCCCCCGCAGCGGGGCCGCTCCCGCCTCCCCCCGCCCCCCCGCCCCGCTCCGCCCCGCCCCGCCGCGGGGGCGGGCCCGTGGGCGGCGGGTGGGGGCCGGACCCCGGCCCCGGCCCCGGCCCCAGCCCCAGCGCCGGCCCCAGCCCCCGCCGCCCGCGGGCCGCCCCGCATTGTCCGGGGGCAGCGGCAGGATGCGGGGCCCCGCTCGGCCGCCCGCTGCCGGGCTGCGCTAGGGCCCGCCGGCATGAGGAGGTGAGTGGGGGGGCCGGGGGGGGGCGCGGGCGGGGGGGGGGCGGCCCCCCCCGCGCTGCCGGGGGTCCCCCGCTCCCGGCGGAGGCGGCTGCCGCCCGCCCCGCACCCGCCGAGCCCCGGTTTTGGGGAGAAAACAGGCGGATTGCGGGCACAGCGGAGGGGGGGGGGTGTGGAGGGCGGGGGGCGGGGGGGGGCTGGTGCTCCCGGTAACCCAACCCCTCCCTGGGGTCGGGGCATTCCCCCCCCCCGCCCTTTCCCCTCCCTCCCTTCCCCAAAAAGGGTGCAGGGGGCTCCGGGCAAAGGTGACATGAGCCCGCCGCGGGGGGGGCGCAGCGGGCAGCCCCGGGGGTGCCCGGCCCCCGCCGCTCCCTGGAGGGGTGCACACGGTGGGGGGGACCGTCCGTCCATCCGTCCATCCATCCATCCATCCGTCCATCCATCCATCCATCCAACCATCCATCCATCCATCCACCCCTCCCTCCACCCACCCACCCGTCCATCCGTCTGTCCATCCCTCCATCCGCTCATCCATCCGTCCGTCCGTCCGTCCGTCCGTCCGTCCGTCCATCGCCCAGGAACAATGCTCGCTCCCCTCGGCCGCTGTCGCACGTCAAGCGCACGCCGGAGCGCTCGTCTTCAAAACAGTCCTGGCGTTGAGGAGCGGATGGCGATTTTTAATTAAGGAGCTTTGCCTGAAAGGTCCCTTTTATTTTATTTTATTTTTCCCACTTGGGGGACAAAAGACACTTAGGAAAAAAAAAAAAACAAAAACAAAACCCAGAAAGGTTTGAAAATAGGTTTATACTGCGTCTTCCAGCAGAAATCCTCCTGGTTTCGGGGGCACCGTGCGCTGGGTCGCACCGTGCCCGGTTTCACTCCGGGATCACCAAAACGAACGTGATCGTTAACTGGGTCCCGCTTTGGGGACAAACAGATTTCCGGGGTGCGAGTGAGCTGAACCGACGTCGTAGGAGAACCGGGGCGCGCGCGGCGTTTAGTTCGAGCGCTGGTGGAGGGTGCGTGAGCACAATGCGAAGGGCTCGGGGTTGATTTAGTGGTTCCGTGCGTGGGAATCGCGGGGGGGGGTTTCTCCCGGGTTTCCCCCCCAGCGCCCTCCCCGCCGGCCGGGAGCTGCCCGGGTCCTGCTCCGGCGCGTGGCCGGCGATGACAGGGCGCCGGGTTTGTCCTTCCGAGATGCCAGCGTGTGGCTCCGGCGCCTGTTTGTTCTTAGAGGTGGTTCTGAATTAAACATTTCTGCGGGGTCTGAGGCCCAGGAGTTGTTTATCACATTAAACATTTGTTTTAGCTCTCTTTAGCAGAAGTGTGTTGACATTTTCTCTTGGGGGACTGCCGGGGATAATGAATGGCACGTACTGTATTGTGTTCCTCGGAAAGCCGCGGGATCCTGCGATAACATAAACACCCTGGGCTGAATTCATCCCAGATCTGAGAGGAGTGGGCGCCGTGTTTACATCAGTGCTGGTCCCGAGCCGCAGCTCCCATTTAAAGTTTATTATTGATTATGAAAACCTCCCTGTTGTTCATACTTGTCAGATTTTTTTTTTTTTGGTCATTTTCTCGCTGACAGCTGCAGTTTCCCTCCCTGATCCGTGTCGTAGCTGCAAAGCTTTTGCAGAGCAGAAGGAGCGAGCCGGGTGGGTTTCGGGGCTGTTCGGCCCGGGGAGGAGCAGCCGCGGGCTCTCCCCGCTCACAATTCGTTTTCTCTGGAGCGGGGAAGGGTTTCGCCGCCGCCTTTGTTCTCCCGCGGAGCCCCCGCCGCATTCTTCCCTTTTGCCATTATCATTTTGGTTAAACAGAAAGGCAAGTTGTGTACCATATGGATCATGTTAACAATTGCTTATCTGGAGCCGGTGTTTTCTCCTCCCTCCCTTTCCCCCGGCCTTTTTCTCCCTTCTGAGGTCGGGGTTGGGGCTTTAACAGCATCTTGGGGTTGGTGCCGGTTCGACGCGGTCTGTAACCCCCCAACCTCTCCTCCTGGGTCCCGTCGCAGTTAATTCCCCCGAGTTAAAACACAGAATAAACGCTGACAGATCTCCAAAGCGGCTTTCCCCGGGTGCTCTGAAGTACAGAACACGGTTGTGGAAGAAACCAGCCTGTCTGCCTTCGGAGATTCACGCCTCTGGCCAGCAACCGGCTTCTCCCCGGAGCAGCTGAGGCTCCGTTTGCCTTTATTTGGGGAGGAGGTCGATGTCCAGGAGACCATCCCGACGCTGCTTTGCGTGTTTGTACAGACTGATAGAAGCAGGGGCCGTGGTTTTCCCAAATCCCTCCTTCAGGCTGCTCCCGGACCGGTATCGCAGCGCCTGAGCAGCTGGGCTGAAAGTTGTGAGCCCTCACCCCGCGTCCGTCCTCCGCTCCGGGGGATTTCAGTAGCTGCTGGGAAAAAGGGGGAAAAAAAAAAAAAAGGGTTGTTATTTTTGGGTGCCCAAATACAGATGCGAGGGCCTAACCTTGGGCCAAGGGAGTGGCCATCAGGGCACTTAATTCACCTCCTCCTTCCCCCGCGGAAGAGGTAAACACAAAAGCCTCCGGAGCTTTCTCCGAGGCCGGGATCGGATCGGATCAGAGGGAATAAAACGATTCTGTGCGTCGCATCGTCCCCTCCGTAACGGCGGCATCTCTGGCGTCGTTAAAAAAATTCCTGGAAGGAGTCTGGCAGCGCGTGCCGTGTCTCACCGCCGTTTGCACGCGCTCGGGACTTTTATTCGTATTCGTTATTTTGGCATCCTCCTAGTCGAGGAGATATTCCTGAGGGTGGAAGTGCCACCTCCGGATTTTTCTGCAAACAGCCAAATATTTTCCTTTCTTCCTGTCTGCCTCTGCTTTTCTAACGGTTTGGGGGTTCTGCGCCTCCCCGCTTCCGTCCCTAGGGCTGGGAGGAGGCGGGTTGTGCGTGGGGAAGGAGGAATCCCTCCGTCCCAGCAGATGCGGGAGCACCGGCTTTGAGCGAGGATTCCTGAAGGGAATTTCCCGGCAGCTGACATGAATGCATCCAGAGAAGCGATAGCGACCCTCGCGCGACGCTGACCCTTGCGTTTGTGCCGTTGTAAACACTTTCCAGTGACGTTTTTGGAGCTCCGGCGGCTGGAAGCGGAGCTTCGCTCTGTGACAGGGGCTGGCGGGAGGCTCCTTTTGTCATCCCGGGGCAGATCCCGGCGCATCTGGTTAAATGTCAGCTGGAATTTTGCAGCGTGCAGGAAGGCCTGAGCCTCGCGACTCCCAGCATCGCGTTTGCTCGGCGCGTTCCCTTCCTCCCCCCAGCCCCGGGTGCTGGTGGGGCAGGTCCTTCTCTTGCAGCTTTTTCGGGAAATAAAAGTGTTTTTCTTCCTTTTGGGGTGTGGAGGGGCTGGTTAATGCACACGTTAGCAGCTCTGTGGGGCTTTGCCTCCAGAATGCTTGTCCCTGGTGTTGCTGGTGCTGGTGCTACTGGTGCTACTGGTGCTCGGTCGCTCACGTGTGTCATCAGGCATCCGGCCCTCTGGTCACAGGGGACACACGTGCTGGCGGTGGCACCCACCTCCTGATCGAAGGGAGCTCTTGGGACTGAACCAGACTTGGTTAGCGTTAAGCAGGAAAATTCCCATTGCTGGATCAGCAGCCAGGCAGAGAATAAACCAGTTCATCCCAGTGCCAGCCCGGGCAATTCCCAGTTCTGAAAGACAGTTTTTTCCTTCGCAAGGTTCTCCCGCCGCGAGTTCGTTGCCGTAATCACTTCTGGTATATTTTTCCTGTTGGATTTTCTTTTGGGCTTGGCTTGCTCCCGTGCTCCGGGGGGGTGAGGAGAGCTCTCCCCGCTTTCCTCCCTCGTGCTGCTGAGCCCTGAGCAGCATCGTGGTGCTTTTTCTGCTCTGTGAACCCCAGTTTCAATTTGCAGAGGATGCTGCTGCTGCTGCGGACGGGCCCGGGGTCGGCAGCGCCCCGGCAGCTCTGGGCTCGGGTCTCCTCTTAATGGGAGCAAGAGTTGAAAGTCAGCACCGGTTCTCCACAGCAAAGTTTATTTTGCTGTGTAACGAGGGTGTTGTAAAATCTCTCTCCTGGCCTTGTGGCCTGTCATCAGCTGAAGTTAATGTTGGTTAAATTGTACAGATCGCTAGCACAATTTTTCCTGCAGCGGTGCATGCCTCGGGTCGCTTATCAGCAACCCCTGATCTTTATGGGGGCCCTAATAAACCCAGCCAAGGCCTTGCCGATGCTGCTGACTTAGAGCTGAGAGCAGGGGAGGATGCAAATTAAAGGTTTTTCTTCCCGGCTCCTTTCTCCCGAGGACAGTCAACCCAATTGTGGAAAAATCAGGCGTGTTTGTTTAATGATAGTGATGCCGTCACGGCCAGTGTGCTGGTGGTGGTGCTCGGGGCCCCCGTCCTGGACCGGGATGTTGGGGTGGGATGTGGGGTGTGCTCCAGGGTGGGATGTGGGGTTACATTGCCGGGTGGGATGTGGGGTGTGCTCCAGGGTGGGATACTGGGGTGTGTTCCCGGGTGGGATGCTCAGCTGATGGAGGTGTGGTACCCAGGCGAGTGTTTTCCCCTCAATAGATGAAAGAGCCACTATTTTTTTTTTCTTTTTTCCCCCCAGAAAGTGAAAACTAATGTCAAGACAAATTGCACTTTAACCCACACTTGTCTTGCCTATAAAAAAACCCCTGAATAATAGCTGAATAAGTACCCCTCTCCCTGCCCCGGCCGCTCTCAGAAGAGGAGCCTGCTCCTCACAAAGAATTTGCTGTGTAAATAGAGGAGAGGTGCAGCAGCAGCACCGAGCTGGAGGGGACTCGTGGCATCAGGGGACGCTGGAGCCCGGGTCCTCTCCCTGAGATTAATCTTTCTCGGTGTTGCTTGAGGCCTGAGAGCAGCGGGACCGGCTGCTTTGTCTGCTGCCCCGGCCCTGCCGCGCCGAAGCGACGTTCCCGTCGGAGGCTGTTGCTTTCCTTTGGAAAGAGTCTCCAAAGCACTTGACTCCGCTCCCTCTGTCCTGCTGCCTCCCGGAGCGGGATAATGTGGGTGTAATTGATGGTGAGAGGACTAATGGCTGCAGAAATGTGTAATTAAAGGCCAGGGGTGACGTGCTGCGAGGCTGCGCTGCGCGCGGGAGGTTAGAGAGGTTGAGTGTGTTTTGAAGGGCTTGTCCTGCCGGGGGTGGGGGGGCTGCTCGCCCCGCTCGGGGTGTCCCACGTGCCCTGCCCCGGGTGTCATCATGGGGACGCAGGGCTCCCTCGCTGGCCCAGCCCCGCACGGGGAGGTGGCAGCGCCCTGCGGCAGCGTCCCCGCTCTGGGTGTGACCGGGGTTTCCTCCCCCCATGGCATTGCTGGAGCTGGGTCTGGAATCGGCAAATCCCGGGGACTGGCACCATCCTGCCCTCCCGACCCCCCGCGATATCCTCCTCCTCCTCCTCCTCCTCGCGAACGCTGAATCGGGCCACGTGTTGCAAACACAAATCTGCTGAAATGCCGACGTGCCGCGAGCAGGTCGGGCTTGGCCGGACCCGGCGGCCCCCGGCTGTGCCGCAGGGAGGGGATGGCGGCTCTGAGCCCGCACTCGCCCTCCTGGGAAGCCCCAGGGCTGCAGCCTGACCCCCTGGGTGACGGCGACGGGCAGGACGTTGTCCCCGGGATGGGTTTTTGGCAACCTGAGAACACACCGAGGTGCTGCCTGTGCCGCTGAGGGGGACGTGGTGACGCTTCTTCACGCTACGCTTTGCCGCTTCTTGGATAAAACAGGTTTTAGCAACTGCACTGAAGCACCAACAACATAAAAATAAACCGGGAGCTGGAGATTTGGAGATTTATTGGTGGTTTAAAAGATGCCTTTTGAGGCGTTGTTCCTATTTCCCCCCTTAGGCGCTGCGGATGCTGGGGGTCGGTGAGAGCAACATCTGTGCAGCGTGACCTGGGTGCTCGGCCACGGGCGCTGGCGGGCAGCACTCACAGAGTGAATATCTGCTGGTAGAAAGATATTTCTGTTTCCATTTTAATCGCCACCAACCCGAGCAGCGGGGCAGGGCCCAGCCATGGGGCCGAAGCTGCCGGTTCCGTCGCGGGGGTCACGGCGTGGCCGCTCAGCACGAGCCAGGTACGCGCTCCACAACAAACGTCGTTACGGCTCTGACCTTGGGCTGATCATACCCTCCTCCTACAAGGTGATTACTTTTTAATGAGTGGCTGCTGAAAAGAGAGGAAAATGAATTATTTCTGCTGTAGGAGTAGCTCTAGGAGACAGGAGCGGCGCTGCCCCGATCGATAGGCTCTCACGGGCTGCGCGGAGCCAGCCCGGCACCAAACTTCTCCCCGATTTCCCGGCGATGCCCGAGGGTGCTGCGAGGGGCTGGGGGTGAAGCACCTCCCCGGCGTGGAGCAGCTTTCAGCCATTGGGTTTATTCTGGACCCGTTACCCCTGGGAATTTTTGGACTGAATTCCCACCTTTTTATTCTTCAACCTGTTGTGGGTTTTTTTTTTTTTTTGAGCAGCAGCCTTGTCGTGGCAGGTTGATGCTTTGGCACCCTCTTCTATATATAAAAATAACTATAATTGGATTATAATAGCCACGTTTTGGTGCAAGCTCTCAGGGTGCAGAAGGTGGGAGCTGTAGGGGCGGCTGCCTGGGTCCCCAAAGTCAGAGTCTGTCCGTCCGTCCGTGCAAGCGCAGGCGTACGGCACAGGGGACCCGCAGCCTCGGGCCTGGATGGGGGCAGCAGTGTCAGCAAAGAAAGAAGCCAAAAAAAGGGAACTTCTGGAAAATCCATTAGTGAATGGAGTGCAGGAGGGAGCTCGGCTTTTCAGGCTGCTGAGGCGGTGTTTAAAAAAGAATCCGCGAGTCAAAAGGCTTGTGAAAACAAAAGCCACCGAGAGAGGCCTCCCCCAGCCCAGCTCCGGCGGGGCTGCGGGTGCCCAGGGCAGGGACGATGGTCCAGAGGGGATGGGGACGGGGTCCGTCAGGGGATGGGGACGGGGTCCGTCAGGGGATGGGGACGGGGTCCGTCATCCCGCGGGGAACACACAGGGGCTGGGAGAAAGGAGCTGCAGAAATGACGGAAAAGAGAAGGTTTTTGCTCAATTCCCTGTGGAGCGCGCTGCCTGGCAGGGCACCGAGGCGGAAAATACAACCGTGTTGTGCGGTGCTGGATAGGGCTGGGAGGCTCCCCAGAATTAGAGTTAATTAAGATTGATTCGTTCCGTGGAGGAGATGAGCTGGAGCGTTGCTGCTGCCGCTGCCGACAGGCTCCAGTGCACGGGGCAAATTATCTCCCTGCTGCAGCCTGGTTCCCGCGTCCGCCGCAGCCCCCGGCGCTGACCCCGGCCCAAGGGCAGATATTGGAGAAGATAGACCAGGGGCTGGTGGCTCCTGCCTTGGCTTTTGCCCCCGGGGGAGCTCGTTATTGGAGCTTCATCGGGAAAAACACCCTGAGAGGAGAGGGCTTGGGCAGGGCTGGGGGGTGCCTGGTCCCTGGGCCCCTCCCCGAGCCTCAGAGCATCTCTTGCATTTATTGACCTTCATCCAAGCGCCTGCGGGAAGATGAACCGTAACAGCAACGCTTTCTTCTTGGAAAAATGTAATTTTTAAATTGTTTTCGGCTTTCTGGGGGTTCTGTGTGTATCGGGGTTCGCAGAGCCCCCCACCCACAGAGGGGTGTGGATCGGAGCACGGGGTGCAGCAGCAGGTCCTGTGTCCGGTAACGCTTTGCCTCTGCGTCTCCTCGTGCCGCCGCGGCGCAGACCCCGGGGGGGCGTCCCCCAGGCATCCCCCCCCCCGGCTCCCCACCGCGGAGCATCGCGAGTCGCCGAGGGTCTGCCAGGAGCCATCAGCAGAACAAGGGCCCCCCCAGATCCTTCTTTGGGCTCAGGTGGGGTCGGACGGTCCCTCTCGGGGGGATGCGGTGGGTCCTGGAGGGTTTCAACAAGTGGTTCCGAGTGGAGCGAGGAGGACGAGAAGCTTTCCAGAGCCGGTCCCGTCCGTTTGCTGACAGCCGAGCAGCTCCTGGAGGAGGAGGTGGAGGTGGGAGGAAGGTGCCTTCAAACCATCCCTCAACGCCCCCCCCGGACCCCGAGAGCGTGCGTCCGCGCAGCCGCAGCCCCGCAGGTGGTTCCCGTGGTGGGTTTCCAGGGGGGGGCTGGAGGAGGAGGTGGCCCCCGTGTGGGGCTGGGTGGTGGCACTGGGAGCTTGGGGGTTGGCTTAGCACCCTTGTTATGCAGATTGCATGCAAATGGAGTCCGTTTGACCTCCCGACCTTTTTATGAGGCCACGTCTGTTTGGGGAAATGGTTCTGCTGATTAGAAATGGATTTTCCTCTCCAATGTAATCCTCCGAAAACGGGCTGGGTCCAACCCCAGGCCCCGGGGAGCTCGTCTGGCGTCAAGGAATGAAATTTCGGTGACAGGCTTCAGTCTAGACGAGGATCTGAGCAGCACCCGCGGGCTGAGCACCCTTCTCTGCCCAACACCGAGGTTTCTCCTGCACCTGCGTTGACCTTGAGGGGCGGTGGACTTCGACGACCTGAATGTTCAGCGATGCTCTTGCTAAAAACCTCCTTCCCACCTGAGAACCGGCCTTCAAGCAGCGTCCTGGTGGAGACCACAGCTGGAATGTCACCCCAAGGAACATCTGCGAGGGGGTTCAGGGCAGGAGAGACCCTGGAGGAGAAGCGACAGCAGCAGCGTGGCCGGGAGTGGTTGGAGGGAGCCGCGTTCTGCACGTGCTGAAGCACGCCCGTGGCAGGCGGCGGGCAAGGTGGTGATGGATTAATGCGATAATTAATGTTTTGGGATCAACGTTCCTGTCTGAAGCACTGGAGGAAGCGCTGGTGGAGTGGCAGGAGCGGGGAGGGTCGGGGCCGTCCCACCTCCCAGCGGTTTCTAGACTCAAACGGTTCAGCGGGTTTGTCGTGTGTTCCTGGGGGTGGGTGCAAGGCTCGAGCCTGGATCTCAGCAGGCCTGAGTGGTCCCGGAGACCTGGGGACAAGTCACGTTAAGAGAAATATAAATAGCAAGAAACAGGCTGATTTTTTTTATTATTTTCACTTTTTTTAAGGTCCCTTCTATTGCTTCTTTTTCTCCGGTCCATCTTGTATTGAACAGTGGAGCAAAATGCCTCAAATCCACTAATTGCCTCAGCTCGTTATTAATAATATCTGGATTTTATGGCCGTATCCCCTTGATCTGGGGATTCCCAGGCCACACGCCATGTACAGTTTCCTCCCGGTGACATTTAGCTGAGAGTGTCTCCTCTCGCCGTGACAGATGGGGGATGCTCAGCTGCTGCCAGGCTGAGCGGATCCGTATTAATTTTTCATTTGCTGGCCGGGTGCTGGAGCAGCACAGATGGGCGATGGCCCGTTGGTCACTCCCGGCCCGTGCTGGTGTCCAGCTGCTCTGCACTTGATATATGAGTGGACAGAGCGGACGCTGGAGCCTTGGGCTCGCACTGGACGGGGTGGAGGCTGTTTCTGCTGGGGGTGGGGAGAGGGCACGGTGGGACTTAGCCTAAATCCTTTTAACATATGTACATTGACCCTGCTCTGATTGCAATACCATCCTGCGCTTTGTCGGCACCAGTTAGGAGGGGACGGGGAATGTGGCGGACAAAGAAATGCAGCTCCCTGATGGATTGGCCAAACAACCCAAATTTGCCTCAGAAAACCCCATGTTTGCGCGCCGGCAGCCTGCCTAGAAATTGCTTGCCCGGCCTTGGTCTGCAGGGGAGGGCTGGGGGGTGGTTGAAAGGTCTCACCCTTTGCAAATGCTGCCAGGTATTGCCCTTGGGTCTGAGTCTGGCTTTGTGCTCTCCTTGCCCTGGTCCCGGCTTTGGGACCAGCTCTACCCCTGGACCCGCCACGTAGGGATTCACTAGAGAGAAGCGATATCGAGCTTGAATGTGGGTGTCAACATGCAGAAATGTTGCTGTCATCTACAGCATTAACGCTAAAGCATTTCCAAAACATTGCCACAAGCCCCAAGTCCACAGTGAGTGTAAATGGGGTACCTGCATGGGTTGTAATTCTGATTTATAGCTGTGATTTGACTCGTGGTGATGCCACTGCGCTTTGCCTACGCTGCTCTTAGGAGCAGGGGTGAACCCCAGCCAGGACGAGCTCCTGGCAAGGAAAAGCTGAAAAGATCGTCAGGAAATGCCTCATTTAAAAAAAGAAAAGGTCATTCCCCTGCCTCCCCTTCACTGGGCAGACTTGGGAAAGTCTGTTCTCTCCCCCTGCGGTTTTTTTCCCAGCTTTATCCTTGAAGACGTCGCTGCGGCTGCTGCCAGACCTGCAGCATCTCTGCGTGGGGCAAAAGGGTGTGAGTGCTGCGGGTCCGGCCGCAGCGGCGGAGCTGTCGGTGCGGGAGCTGCCTCGGCGCGAGGCCCCTTCCCGCCGTGGGGGCCCGAGCCGGGACCCACCTGCAGGAGCTGCTACAAATCCCGGCACAGAGGTGATCTGTGGGATCCCTCACGCACATCATCCCTGATGTGAGAAGCCTTGCTGAAGGCTGGGCTGTGAAAAGGGGCTCCCCCAGCACCCGGATTTGCTCCCTCCGGGCTCAAAGTTTGCCCATCAGGGAATTACAAACCCGGGAACTCAGGTGGCCCCGGTAGGGGGGACGGGCTCTCCCTGCCCGAGGAGCTGATCGCGTCGGGCCGCGCCGCTGCGGGGATGAGGAAACTGCTCGACGTCTTTTGAAAAAGGCATAAATCCTCCGAGCTGGAAGCTCTGCCGAAAAAGCAGCTGCCGACGTTTAAACCAGCAAGGCAGGGGCGGTAAGAGCGAAGCGTCGCGGCGGCTCCTCAGCTCGTCCCTGCACCCGGAGCCGAAGTTTGGCGGCGGCTCCGTCCCGGCGCTGGGATGTCCGAGGGGACGTCGAGGCACAGCCAGCAGCTCGCTCCCTCCGGGGTCACCTCCTGCGGGGCCCGTCCCTCTTCCCGGGGGAGTTTGGCCAGATTTAAACCCGGGCTTTAGCTCATCCTCAGCTTGACCGTGTTCGCTCTTGCGCGTTCCCTCTCCTTTGCCCTCCAAATCTGTTCGAACCCTCTCCCGATCCCCCCAGGGATGCTGGATTGCTGCCGCCATCAGCAGATGCTGCCTGCGGGTTGTCTCTGTATTCCCCCGCGCAGGTTTTGCCGTGGGTTTTTATTCAGCAGCGTTAGCGAAGGGCGCGCGTACCCGGGGCTGGGACACGGGCGTATAAAACACCCGCGCAGGCGAGCGGACGCGGTGTGCCCGGCGCACGAGGGCTGTGCACGAGGTATCTGTGCTCCAACAAAGGCGGCCCGCGCCGGGACGCTGCTGGGGGCAGCCCCGCGTCCCCGCAGCCTCGTGGCTCAGCCTGAAATCCCCCGGCCGGAGCTTTTCCCCGGGGCAGGGAAGGGGGGGGCCTGCGGCGGGAGGGAGCGCACCCCATCCCCGAGGCCGAGCCGTTGGACACCCTCGGCGGTGCGCCCCGCTAAAAAGCCCCCGAACAAAAGCCCAGTTCAGAGTCGCTGCTGAATAGATTAACAAGATTTCCATAATTAGGGCAGGCGGGAACAATAGGATTCTCCCCTGCCCAGCCCCCCCTGCCCGCCTTTGTCTTGCACTGGGGATAATGGGCAGCAGCGAGGGTGGGAACCGGCCCGGCCATTTGGTCACTGGACAGTAATTTTCTCACACTGCCAAGGGGAGCATTGAAACATCTGTCCCGCTCCGCCGCCTCATTCACGTCCCATTTCAAACCCCTGACAACTTCTCCCTGCCCGCCGGCCCTCCCCCTCCCCCTGGTTTTCCCGGGTGCAACGCGGCGTTCCGGGGGGTTTTGGCTTTTCTTCTCCCGAATGCGTCTCGTCTTTAAAGGGCTCGGATGGAGGCGGATTTGCTTCTCGATCCTTTCGGGTTCGCTTTGGTGGCAGCAGCGCTCGGGCAGAGCCCCGGCATCCCCCCAGCCCCTCGTCACGCAGCGACTTCGCCCCAAGACCCGGGGATGGGGCCGGGGGGGGCCCCCACGCCGTGCTGGTGGGCTCCGGCGTTGGCCACCCTGGTGCAGACTCTTGGCAAAGCAGCTCCCATCACCTGTAGACACAGGTTTTTAGTTTTTAGGTGGGGGGTTTTCAGGCGTTGGTATCGATCCCAGCTCTAGGGAAAAGCTGGGCGCTCCTCGGAGGAGCGGCCGGCGTCGTGCAGGGTTTGGGGCTGTCCCCGGGGCGTGTTGTCCTCGGAAATGCAGCTCCTGGTGCCGCATCACCAGAGAAAACGGACACAGAGCAGCTTGGGCCGGGGGCTGCTGGGTGGTGGGTGAGGGCGGCTGCTCCTCGGTTTATGAAACAGCCAGGAAATGCCACGGGGATTTGCTGGTCGTGGTGGTGGCACCTTGTTCCTGCTGTGCCCTGTGCCGTGGTGGGTGCCGGAGCAACCGGCCACCTCCCAAGCCCTTTTCCTCCTACCCTGAGCCCCAGGGACTTGCCAACTGTATTTTTTAGGGGCCAGAAGCAGCTGCGGTCCGTACCGTGACGCTCCACACAGAGCTCCGCGCGAGGATGGAAACTCCCGGTGCTTTACAAAACAAAAGCAAAAAAAAAAAAAATTAAAAAAAATCTTTATTCCTCGCGGACTCATCCAAACCCTCTTTTTTTTTTTTTTTTTTCTTTCCTTTAATAGCTTCTCGGTGCCTTTTGCTCGCAGGCAGAGGGAAGGGTCCCCTCCATCCCTCTGCGCCCAGCCAGACCCCGCGTGCGGCTCGGGGAGGATCTGCCCGCGCGCAGGTTTCTTGGGCAGCGTCTTCCTTTGTGTTCATTAAAAAGGGCCCTTTCCCGCAGGCTGTCGTGGCCGGCTCTGTCTGAGCAGTTATCTACCGGGAGCACTTTAATAATGGCCAGTAAATGCAGGGAGGATGCCGGATAAAGCCGCGCAAAAGCCGCCATTTAAATCCTCTTGTGTAAGTTTGATATCCAAAGTGGAAGTACAAATGCCATATAAGTCAATTAAAGCATTAAGTAATCTAATTGTGCCGTGGTCACAAAGTGGCTTAAAGGCTGAGCGAGGCGGGGGGAACGGGGCACGAGGTCCCCTCCCGGCTCCTACTTTAGCTGTCCCCCGAGGCGCTGGGTGGGGAGGGGGGACGGGGGGGACCCGCGCCGGGGCTGCCACCACCCTCTGCGGGCGCTCGGGGGCCACCCGCTGTTTGGGGGCTGGAGGAAGAGAGGGTGACACTGACCTCGGCATCCTGGGGAGATGTGGGGTGACGGGGAGATGTTGGGGGGGACGGTGACGCAGTGGGGTGAGCGGGGACCCCCGGCAGAGCCCCCCCCGGGATGCATTTCCCACCCGCTGCTGTTGCAGCCCTGGTGCAGGGCGGGGGGGGTCCGGGTGCAGCCGTGGTGTTTCTGTCATCCCCTTTGCTGGAGAAATTGTTCTGGAGGGGCCAAGCACAGCCCACGGTACCCCCCCGATGGCGGGGGGGTGAAGGGTCACCGGCCGAGCCACCTCGGCGCAGGGTTGTGCTCCGGCTCCGTGTGCCGGCGCTTGGCACCGCGGCGCTGGGGGATGCGCCGTTGGCGTCGCCGGGGCTTGGCGTGAGAACCTGAGAGTTTTATCCTGTTGGACGACGTGACCAGCAGAACC
Organism: Athene noctua; assembly: GCF_965140245.1. Classification (NCBI taxonomy): domain Eukaryota; kingdom Metazoa; phylum Chordata; class Aves; order Strigiformes; family Strigidae; genus Athene; species Athene noctua. Next base: position 2,441,830 of record NC_134066.1, on the reverse strand, counting down.
TGAGCTGGTGGCGGCTGCTCGAGGGGGGTGTTTGCACCGGTGGGTTTTTGCCTGGAAAATTTAGAGCGTGAGCGTAAGGGAGAACCGGCGCTCGCCGTCGGGAGGCGCCACGTGGGCACCAGGGCGGGTTTTGGAGATTTTCAGTGTGGAGAGGTGCTCGTGCCCGCGGCGCTGCTCTCACCCCTGTCCTGTCCCCCCCTCCCAGGTCTGTCGAAGATGCACTGGTCACCAGAGCATGCCCAGTCCCTGAACCAGTGGCCGGAGCAGCACCTCGACGTCTCCTCCACCACCTCCTCGCCAGCCCACAAGTCCGAGCTCTACCCCAGCACCCGCCAGCGCTTCAACTACGCCTGGGCCAACGACGACATCTCGGCGCTCACGGCCTCCAACCTCCTCAAGAGGTACGCCGAGAAGTACTCGGGGGTGCTGGACGCGCCCTACGAGCGCCCGGCGCTGAGCGGCTACGGGGATGGAGCCTTCGGGCCGGTTAACGGGCAGAAGGGGGACGGGGAGAGCTGGCCGGTGGCCCACGGCTCCGACGGCGCCTACCCCCTGACCCCCCTCCACGATGGGCTCCCCAGCGCCAAGGGGGTGGTGCCGCCCGCCGTCCCCCCCGCCGGCGGGGCCATCGGGCTCGGGGGCTCCCCCGTGGTGTCCGCCAACCTCGCCGATCCCATGTACCCCGGGAACTCCTGCGGAGGAGCCGCCGCCGGCTCCGGCGGGCTCGGGTCGTCTCAGGAGTACCCCTCAGGCTACGGTGGCACCTACTTGCCCTCCAGCTACTGCACCCAGCCCACGGCAGCGCTTCCCCCCCCGCACCCCCCCGCCCTCCACGGCTCGGGGCTCCTGCAGCCCCCGCACCCCTCGCCTGCCCTGGTGCCGGGCTACGGCTCCTCCGGCCCCATGTACAACTACGCTGCCGGCAGCTACCCGCCGCAGCCGGGCTACGGGACCATCCACCCGCCTCATCCCTCCGCCTCCTACCTGCCCTCCGGCATCGCGGCGCCCACCCCCATCCCGGCCCCGCCGCCCGCCGCCCGCCCGCCCGGGGTCCCCGCCTACGGCTACCAAGGTGCCGGTTTGGCCCCCCTGGCCGTGCCGCCCCTGGGCACCGAGGCGGCGGGCGCCCTGAAGAGGAAGGCTTTCGACCTCTCCGGCGGGGAGGACGAGGGGGAGAGCAGGTATAGAAAATACAGCTACGAGCAGCCAAAGTCCCCCTACCCCATGTCGGACAACGGCGAGTGCCGGGGCAACGGCTTCGGCGGCAGCGCCGAGTCCCCCCAGGTGGCCTTCAAGGCTGGGAAGCGGCCGGCGGGAGCCGGGAACGCCGAGGAGCACGCGGGAAAGTACGGCGGGCAGCCGATGAAGAGTGTGGTCTCTCCACCCTACGGCGCCGGGGACGCTCCGCTGCGGCCGGCGGAGCCCTTCGAGAAGTTCAGCCCCCCCCTCGCCAACGGGGAGCGGGCGGCCGAGCCGGGACCCCCCTTCCCTCTGCGGCTGCCCCCCAAAGCGCCGGTTTTCGGCAGCCCAACGGTGGAGGAGCAACCCAAGAACGTTGACCCCCTGGTCTTGGAGCTGGTGAACACCAAGATCGTGGAGCGGGGGCCGCCCGTGCAGTGGACGGACGTCGCCGGGCAGGTCTCTGTCAAGGCCACCATCGAGGAGGAGCTGGTGTGGCCCATCCTGCGTCCCGGCGCCTACACCGGGGCGAACCGGCCGCCCCGGACCATCCTCCTCTTCGGTCCCCGCGGCACGGGGAAGACGCTGCTGAGCCGGTGCATCTCCACCCAGCTGGGCTCCACCCTGCTGAAGCTCAGCGGGACGACCCTGCTCTCCACCTGGAAAGCCGAAGCCGAGAAGATCCTGCAGACTGTCTTCTTCGTGGCCAGCTGCCGGCAGCCCGCCGTGGTGCTCATCACCGAGGCCGAGTCCTTGCTGGTGGCCCGGGCTGGCGAGGACGGCAGCCAGGTGAGCAAGCTCAAGTCCCAGCTCCTCTCCTACCTGGACAACGTGGCTACCTCATCCGAGCAGAACGTGGTCATCATCGGGACCACCTCCCGGCCCGGCAGCATGGACGAAGCTTCCCACCGGCGCTTCGCCAAGAGGTTCTACATCTCCCCGCCGGACAGCATGGCCCGGCGGCAGATCCTGCACCAGGCCCTGGCTCAGCAGAGCTCCTGCCTGAGCGAGCGGGAGATGGCCTCCCTGGTGCAGCACACCGAGAGCTTCTCGGGCAGCGAGCTGGTCCAGCTCTGCCAGCACGCCGGGGCCACCACGCTGCACGGCTTGCCGGCCCAAATCCAACCCACCTCCTACCAGGACTTCGAGAAAGCCTTCTGCAAGGTCCGCCCCGCCGCCTCCCAGAAGGAGCTGGACTTGTTCCTGGAGTGGGACAAACTCTACGGCACCCGGCACTGACGGCGCGGCGGCCGGGGAGCGCCCGGGCGGCCACGGACCCTTCGCCGGGGCTCCGGGGCTGGTTTGGGGACTTGGCCGATGGACGTGGCGGTCGGAGGGGCCGTGCTGGGGTCTGGGGGGGCTCTGGGGCTCCCCCAGAGCCGGGCCGGGGCCAGGTCCCCTCCTCCCGACACACGGGAGGCCCCTGGAGATCCCCGACGGCAGCACGACAAACCTCCTCTTCACTATTCCGGACTCAGCCGGGCTTTTCCTCTCCCAGGTTTTTCGGGCGCCGTCGCTGAACTCAGGATATAACCTATTTATTATTTTCCCGTTCATCCGTCCCTGGACCAGCGATGCCGCGAGCGGGGCCGGAGGCGCCTCCGGGATCCCGGCGTCGGATGCACGAGCTCCCCCATCGACCCAGAGGCTCAATTATTATTTTTTGGTTTGATCGCTTTTGTTGTTCCTACCAGAAATACCTCGGGCGTCTTCAGAGCAAAGCAGCCCCCTCGCACGTGGCACGACCAGCCCGGCGGCGATATCCTTGATCGGGGAGGGAGGGAGCGGGGGGGGGGACACACACAAAACCAGGGGGTTTTGGAGTAAAATACTGTAGATGATTGTTTAATATGCTAGACTTATTTTTTTTTTTAATTTTATTTTTGTAAGGTATGTAGTATTTTTTTGTTTTTTCTTTTTAACTACTCAGGAAAAGAATTACCTCAGAAAAAAAAAAAAAAAAGAATGTGTTTTAAAAAACTCTTTTTATCTTCTCAGAAAAGGAAAAAGAGATTTTTTTAAGAGTTTTCAGACCTGGGACAGAGCTGCCTCGTTCGTTTGCTTCCAAAAGGGGTGGAGGAAGAAAGGAAGAAAGAAAAGGAAAAAAAAAAAAAAAAAAAAAACCACAAAAAACTTGAAGCTGTTACAAAGATGAAAGTTGAATGTATTTTGGGTGCTTTTCACGTGTATTATGCCATAATTTTATTTTAAATTTTTTTTTTTTTGGACATTGTTATTGTAGCGTTTGGTGGAGTAACGTGTCTTCAACGGAAAGAGTCTTAGTGCCGTAGGTTGGGAGCTGCCACCAGCACCACTTTTTGGGTCAGGCTGGGTCCGTCACCCCCCCGGCATCTCCCTGGGGCGCAGGGGTGCGGGGAGGGGGGGGCACCCACCCCTGTGCCAGGCCAGGGTTGGGGGGGGGGTGTGGATCCTCCTCCCGGTGTCATTTTTGCACTGGGGATGGGGCCGGGGGTGACGAAGCCGCTGCGAGGGCGTGGCGCTCCCTTTTCACCCAAAATAAGGGATTTTTGGGCTTCTCACCGCGGTCGCCACCTCTGAGCGCCGAGAAGCCCCGGCAGAGGCTGGTGGGGGGGGGGCACAAAATTGAGCAAAATAATTTTTCCCCCAAAAAATAAGTCGAGCAGGGCCGGGCTGTGGTGGCCACTGAGGTCAGGACACAGCCCTTAACCCCCCCCCGCCAACCACCATCGGGTGCAAAACTGCGTGAACCCCCTGCACAGCCCCCTGACCCCCCCCCCAGCTTCCTATCACCCGGTGGGCTTGGCTTATTTTTTTTTTCCCCCCCCCCCCCAATTTAAAAAAATATTAATTTGTTTGTTTGTTTTTTAGAGCTCTATATTGTCCCGGGGGAGGCAGCTGCTCCACCAGCACCGGCCGCTGCACAGAGCAGCCCCCCCCCCCATAACCTCAGGGTCCGCTTGTGGGGGCTCCCCCCTGCCCCCCCTATCGCAGGAGAGAGGCGTCTGCCAGCTTTGGGGTGTTTTTCCCACTTTTTTTTTTGCAGTTTCCCATGTGAGCGTGCGCGGGGACGTGCAGGCAGCTGCCTGCAAAGGGCATTACCGGGGCGGATGCGCCCCCCCCCAATCCCTTCCTCCAAAAAGTGGTACTGGGTTCCTGAAGACTTTTTATTATTATTATTATTATCATATTTGACTTTGTACACTCTCTGTAACCATTTCTACCTCATTTTGCAACATATTGTACATGAAAATATTTAATTCATGTCTTATTAATGTCTGAAAAAGAAATGCTTTTGAGCTGTAATGGTCTACCTCAAGAAATGCTGTATTTTAAAAAAAAAAAAAAAAAAAGTATTACACAGTATTAAAGAGATTACCTGAACGCCCGGCTGAGCCTGCAGCACCTTCTGCCAGCCCCCCCCTGCGGTTTTTTTAGCCCCTTGGGGGGGTTCTGGCACAAAAGGGGGGTCTTGAGGGGGGGAATTGAGGGGACAGGGGGTAGGGGAAGGGCGTTTGGGGGGTATTGGAGAAAGAAAACTCCTTGTTAGGGGTGTTGAGGGGGTCCAGGTGTAGCCCTCCCCTCACTGGGGGGGGTCCAGGTGTGCCCCCTCCCCTCGTTAGGGGTGATGGGGTCCAGTTGTGCCCCCTCCCCTGGTTAGGGCAGGGGCACTGGGAGGGGCTGCCGGAGGTGGGGGGGTTCCTGCTGTAAAGGCCCCCCCGCCAGTTTGGGGGCGCTCATGGGGGGCTGAGGCATGTTCAGCTGCTGCTGGCGAGGCCCATCCAGCACCTGCAGGTACGAGGAGGGGGGGGTGAGGAGTGGGGGGGCCTGTGAGCGGTGTGGGGTGGTGTCAGGGCTGGCCTGGGCTTGGTCCCGGGTTCGTTTTCTTTTGGTTGGGTTGAATTTTCAGCTTTTTTTTTTTTTTTTTTTTTTGAGGCCGAATTACTCCCGTCGTTCCTCAAAGTTTCACGTCACGAGTTATGGAGCGTCCGTTTATCTGGGGGCTCGCGGCAGCCCCATCCCCGTTTCTTTTTTTGTTTTGCGTGTGTGAAGTTGTATCCTTGGATAATTCTGTATCCTGAAATATTCAGTTAAATCCGCTCCCTCCGGGGCAGCTTCTGAGCGCTTTGCTCTGTCGGGGAGTGGCGAGAGCGGCAACATCAGTGCTGGGGGTCCCTGTGGCTTCCCCCCCCCCGTTACAGGTGACCCCGTTAATGAGTTAAGCTCATTAGCAATAGCAGGCGAGCGGCAGCCTGCTGGAGAGGGACCCTGTGTCCCGGAGCAGAAAGCATTGTGGCAATGAATGGAGCGTTTTCAGGGTGTTTCGGGGGGGAGGAATTGGGTCCTGTGCCCCCCCAGTCTGGGCGGGGACGTGGTGGCATCCCTGGCTGGTGGCCGGGAGGTGCCGGAGCCTTTGTGCTGGCGCTGGCGCATCCGGAACAATGCGGCAGCTCCGGCCTTTTATCGGGACCCCCGAGGTTACTGCGCTATGAATAAATTACTTGGTGGATGGGCTGCAGAGTCACGAGCTGGGAAAATGGGAGGAAGGCTCCCTCCTCCTCCTCCTCCTTCTCCAGCAGAGGGAGAAGCTTGGCTCCTCTCCTGCTGCGAGGGCCGCTGTGCCCGTCACAAAATGGTTTAGGTTGGGAACGATCGCCCAGTCCAACCATTAACCGAACAATGACAGTTCCCAACTCCCCAGATCCTGCTCCCAGGCCCCGTCCAAGCTCGATATCCCGCCGGGAATGAGCGCGTCCAGCCACGCTCTGCCTGCTGCAGCCCGGGACAAAGCTGGGCTTTGCAAGGCCTGGTCTAGCTGGGACGTGCTGGCACAGAGAGGAGCGGCGGCTGCTCCCCGGCACCTCGGGTTGTTCAAATGAATTTGCAGCTGGACTCTGACCTTCCGGAGTCTTGATCCACAAAACTTGTGGAATCGGAGCCCAAACCTGGGGGGGACTCAGGGCTGGTGGCACCGGTGTCCCCCATCCCTCCTCAGCCGGGCTGGAGGGTCAAGCACGAGCAGTTCCCTCCTGGGGACACCCTGGAACCCCCCAAGAGATGCTCTTTTGGCAGCGAGAAGCATTTCCAGGGGTGGCGGCAACGGTGTTAGTCCTGAAATCTGGCACTTAGAGGGGGGAAAAAAAAAAATCATCATCGGTGCAAAACTGAATATTAGAGAGTTTGGCTGGGAAAAGCCACCCGGGCCCGTGCGCTGGGCGCTGCTCCTCCCGGCGGGGCTGGCGAGGGGAGAAGGGACCCCCCCTTCGCGTGGTGGCGGGAGCGGAGCAGCGTTTGCGTGTCTGAGGGTATCGAGGAGAAAAGGTCCCGTTAGAGAAGCCGCTGCCACGGCTGCTGGTTCCCGCGGGATTGATTTTTGGGTTTGATGCTGGACTTGCAGCCGGGGGGGTTATGTGGAAGCTGGGCGGCTCTGAGCCTGTCTGATGTCCCGGTTTGGCTCTCAACGAGGCAGAAAACCCTGGGAAATTCGGTGAGTCCCCACGGAGCGGGGTCGGGGGGGGGGCTGAGCCCTGGCCTGGGAGAGAAGGACCCATCCTCACCCCCAGACCCCACCCCGGCGGGGGGCGTTTGCCCGGTGGCTTTGGGCCTTTGTGGCCGCGGTTTCCCACCTTCTCCTGCTTTACGCTCCTGAAGGAGCTCTCGGGCCCGTCCCTCCGTCCCCGTCAGCCAGCCCGGGGACTCGGGATGCGCTTTGGAGCGGCGGTGCCCGCGGTTTCCCACCCCTGGAGCATCACGGGTGTCTTGAGCGGGGTCTTAAAAATCCCCGTGGCAGGACGAGGCCCTCAGGCTCCGGCTTTGCCTTTTTTTTTTTTTTTTTTTTTAATTTTGATTTTTGGAGGATGCTTGGGGGAAGGATGGGAGCTGGGAGAGGCAGGAGGCAGCGCTGGAGGATGGAGCCCCGTGACACAAGCCCCTGCAAACGTCCCGGCCGGGGAATTTGCTCCTTCTCCAGCTCTTTGGCTGCTTCCTCCGCCCCGGGTACCCGGGACGGTCCCGGCGCAGCCCCGGGACGCTCCGCGCTGGGGGACTTTGGGGACATGCGGGGAAATCGCAGCTTTTTCCGCCCTGATGGCAAAGCGGGAGCGCTGGTGGCCGGGGCTGCATTGCCACCTCGTGGTTGCGGGGCCCTCGCCCGATCCCGCCGCAAAAACATTTCGGTTCAACTCGACTCAGCCCCATCGAGTTGGGAGAGGGAAGAGCAGGTTCCCAGCGGCGGGGCGGGGAGAGGGGGGGCTCCATGCCCCCCTCCTCGGGGAGGGAAAGGGGAGCTGCTGCCGCGGGGCTTTTGGCGATGGAAGAGGCTGGTGGAGGCGACCCCGGGGCGCAGCGGCCGTCCCCCCATCCCCGCCCCTACGAAGGTGCCGGGAGCTGCCCCGGCCCCCACCGAGCCGGGGCCCACGGGCTCAGGGTGCTCCGGTGCGGGGCAGAGATGCTCAGTGCTGGGGGGGGGGGGACACGGGACGATGCGCTTGGAAACAGGAGTGTCCCTGGAACACGCCGGTTTGTGAGGTCAGACTGGGGCGGGTGGGTGGGGGGGGTCTGTCAGCGTTCCTAGGCCACCCTGATGGCGAGGGGCACCCGAGCGATGTTGGCACCCGTGGGACTCCTCCTGCTCTTGCTGGCGGTGGGTGGTGGGTGCGAGGACACGGTGGCAGCCAACGTGGGCCGTCACACCATGAGCCGAATTGCCGAGCTGCTGTCCCCCTCCGAGTGCCGCCGGCTCCGGAGGCAGCTGGAGGGGCCCGACTTGGACCTGGGGGAGCAGGAGCTGGAGCAACTCTCCGAGGAGAACAACCCCATCCCGCCCTACAACCGCCGCCGCCGCCGGGACCTCCGCGGCCCCGCGGGATGCTCGGAGGTTCTACAGAGCTGGCTGGAGACGGCGGGAGAGGTGACGACCTGGGACCGACTGGCCCGTGGCCTCCGCCAAGTCGGTCGCCCCGACGTCGCCCGGGAGCTGGGGAAAAACCTGAACCAGGACAGGAGCCTGGAGCTGCGAAGGAACGTGGAGGAGTACGGCCGCACCGTGCGGCGCCTCACCTCCTCCCTGCTGCTGGGGAGCAGGCGGCACGGCCCAGTGCGGGACAGGAGGGCCCCCGCCAGAGACCTGGGGGACCTGCGCTTCGAGAGGCGGCCGCCCCCCCCGTACACCCGCAGCCCCCTGGGCTGGGTCGGCCCCGTCATCTCGGGCGTCCTGGGGGGCTTCCTCGCCTCCGTCCTCTTCACCGTGGCCACCATGTGCTCCTGCCGCTGGGCGCTGGGCTTGGACATGGCCTGAAACTGGGACGTCACCCCAACGGGAGCATCTTCCAGAAAGTGCCGGAGGGAAAACAAAACCCAATAAAAACCCAGTAAAGCCTCGTGGAGGGGCTGAGATCCAGGGACCGGCCCCGTGTGTTCTCCTGGGCGGGGAGGGCCCCGTCCGTGCCTCGGGGGGGGGGCTGGATGTGCCACCTGGCTGCGCTGGGACGTCCCCGGTTGGCACTGGATGCCAAAGGGCCCGTTGGCAGGGGCAGAGCCCCTCGGCCACCCCCCCCCGTGCCCCAGGGTGGGATCTCTCCAGTCCCTGGTCTCTCCCCCTGTCCCAGGCAGGGAGGGGACACAGACTCTCTGCTGGGTTTTTATGCGAAGCCAGCGCCTGGGGTTAAGTGTTCCCGGGTGAGAGGTGAATTCTAAGGCCAGTTGGGTGTTGGGGTGATTTGTGCTGCTTGGAGCCGTTGTGGGTGACAACCGTGGCTTTCCTGAAGTCAGGAGCTGGGTGTGCCGAGGGGCCACCGAGCTGCTGAGGGTCTGGGGGCTTCGTTCCCTTCTTGGTCTGTCTCTTACCGCGGGTTTAGATTTTTCTCACCGTTTCTTAGCCAAAGAACTTCTGTGAAGTAACTAAAAGCCACAGGCTGTGTGTTACAGGGAAGCTCGGGTGGGGTTTGTGTCGCTGGTGGGGCTGGGGAGGGCAGGATGTGACCCGCTGCTGCGCTGGGAAAACTGTAAATATCGGGCTGTTTGTGCGCGGAGCCCGCTGGCTCTTTGTGTGTGACAGTGACGGTCCTAAACCCACAAAAGCTGGAGGTCCCAGGTCATGCTGCCGCCTCCAGCTGTGCCCAGGGGGGGCATCCCCAGGCCCCTGCTGCAGCCTCTCTGCTGTCCTGGAGTGTCCGTGGCCTCTCCCGGCCACTGAAATCAAACCAGGGCAATGAAAAGGGGGGGGGGGGGGATGACACCCAGAGCGTTTGGCTCTGATTACGGCCATCTGCATCCCTGTAATTAGAATTAAAACCTGTATTTTGTGTCAAGAACCGGCTTGCATCAATCCAACCAGCTGGCAGTGGCATGCAAGTGTTGGAGAAGGAAGGGAAGGAGAAATAACCCCGAGTGCGGCTTTAAAAGACAAGTGAAACAGTGAACTGTGTATGTAATACTTCCTTTTTTTTTTTTTTTTTTTTTTTTAATGAAATTGTACCCACTGCACCGGCACAGCCAGTTCCTGGCACAGATGCTCCTCTCGGGGCAGCTCCTGACTGTAGGCAAAGCTCAGGGCTCAGTGACCGACCCCCTCGTGCTGCTGCCGGCCCCGGGGGGGGGGGTTGAGTCACCACTCGGGGGGGTGAAAAGCTGTTTTGCCACCAGCTGCCATCGTCCTCCCACGCTGCGACGCATCCCGATGGCGGGGATCAGCGCTGGGGGGGGTGCCGTGTGTCTGGTGGTGGTAGAGCTGGAAGTCGTGGCCGTGTTTACTCTGGAGCGGAAGGAGGGACGGCTCACCGACAGCCAACGGTGCTGCTCAGGGGCTGCAGCTCTCCCCGGAGCGGTGTGTGATGGTGGGGGGAGGCCAAGGCGAGGCAGCACGAGCGGAGGGCTGTGGCAGAATCCGTCCCCTGAGGCAGCTTGGCCCAAATACGCCGTGAGCTTTGCGTCGGGACCGCGCGGGTTTCGACGCTGTGACTTTTCTTCCCAGGTTTGGAGCCCGGGTGCTCCTTCAGGGCAGGATCTGGATGTTTGCTCTTCACATCAGCCCGACTTTGTAAAGCCCCCGCGGGAGTCCTGCCTCTGCCATGGGGCCGGGCTGAGCTGGGGGTGGGGGCCCTTGGGGGTGCTGGGCGGGCGGCTGCTGCCGGGCGGAGGTAACAGAATGACAGGGCAGCCAGGAGAAGTTGTTAAAACAAGATGGACGAACCTCTTTATTGCAAATTCCAAAGTAAACAGATGTACAGTACAAAGGAACTCAAAGTTCAGACATCCAACTCCCAGCCCGCTCTTTTCTCACGCGCCTCCTCCCTCCCCCGGGCAGCTTCATCCTCCTCCTTCCTTCAGGTGAGACAGAACAGAGAATAAAACCAAAGAGTCAAAGTGGGGCGCGACGGGTTCCGCAAAGGGAACGAGCTCTGGGCCCGATGGAGGGGGGCGGCAGGAGCTGGGGTGGTTGTAGCCGCGTTTCTGTCGCCCCGCGGGTGCCCGGCTCCGTCTCGGTGCGTTACGCTCGTACCTGCGTTACGGTCGCGCGTTCGGAGCCTCACAACACCCCTGTGAGGTAGGGCCTGACCGCCCCAGTTACAGACGGGGAGAACTGGGGCAGGAGGTGGGAGCGAGTCCCGTCCCCGCGCCGAGCACGAGGCTGCGCCCCACCTGCTGTAGGAGACGCCCTCGCGCGCGCGCACGCCTCTGTAAAATGACAACAAGCGGCAAAGTGGCAAAGGGGAAATGATTTTTTTTTTAAAATTTTTTTGGGGGGGGTTTAATTTTACTCGTTTAAAACCAAAATCGAACCAGCGTCGCTGTTTGGTGTGCGACGCGTTGACCCAGTGAGGTGCGGGCCAGCACGCCTGTGCCTCGGGTTTGCTTAAGCTGGTCTTAACTGAGCAGCAAAATTCACATTTGTTGAACAAATCGGACCAAAACTCTAAGAGGAAAAAATAATTTCAAGGCGCTGCCCGCAACCGTTGAGACTTGCGACAACCTGCGGGTCAATCCTGCCCTCCGGCGAGGCGACACCCGGAGCTCGCCCCCCGCTCAGCCCTTCGGGTCCTGAGTGGGAGAAGCTGGATGGGCCCCGCCGAGGGTGGGGGTGTGTGGGGGGGTGCCCCGATTGAGGGCCCTTGCGCGCTACGGGGCAGCAGGAGCCGGCGCTTGTGCCCCCTGCGGGGGTAAGGGCCCCGCTGCCCCCTCTGCGTGGCCGCACGGGGGGGACCCCCCCCCCGGTGCGAATCGATTCCAGGAGCGGGGCTGTGAAGTGGCAGCAGGGGAGGGGGCAGCTGGAGACTCTCCCTCGGCTTTTTAGAGTTTTGGCGTGTGGGGGGTGTCAGTGGGTCCGTGGGGGCCAGCACGGAGCCCCGCGGCGGGGAGGGGGGACGGGGAGCAAGGCTGGGCCAGGCCCCCCCCCCGAGACCCGAGGCCGCGTCAGACACCAAATTCCCTTCCGACACCTGCGACTGCAACTCCCTCTGCTCCCGCCTGCACGCTGGGGGTCAGAACCCTGAGAAAGCCTTGGGGGCACCTGGGGGAGATGGAGGGGAAGGAGGATGCGAATAACTGGGACACCACGACAACCTTACCTTGTACAGTGAAAAGGGTAACATTTATTTTATTTTCTTTTGGCTTATAGTAACGTAATTGTTAATCATGTTGGGTAAGATCATTATGAGCCACCATGCAATTTCTAATACACTAATCTTCACTATTGATCTTTTACAGCTTTAACATTTTTTTTAATTTATTTTTTTAAATTTTTTTTTTTTTTGCGGCAGAAAATTAAATAATTCAAACCCGGGTGTGGCCTCTATGTAACATCATGGTTTTATTTTAGTTTGTTTTGTTCAACATTTGGCTTCTACATTATTATTATTAATTTTTTTAACTTTTTTTAAAAAAATGTGAACAGGAAAAGTGAATAAAGCGGCTTGAATTGGTATTTATCACCCTTCCCCTCTGCTCTTGGAAGAAGACAGTCCCAAATTAACCCAAAAGGGGGGATTTTTGAAGTGGGGGAGGGAAGAGAGCTACTTGTAGTCTTGATTTTTGGCAACGTCTGTTTAATTAATGACACCCCCCCCTTGCTTTATTCCCACAACCCTGGGTCCGGGTTATAAATCCCGTGCAGGCGTTGGAACCCGGCGGCTTGTGAGCGCCCCTAAAACTCTTGGACCAAAGTTTCCTCCGCCCTTGGCTTCACCCAGTGAAGCCGTAGGAGGTGCAGACCCACCGCTTTCAGCACCCGTGCCCTTCGGCTGATGGAAACATCCGCCCTCAGGGAGGAAACCGAGAAAAAAAAAACAAAAAAAAACCAAAAAAAAAGCAAACCAACCAACCAACCCAACCAAAAACCCCCATGAAGTTTTTCTTTGAGCAGAAGGACCGACTGCAGCCAACAAACAGTTGAAGAAACCGCTCGCTCCCGTCCCTTCTCAGCAGCCAACACCACTGGCCTTGTGCATTTGATACAGATCTAATGTTAAAAAAATAAATATATATACAGAGTTCGAAGGGACTTTTTATTTTAAAGTAATCGAGTAGCTTAATGACATTGCCAGCACGAACGCTAAACGTACCAAGCTTCACCTACAAGTCAAGAGCCCAGCTTAAGAACAATTATGAAGTTTAGCCAAATCTTGCATAGAAGTGGTCAACTTATTGCACATTGGAACCCGAAAATAGAGACTTTTGCTGTTGCAAAGATCATTTGCAATAAAGCTTTGTTTTTGTTTTTGTTTTTTTAAACCTATTTTGGGGGTGGGGGTAAGGTTTTGTTTTTGTTTTTTTTCTTCTTCTTCTTTGGGGGGACGTTTACTGGCTATCTAAAGTCGAAGGAAAACAGAAAAATATTAAAAAAATAAAAATAAACATGGACAATGGCATAAGCCAGAAGCCATTCTATTATTTTTGTAGTTCTTTGTATTTACAAAAAGGCATGCCGATAAAATAAAATGATATATTACAGTATTTATAATATTCTCTTAAAAAGTTCAACCACACTTTTCAGCTATTTTTTCTTTTTTTTTTTTTTTTTGTGCTGTTTACAATGTAGCCTGTACATATGTATGTAGGTTTTGTTTGTTTGTTTGTTTGTTTTTTCTTTGTTACTATACATCATATCCTAGGAGCAAGTGGGGGCAAGAGCTGACAGGATAGAAAAGGTTCCTCGCTGCGCTGCCGGGCGCCGCGGCGAGGGTTGGGTGCTGGGTGGCTTCCTGCTGGGTTTGGGTTTTTTTAATTTTTTTTTTTTTAAGTGACTCCTGTAATTCTCTGCGTTGTGAGATTATGCAAACCGAGGTTCTTCCTGCCGTCACCTTCTGTCGTCTTGGTTTTTTTTTTTCCCCCCGCCGTTCTGCGTTACCCTGGCTTTGGTCCGTGCTCAAACGCCCGCGCTCGGCCCCAGCCCCTCCCGGGCCAGGTGGCCCCAGGGCCGGGCCCCAGCTCCGAGCCCAGCACTGGCCCCGAGGGCAACCAGTATGACCAGTGCAGCGGCCGGGAGCCACCTGGGGCATGAGGACACCACGGAGCGGGTCTGGGGATGGGCGATGAGAAAAGGGAATGTTTGCACTTGGGCTCCTGATGGTTCTGTGGATTTTTATTATTTTTTTTATTTTTCACTGCTGCAGCGAGAAGACGAGGCAAGAGGTAGCTCCGACTCCTACCCAACCCCTGGGGCCGCTTCGTGGCCACTCTACGAAAATGGGAAGAAGGTGAAGGCACCCGAGAGCCGCTCGCCACCCTGCGCCCGGGACGGGGTCCCTCCCGCGCTGCGGCTCGCTCAGAACCCTGGTGGCTACAGAAGGAGGAAACCCCCCCGGGGGACGGAGCTGCAAAAAGTGACCCCGAGGGACAACGGGTTTGGGAACGGAGCAGGAACCCGACGGCCACGGGAGCCCCGAGCGCCACGAGCCCCGGCCCTGGGATCGCATCGGCTGAGCTCCCCCAGTTTATACCAGTAAAGTGCTACTTTTTTTTTTAAATTTTTTTTTTTTTAGCAGTTATCTCTACCAAAAAAAAAAAAAAAGTGTCTAGACTGCAGGATGGAGGCTGAATAATAATTAATGATAAATATTGCAGGATACAAATGAACTTACTGACCGGTGTTTAAGCCCTAGATTTTGGTTTTACAGTGACACAGTATAACAAGCCATTCTCAGGTTTTTATCACCTCCCCTTGGATGAGGTCCAGAGCAGCATTTAGTTTTATTTCAGTGTGCAAAAAGATGGCTGTATGGAAAAAAAAAAAAAAAAAAAAAAAGAGACAAGCTGTTAAACATACACACACAATTATTTCATCTCCTCGTTTCTTTGTGTTGTGGTTTCTCGTTTTTTTTTTGTTTGTTTTTTAATCTCCTACTGGCGGGTCTATGACAGATCACTGGGACGTACTGGTGAAGACTGGTTATTGTTAGAGCTTCTCTCCCAGTAGAGTGTAGGGTAGTCGGTGGAGTGCCTCGAATTTTTTTATGGCTTACCAGACTGCTGTGGAGGGGTTACGGAGTGGCTGTGGGTTTGTGGTTCCTCATGCATGGTTCCTGGTCACGGCATGCCATCATGCAAATCGCTTCTATGCATTGAACGAGCACTTTTTTTTTTTTTTTTTTTTTTTTAAATATTTTTTTTGAGGGGGAATCAGCCTGAGCTGGCTCCAGGCTGAAGGTACCCGATTACCCCATCTCCCAAACCAAGTAAAGCCCATGTAGAAAGTAGAATGTAGATAATAAATATCAAATAAACGATGACAATTAAATGGCATGGGCTAAATGGGTGGTTTGTTTCTTTTTTCCTTTTTTTTTGTTTTAGTTGTTTTAACTTTTTTCTTTTTTTCCTTTTTTTTTTTTCCCCTTTTTTTTTTTTTTTTGGCTGCTTAACTAAATGCAAATCTAGTTTTGCATGAACAAACCCTTTAACATTGTGACTTCTGGGTTTTCTTTCAAGAATAATCAACAAAATGGGAAAATAAAATCCACTTTTGGCTGCTTTGGAAAATACATGAATCCCAGCAGCGGGTTTTGTTTCTCTCTGTGTGTTTTTGTGTGTGTGTGTGTGTTTTATTTTGCTTGTTTGTCCTAAGTTGCATTGACTGATGTGGAACATGCAGTATCCACCTGCCCAAACAATAGAAAATCCATTTTTTTTCCTTTTTTTTTTTTTTTTTTTGTGTGTTTAAATGTTTGTTTACAAGGGTCCTTTAAACAGGTGGTAGGTCACTGCTTTAGATGCAACGCTGTCACACAGTAAGCAGACTATGTTTGGTATAAGATCTTCAGGTAAGTGTCTCCACAGCTGTTCTGTATTGATATATTTCATGAAGTTTGTAAACAATCTTTTCACTTGCAAATATTTTAATTTGTACAATTCTATTATTTTGTCTCAACACTTGGATTCCCTGACCTCTTTTTGTCTTTTCGCTCTTTCTCGTCTTCCTTCCTCCGCTCGCTGCTGTTTCTCCTTCTCAGGTTTGGTAACGCTGTCATAGGACGGGAGGGATGCTGTCGATGGGGTGCCTTCTTTTTTCTCCCTGTTTGTTCCTCCATTTTCCAGTTTTGTGGAGACAGGCCTTCGGCTAATAAAGCCCCGCCTTGCTAAACGAGCCCTGTAAGCCCTCTGGATAACCACCGCCGAAACTTCTTCCTGCTTCCGCCGGAGCGTAGTTGTGATGGGCTCATAAGACACTTTGGAAGGGTTGGATGCCACAAATCTTTCCTCCATCTGTTGTCTCAGTATATCCAGCTCTCCGCTGTCCCCCAGGACGCGTTTGGTGAAGGCAAACAGGATGTCTAAACAGTGGATCCTGTCTCCACTTACCATAGGCAGGTCCATGGCAATGAGTTCAATGGTGTTGGGTTTTGGGACGCGGAGAGGATGTTCCAAAGCATCAGCAAAGTCTGCGAGCTTGCTGTACTCTATGAACTGTGTGGCATCGGGGTCAAACTTCTCCCAGATCTCGTAGAAGGTCTCAAAGTCATCCTCGCTTAGCGGATCTGCGCTCTCCTCTGTGGCCACGCTGAAGTTCTCCAGGATGATGGCAATGTACATGTTGACCACGATCAGGAAGGAGATGATGATGTAACTCACAAAGAAAAATATCCCCACCGAAGGGTTCCCACAATCCCCCTTAAAACCACTCCCGGGGTGCTCCTTGTCGAGGTCGCAGTCTGGAGGCCGGTTGAGGATGGGCAGCAGCAGGCCATCCCACCCCGCTGACGTGGTGATCTGGAACAAGCAGATCATGCTGTTGCCAAAGGTCTCAAAATTGAACATATCATCTATGCCAGCCTCATGCTTGACGTAGGCAAAGTTTGACATGCCAAAGATGGAGAAGATGAACATGACCAAGAACAGCAAGAGGCCGATGTTGAACAAGGCAGGCAAGGACATCATTAAGGCAAAAAGCAAAGTGCGGATTCCTTTGGCTCCTTTGATCAAACGCAGGATACGTCCAATGCGAGCCAGTCGGATGACTCGGAACAGAGTGGGCGACACAAAATACTTCTCGATGATTTCGGCCAGGAACATTCCTAAAGAAGAAGAGAAGGGACAAGTGTGACAATGGAGACACGCAGGCCGCTGCTGCTTCTGAACCTAGTCAAGGCCCTGGGAGCACAGAACACCCTGGTCAGCTTTTCAGAGGGGGGCTGCGAGGAGGGGGCCTCACCTGCAGGCAGCTGAGGCTCAGCTACACGCTCTGGCTCCCTAAGCAGCTCCCCCAAACGGAGAGGGAGAGCTGCTGCAGTGATTCGTTCCACCCGGATGAGGACTGATGAGTTGTTTCTTGGAGGTTTCTACCTCTTGGTGCCTAACTGCCACGGAGCCCGGCTACAGACTCTGTTTTGAAGCTGCTAAAAATACGCAAGATAAATCTTATTTCTAGCAGCAGACAAACCCGGATCTGAGTTTTAGACACTGCAGGTCAGTCTCTAAAAGCTGGTGGTTTGTCAGTAAGCCTTAGCAGAGCTGTGTCCAGTCAAGCTTGTTGAGTGACCCTGTTGTATTTGTGAGGTTATGTGTATTTTACGGATTAGCCACCCAAAAAAACCTGTTGGAGGAAACCGGTTGATTCGACATTTGACCAAACCGAATACAAGAGTGCAAGTCACATGCTGATGTAGGAAGCACTGCAATGCTATTTTCAGTGGTTAGTAAGCATTATAACATTCTGATGAGGGGAGTAAAATTTCTGTTTTTAAAGACAGGGAGAATATTTGTCAAGTGTTTTACTCCAAACAACTGGAAACGAGTGCCAGAACAGAGGGAGGAGGGTGCATTAGTCAGGACTTCAAGCTGCCAAATTCTGCCACGGTCTTTTCACAAGGCTAAAAAGTGAACCTACAAGCCCTGGTACTTACATATCCCCTTCAAAGACAAGAACGTGCTCTACCCTGCAACCCCCAGGACAGCCCAGCACTCACAGACCTCTACCTAACTGGTCACACTTACCCACGATGGACAGAATCACAACCACGAAGTCAAAAATGTTCCACCCGATGGTGAAATAATAGTGCCGCAAGGCGAACATCTTCAGCACACACTCACAGGTGAAGAAGATGACAAACACCAGGTTGATCCAGTAAAGGATGTCCTCCATCTGCTTGCTTTGGGTGTCTGTCTCCACCATCATGGTGACCATGTTGAGGCAAATGAGCATCATGATGACTATGTCAAAGGCTTGTTGGGTAACAAAGTCAAAGACGGCTCCTTGAATGCGGTTCTGTGCGACGGGAGAGAGACAATCAACCAAACAAGTGTGAACAAAACCCCACCGTTAGTCAAATCATTTCACTGTTGGTACAAACAGCGACGAGGATGTAAGTTTTTTTTCAGTGTCTCGTGAAGCTTTCAAGGCAAACTCTAGCCACAATTCAATCTGTTTATGGGAAAGGTAGGGAAATGCTGTTATTTATACCCCAAAGACGCTCCCCCAACCCTGCTGCCCGCGTTATCTTCCTCTGTCTAGAGGCCAAAGCACGGTGAGGCACTTCCACTCCCCCTGGAGAAAGCAGCCGGGCTGCCGGCCTGCAGGCCCCTCAGCCAGATGTCAACTCCCTCTCGCAGCCCGGCAGCGAGTCTAGCTCCAGCAGCAGGATGCCTCATCCACAGCAGGATCTAAGGGACTGGCCCAAGAGCGGAAGCAAAGCCCTTCAGGGAAAGGTGCTTAGGTCTGGATCAACGCACCCCGCCCGCTGCCTAATTGCCCAAGGTCCCGCTCACTAATGCCAGGAGGCTCCCGCTCTCCACCCGCGGCCTCTCAGCCAGGCAGGGTTTTCAGATTGTTTTGCTGATTCAAGAGAGCCAACTGATTAACGCCAACCCCAGCTGTAGCGTTTTAACCTTCCTCAGATGATACCTGAATGATAATGACAAGAACAGGGTGATGCGGAGTCCAGCATGAGTTGGAACAAAGGATGCTTTTGGAGCCGAAGCTCCTTTGAAAGTCTACTCGGCAGGTTTGCTCCTCAGTTCCCTTTATAACATACTCACCAGAGGTCGGGGAATAGGTTTCTGAGGCTTCTTTGACCCCAGTTTTTTCATGGCATTATAGTACTTCTTTTGTTCTTCTGTCATGAAAATATCTTGACCTCCAAAGTAAAGGGGCAAAAGGAAAACTGGTTACAATCAGCTCCTACACCAGAAGGGAGAGGAACGACATCCTAGCTAAGCCAGGAGGATACCTGCCATCTGGGAAGTTGGTGGCAGCTATGTTAAACAGAAATAACTTTAATATCCAAGGTGTACTGATTTTCCTTTAAAGAAAACTGAAGGATTTTTCCTATGAAGAACCTGCCTTGTTGCACTACATCCTGGGATGAGCAGGCAGGGGAGGGGTCGGGCCCTGCAGCAGGTACCACACAGGTGTGAACCCTCAGCTTGACTTAGAGAAAAGCAGTTGCAGGAGAGAGAGACGGGCGGAGAGGCAAGGAAACCTCCCTTCCAGTCTGTGTATTTTTAGTCAAGGCAAAAAAAAACCCCTCCAGAAATGCATGAAAATGTAGCCTAGGGGAAACGTCTAATCCAGCTGGTTTTCCACCAAGCTCTGGGCTGCTGCCTGCACTCCCTGAGCCTGTGCAGCCAGTCTGGGTGGGGCTGGGCAGGGAGGGACGTGCCCAGAGTCCCCCACCTCTAAGGCAGGGGAGGGCTGGTGCCCCAGACTGAAGGTCCTTGGCCTTTATTTTGCAGAAAAACTCATCAACCCGAAGAATTTTGCAGAAAAAACTCATCAACCCGAAGAATTTTGCAGAAAAAACTCATCAACCCGAAGAATTTTGCAGAAAAAACTCATCAACCCGAAGAATTTTGCAGAAAAAACTCATCAACCCGAAGAATTTTGCAGAAAAAACTCATCAACCCAAAGAATTTTGCAGAAAAAACTCATCAACCCAAAGAATTTTGCAGAAAAAACTCATCAACCCAAAGAATTTTGCAGAAAAAACTCATCAACCCAAAGAATTTTGCAGAGAAAAACTCATCAACCCGAAGACCCAACTGACAGGTCTCAGCCCTGCTACTAATCAGCGACCACAGATCACTTATCTTTTTCTTTTGTTGATTGAAGTTGTCGATGATGACACCAATGAACAAGTTCAGGGTGAAAAAGGAGCCGAAGATAATGAAGATGACAAAATATATGTACATGTAAATGTTGTCCTCATACTTGGGTTGCTCTTCTTGCTGGATGGGAGATGAGAAGAGAAATAAATGACATTTCAAAGACATCACACAGATATAGTCAAAAGGAGATTGGTCATGTTTCCAAGCACTCCCGTACAAGGCAGTCATGCTTTACAAAGCTGTAGTTATATACGGAAAACCGTGTCCTCACACTGCTTCAAGGAAAGCAAAAGTATACGCGTGGATCTTGCACGTCTATACCGAGAGAGTGGTGATCTAATTTTCAGAAATGTAATATTGCTACAAACTGACTTTCACTGTAAATGAGGTCAGTGGCCGTAAGATACGTAGTAATTTGCAAATCACAAAGGAAATGATCACTTTAATGACAAGCACTGCCAAAGTGAAGACATCATTCTTTTCCTTTGAAGAGGGATGTGTAAGACCATCAGCTGATCAAAGAGAACATTTTTTACACCATCCTGACATAGTCATGTTACTTGTTTCC